>NC_041222.1:52047392-52165468 GCF_002837175.3 Physeter macrocephalus
ACGTGGGGAGGGGGAAGGGTAAGCTGTAACGAAGTGAGAGAGTGGCAGGGACATATATGCACTACCAAATGTAAATTAGATAGCTAGTGGGAAGCTGCCGCATAGCACAGGGAGATCACCTCTGTGCTTTGTGACCACGAGAGGGGTGGGATAGGGAGGGTGGGAGGGAGGGAGACGCAAGAGGGAAGAGATATGGGAACATATGTATATGTATAACTGATTCACTTTGTTGTAAAGGAGAAACTAACACACTATTGTAAAACAGTTATACTCCAATAAAGATGTTAAAAAAAAAAAAGTATATGAACGATTGAAATGTAATGTCTTGGCCTCCCTGACTCCCATCTTTTGCTACCTGCAGGAGGAAAATATGAAAATAGAAAAGGCTCATTTAAAAAAATCTGTTGTCAAACAGATTGGTGACACATTGTATAGTACAGCACAATGAAAATTACAGTAAGGTTCACTAAGCAGCCTTATACAAATTCAGTAAGTGCTAGATTTCTTTAGAGACAGTGTCAGTTGTTTAGATAAATGAAGTGGTTTCTAGATGAGAGGTTACTGGCACAAATCAATACACTGAAATATGTATTCAGTCCATATGGTATTTCAGTAATGGGTGCTTAGAATTCAGTACATAGCACTGCTATAAATCACAAGCAGAAATTATATTAAAAGAAAGTTAGTTCTGTGATCTGAACTCAGAAATCAATGGAAATGTACACCAAAAATAAGGGGCTTTTAGATATGTATGTCTGAAGAAAAATGATTTCTGTCATCGCCATTCATAATTCATATTTTTGTTGCCTATGTCCTGCTGAAGTTGGATTTTTTCCATGTCTGCATTTCCTTACACAGACCACCTTTAAAGTACATAAGAATTCCACATGGGGAAGAAATCCACACATCCTTATTAAAAACATTGGAAGTGCAGAATTCAGAGTCACCAGAACCTGGATAAGAAAATCCTTGACTTGCTGGAGGGGTATTTTGGGATGAGGCGACCATAGCTGCAGGTACATAGTGGGCAGAATACGATTAAGTTAGGATGAAACTGGGTAAGAGAGGAGCTAAATGGTCAAGTATAAGAGTTTAGAAGTGATAGGGCAAGAAGAAAACAGGGAGCTCTAGGGATTACTGATGGGGCAAAAGACACCATAAAACAACCGTGATCCTTGTTAATTGAAGCTGTACTTTTACATCTATCTGCATACACACATTCACTCTAGACTTGAATCATTACCAATATTTTACTATTGTCTTTTAGAACTATGTTTACCACACATCAGGGGACCCCAAATGCATGCTTGCATAGACGTGCATGTTCATACACAAAAGAAGCATATTCAGCATAGTTCTGTAAACACAATCATGCTATGAGCATAGCTGCTGTGATAAGCTGACTGATAATGTTCAGTGACTTAAATTGGAGCTTAGAATAAGTGTAGGTGCATGCATGCCTTAATCAAATGAAAAGTAGCCCAGATATATGTTTACTTTTTTTTTTTAACCACAGCTGAGAAACCTTTTTTTGCGTGTGTGTACGTGCACGTGTGTATGACTGTAAAAATAAATAAACCACTACCCTGAAAAAGAAATGAACCATAAAGTTGGTTTCTATCAAAATAGACATGAAATGGATTAAAAATTAAACTCCAGACTGGGACATATTTTGTGTTTCTTTTCAATTCCCAATATTGCATTAGGATATACAGTAAAACCCCTGAGAATATGTGACACTGCCTGTCCTTTTCTTGATAATCAGTGCAGGGTTGAGAACAAAAACGTCTCATGGAATTATGCCTTCTAAGATTAACACACAAATACAAAATAATTTCTAAGCTAGCAAACATGTTATTTTCTTCAGAATTTTGACCATTTTCTGTGGGTTTGTGTAGAAATAATCCCCATAAATACCATCATCAATATCTAGAACTGTGCAAATGAAAGCAGCTAATTATACTATTTCTCTAAAGTTTGGTAGAATATCATACAATGCTACTCACTACACGAGCATCTTTGAGATCATTAAACCTGAAACAGAAATGCCTTTTGCTAACGTTTTTAAAATAAGAGCAAAATCATCATGTGTTGCCAAGTTGAAATGGGGTAATTGCCTTCTGATGCCTAAGGAAAGGAGTGAAGCCCATGGACATCTGAATGGAGGGGGATGGAAGCCCTGTGTGTTAGACTGACAATGTTTAGTATTTTAAATTAACCGAAAAATTCACAACAACACAAAAGAATGTCAACACTGTGCAGAAAATGATCCCTAGGGAATGAAATGTGAGTGTTTGAAAAGGTTCTCTAGGTAAGGAAATAAAATACTAAATTTATAATGAACCGATGTCACTGCAGGGAAAATGGACAAAAGAAATCTCTTAAAGCAACCCTGTCATTTTACAGGTGAAGAAACAGAGGTCAGGAGAAGGTAAGTGGACTATAACAGGGCTGCCTAGTGAATCCATGTTTTCTGAGCATAATTCACTGGTTCTTTCTTCTGGACCTGAGTGTCCCCACAAGCAAAGAATACAGTCAAAGGGAGATTATACAGCCAAATTTCAGATATAACTCAATTTTATCCCCAAATCATGCAGATACTAGATTTTTTTCTTTTTCTTTTTCTTTTTTTTTTGGTCAGAATTACCTACATCTATTTCTGTTTTACAAATAGAAATTTCACTCACTTTTGTACCTTAGCAAATAAGCCTTATTTCATCATATTATAACATATTCATTTTTTCTAAATTTGATATTTGTGGCTTTGTAGCAAGGGACAAGGATCATATGAGCACCTCAAACACCCTGACCCATTGCAACTGTTGCTTAATTTTCGACATCACTATCACTTTATTTCCCTTTGGCAAGACTGCAGCCGCTGCGGCCGTCTTCTCAGCATCCAGCCCTCAAAGGTTTGGGCTTGGATACAGACTCTCATCTCCCTAATGAAAGTATTACTATTTCGATCTATTCCCTTCTTGAGACAACTCCCTTCCATGTTTCCCACAGTTTCAGGCCACTCTTGTTGAAGCTCCTGTCACATTCTAGTCACTTCAGGAAGATGCTTTAGGCTCTCTCACTCTACCCTCAAATTTATTTTCATCCACACCTATCTTCACCCTCTTAAATACGATTTTTCTTACATTTATTCCTCTCAGAGAACCTCACAGACTTCTCTGTTCTTATGTGCCATTCCCCAAGAGAACCTATCTTTTCCCACATACCTTCAAGTTTTTGATAAGGTAATCTAATAAATTGATGGGCTCTGATGGACAAAAGTGTTAGCAATCTCTGGGACCATTTTTGCACTCTCTCAAAACCTTCTGAACGTAGCACCTTCAAACAGAGGAATGAACCTCACTGAGGATATTTCAGGAGAGAAAAGACCAGTTGAGGAATTTCAGTTTCAGCAGTGTGGCGTAACAATGTACCTCGTATGCTACCAACATACATCAGATACTCCATCCTGATGTAGCATGATAATTTCATGCAGCCATTTGTGATGGGAAGGTCATTTTGAGCAAACAAGTTATAAAATACCTTGAAGCATTTGGCTTTAACTCATGTTTCCACATTTAGTTGGTTACTAATTAAAAAAAGAAACAATCGGCACAAATAAAATAAAACAGAACCTTATTATAGTTGACTATGCTGTCAGAATTTTAGTTATGGCAAGGCTATTCATCACTCTGAAAAATAAGGCAAAATTAGAAATTATCACAGATATAAATTATCTGTTCAGATAAAAGCTGTGATGATCATATGACATGTTTGTTTTCCAACTCAAATTTGGTTGTAATCTTGCCTTTGTTCTTTTTTACTTTGTGACCTTGGTCAAAGTATTTAATTTCTTTGAGTTTTGATTTCTTTATATGTAAAATGGGGGAGGGAGGGAGGGAGGATATCTACCTCTAAGATTGTTATGAGGATTAAATTTGATAACATTTTTAAAGTAGTTAAGCACACTGTGTGGCACATCATGGACCCTTAACAAATGACAGGTTTTCTTATTATATTTTAGTAGTTTGTTCTTTACAAGTAGTTATATAATCACTAATACCAATGTGATTCTGGACTTCAGGAGACTAATCCGCATTTATAAAACTGAAAGAGTTTTAAGGGAAATAATGGAATTTTCCCTTAAAACATTTTCCTACCTGTTTTAGAAATGGGTATTGCATAGCTCTATTGAGAATTCACCTCCTATTATTTAAAACAATGTTTGACTGGATTCAAACTACCTTCCAACATCTTCTCAGAGGTCAATCCAAACTCTTCAATTATCTTTTTCACATACATCTCAAAAAGTATTTTGAGTGCCTGAAAGCCTATAATTCTTTTTCCCTAAAGTTTTGAATTCCATCTGATGAAGGTATTACACTATGTGAGGTACCACCATGTTACAGAAACAATAGTTTAAATTAACCTCTTACTGCCTTCAGTCAGGTTCTTTCTTTTCTTCATAAAAGTGAATTTAATGCTTTTGAAAGAAGCAAGATTGGCAGGAATGGAGAATTAAGGCCTTTACGTCACAAAATAGGCACTGACTGGAATGAGTAGCAATATTCTTAAAATTGTTGGCTATTACAGAACCTCAAATACATTTAGAGAAGAAGTGCCTTAAGGGAGTGATGGTAATTGAGTCTCGCTGGGCCATTCAGTCCATGGACACATCCTAGGGATGATAATTAGAGCTATTCAACATGGCAAGTGTTGGATTTTAATTAAAAAAATCATGACTGTCATCATCTCTTTGATACATTATGTAGCAGAGATCAGAACCACTGTGTAAGATTACATGGAGGAAAGTGTTTTGTCTGGACAACTGCCCTCAAAAGTTTCAAAATGTGAAACTCTAATCTAAAGCTATTCTTTTATTAAACAGATACTAATTAGGTAGTACCATCTGCCAGTTTCTTTTTTCCTCTAGGCATTGGGTATAAGACAGGTTTGATCCCTGCTTTCCTGGAGTTTAATGGAAAGGGGGAAAGATTTGAAACAAAAAATATATGGAAATTTAAAAGATAACTTCAGATTCAGGGCTGGCCTCATGGGCAGATAACCTGTGCAGTCACATAGGGCCCTGCCTTTAAAAATTTATTTAGTGCCAATTGCCTTCCTGAAATTCTTAGTAATTTTTAACAAAGGGCCTGCGTTTTCATTTTGTCCTGGACTCTGCCAATTTTGTAGCCAGTCTTGTTCAGATGGTAACAAGTGTTATAAAGGAAATAAAACAAAGTAATGAGATAGAGAAAGACAGGGGGCATGAGTCACAAAACTACTTTAGATAGTAGTCCCAAAAGACCTTTCTGAGGAGGTGACTGATGAGCCATGAATTACAATATTTACCAAATTAATGGATCTCACACACTGAGAAGAGCCTGTATGGAATCAAATTCAACAGATACTAATTTAACACCTATTCTGTGCAAGAAGCCGTCAGATTACTCTTTAAAGAATAGTAGGACACAGTTTGTGTTCCTGGTAAATTTGAAATGAAAGAAAAAAGTACACAGGGAGTTCTCAATAAGCTCTTCAAGAGATGCTCGGAAATATGAGGATTCCAGAAGTGGAAGATATCACTAAAGTTTGGGACAATAAGAGAAGCCTTTTAAAAAGGGGGGCGGGTAGGATTTCTTTGCCACAGTTAGTAGGGTGGGTGGAGTAGGGAGACTTCTTCACCAGCTAGAAGAAATAGCAAAGTTGAAGGCTCAGAGGCAAGCAGAGTGACTATGAGGTAATAGTAAATAGTGCTTAAAAGCATAGCTATGGTATAGAACGGATGGAGGAAAATGTTTACAAAAAACAACTCTGGGTGCATTCTTATGTCTTATTTTTTTCTTTTCATTTTCACTTAATAAACTGCTAAGTCCTATTGATTCTATTTTCTAAATATCTCTTGAGTGCATTGCCTCTACTTCTGGCCATCATCTCATTTCTCCATGACTGCATCAGCTTTCCCACTGGTCTGTCTCCAGTTAGGCCTCTTCCCCAGATCAGTTCTCCTCCTCCCAGTCAGAGGACACTTTCTTAAAAGAAAACCTGATCATGTCGCTCTTGGGTTTGATCCCTTTTGAAGCAGATTTATGAGTGGATAAGCCCTGATTCTGAAATCAGGCAAAACAGGATTTGAATCTTCCCTCTTATACTTACCAGTTGTGCTATGTAAATGAGTTTTTTAGCCTCTCTGGTCCTCAGTATCCTCACAGGGAGGTTGTGCTGATTAGATAAAATAATGTATGCAAAGCGATAACACTGCCTGGTTAACACAGAGAACACTCAGTAAGTGTAATTGCTGTCAGGATGAAGTCAAATTCCTTTGTGTGGCGTTTAAGGCCCTAAATCAACCAACTTCTGTCATTCCCTGCCTTATTCTACACGTCCATGTCCACAGCCCTCAGCTACATGATATGCTCTCCCTTTTCCCCACGAGGTTTACATGCTGGGCCTTCTCCCAGGAATGCTTCTTTTCTGCTAGCTATTTGTCTCACTCCTTCAATCTATTGCTGTCATTCCCATTTGATAAGCACGAAAACTCATACCCTGATTAGTCCAGTGACTTTTCAAAGTCACACAGCAAGTAGCAGAACAAAGCCCTAAACCAGTTCAAATTAGTACAAATCCTGTGCTCCTTTCCCTGTATTTTTTGTCTCACAAGTTTCAGATATTCTCTGGGAAAAGGTTTACTTTAAAAAAAATAATAATAATTTATTTTTTTTTTAAAGTAAATCTTTATTTTTTTTTAAATAAAATAAATGTTTACTTTTTTTAAAAAATAAAATTGTTCCCCAAACTGCTGCCCTTACAGTTTCCTGTCTTTTTCCCTTCATTGAGAATTAATATGGGTTTCCACGGACAGCTTCCTTATGTCAAGTAAGATCAGAAAACAAGCAAATAAACAAAAATCTGACATGCCCTACCCCTACCAAGAATAATCTTCAATTTGGGGATGAATGGGTCTATTATCCCATTCTTTGGGGGAATGTGAGGCAGCCATTTTCCAGTAGCACTTGCTTCAACCATAGAAACTACTGCCATTTTGAAGGCATTTAGGGAAAGCTGTCACATATAAAAATTTTAATGGGATGCTAATCTGCTTGGTAAAATTAAAGATTTAATCTTAAAATCTGAGCTAAAGTAAATTTATATTGATATAGATTCACTCCACAAACATCAATAATTTTCCATTATGTTAAAATCAATCCCAATTTTACATGCAAACAGCAGATTCAAGTAAAAACCTCAGAGGTTGGTATTCTACCAAAAACATACTTATTTTGGATCTCTGTAAAAACAGCTGCATGTTCTTACTAAGACGAGCACCGTTTAGCTTTGATGCCTCCATTCCTAGAAAAATCCAGTTCATACTTTCTAATTAGCCATCACAAGTGGTTTGCTGTTAGACAGACACGGGGAGAAAAAAAAAAGAAAATCAAAAGAATCCCGAGGGACAATTAGATTAAAAAAATTATGCTCACTATAAAACTGAATTAAAAGCACATGAAACTATCTGGAAGTGGCATACATTTATAGTGCTATATAATACGCTTCTCTATCTTGGAGAACAGTTGAATTTAGAAAGTTGTTTAACCTCTGCAAAACTCTAGTTTCCTCATCTATAAAATGAGAACAACAACGTCAGCCTTGCCCACTCTTCAGAAATTGTGTGAGGATTAAATGAAATAGTCAATATGAAAACACTTTGAATATATACATACTAATCAACTATAAGTGATATCACTTCATACTGGGAAAGGGACATACATCCTTCAACTCTCTTTCCAACTGGTTAAAAAAAAAAAAAAAAAAACCCTTAGGGCCTCTGATTGTCACTTGAATTGTTTGCCTTACCTGGAATGTTATTTTTTTCCCTCTCCATCAAAATCTTTTAAAAAATTAATTTCCTCCATGTAAGGTTCTCTGAGACCTAGAGCCTTTGCTTATCTCCCTCTCAACTAAAAATCCTTATCTTAAATGTGTACAAGTGAATCTTTTCAAGTTCATGCTTGTTAGTCTTGTCACTCGTATCCAGTTTGCAAGCCCTTCAGAACAGAATGGCTTTCACGGTGCCTCCTGGTACAGGGCACAGCGCTGAACACAAAGGAAATGCTCAAGAGTGAATCGCTAAATGGATTAATTCACCCCTTGGGAAGGCTGACTGGCTTTTCTGTTTAGCCATCCTGATGGTTATTCATAGAAAAAAATTTGTTCTGTCCAAAATTAATCTGTACCAAAGTTAGATATGTGGAGACCAACCAATATCAGAGAAAATAGCCATATCTCGCTGGTTGTGTAACAGTTCAAGTTTCTTTTGCAGTTTCTATTTTTAACAGTAAGAGCATTTATCTGAAGATCAATCTGCAAGGAGAGACATTCATAAATGTGGAGACTCTGACATTAGACTGACTGTGGTTAATATCTGACATTTTCTAGTTATAAGCCGTGCAACTTTTCAAAGTTAGTTAGCTATTTTGTGTCGCAATTTCCTTATCTGTAAAATAGGGATTCTGTTACAAATGAGATAGTGCATATCCTATTGGATATGTGTTATTAAGGTCTACATCAAAGCGTACTTGGGCGACTCATTCATTTACCCACTTGCTGGGTGTACATACACGGATTAAATATAGTCCTTGCTTTTGAGGACTCAAAGTGAAATCAAGTCTATAATTTGATTAGCAGTAATGAAGGTATGTTTGAACCAGACTGGTGTAGGAGTACAAGGAAAGAAATTATTAATTCTGCATGGAGCTTTAAAGGGAGATATGACAGAAGAGCCATTTAATTTGGGCTTTTACTTGGTGAGCGAGATTGTTCCAGTAAGTGGAAAAATGTTGTGGAGAATAAAAACACTTTCTAGGTAAGCAATTAATGAGCAGTAGGGTTTGACTTTGTAGAATGTTTTCTGCAAAAATCTAATTAGAACACACATATGAAGATACTGCAAGAGGATTCTATTGTAAAACTGGATAAGCACAGCTTTATGAATTCTAAAAAAATGGCCCCTTATCTCACGCATATGGTATATATATACGTACTATATATACACACATATATAAAATACATATATATGTATATACACACATACATATATGTACATGTATATACATATATGATGTACAGTATATATCCAAATATTGTCATCATCCATCTCTAACATGACATACACCTTGAAAATGAAGACTTAGTCTCATTTTAAAAACGAGTAATATATTCAGATAACTAAAAGCTTTATAAAATTTAATCTATCAAGCTATTCCTAAACAATAAAATAGAAGCAATAGTTGGTTTTTAAAATAGGTTATGACCTAATTATCTATTCATATTTAATAGAAATTCTGTAGAGTTATTTTAATGACACTTCAACAGTTATTTCTGAGTTCCTTGATAAGTGAAATTAATATTATCTTATCTATTTCAGAAATAAAAATCAATGTAAAATCAGGCCTATAAAACTTGGGAAGTTGAAGAATCCTGCAATTCTGCTCAGAAATGAATAGACTTTGGAAAAAAAAAACGGACATGTATATTGTTCAGAAACTTTAACAACAGAAGTATATTATCCTTTCTCTCCATGGTTTTGGTGGTATAACAAATATAAAACCCAGTTTATTTTATTTATTCTTTTCTTTTTTGGCAGCGCGGCTTGAGGGATCTCAGTTCCCCAACCAGGGATTGAAGCCCAGGCCACAGCAGTGAAAGCGCTGAATCCTAACCACTAGACCACCAGGGAACCCCCTAAAACCCAGTTTATTAATTATTGGAATTTGCCAAGGACTTTTCATGAATAGATGTGTATCAACACAGAAACGAAAATGACAGCTTGTTGTCGCAGATGAGTTCACTCACAGCAAAGCACGATTTATAAAGATGACTGTAAGGAAAATAAAACAACTTTCAGAGATGTTTGTATTTGAAAGCTAGGAAACAATAAAATTTAATTTTAAGAAAAATGTTTTATGGGTAGAGAAAGCATTTTGCTTTATCAACAAAAAACTTTATAAATACCACTGAAGACCATATAGTATTAAAATACTCCTGATTCTGTGTGATCCAGCAAAGATATAAGGCATTCATATGTAATATTTAAATGTTGATGGCAAGCGAAGGTTGTTACTGAAAAAACAGAAAGATTTTTCTTGTAATAATTTGAAATACAACCCGGTTAAACTGGTCTTTTAAAATATACATAGTTTAATGACTATAAAACCCTATAATAAAGATTCTGAATTTATATATATGAGAGTCAAGGGTAGTAAAATGTTCCTCACCCATTTTTAGCCAAAAGTGATCAACAGTTTAATCACTATTTATTTAATATTTTATAAAATAACTTTGTTATTTGTTACAAACATAATAAAATATCAATTGATATTTCTTAGATCTATGAACTATTTTAGTTTACAGCACTATTAGTTTTATTTAGTGAACCAAAAAATATGTGGTAAAGCCTTTAAACAAAAGCATTTTTCTTTACTGTTGAAAATAAGGAATAGGATTTCAATTTGGTGGGCAACTATCCAGGACTACATCCCCTATTTGTTAACAGGATAGGCTCTATCAGAGTTTGGTGATGGCTCTTAAAGCAGTACTTCTAAACCATTGCCATTATATATATATATATTTTAATATATATATATTTTAAAAAATATATATCTATATATTTTTAACATCTTTATTGGAGTATAATTGCTTTACAATGTTGTGTTAATTTCTGCTGTATAACCATATCTCCTCCCTCTTGCGTCTCCCTCCCACCTTCCCTATCCCACCCCTCTAGGTGGTCACAAAGCCTCGAGCTGATCTCCCTGTGCTATGCAGTTGCTTCCCACTAGCTATTTTACATTTAGTAGTGTATATATGTCAATGCTACTCTCTCACTTCGTCCCAGCTTACTCTTCCCCCTCCCCAAATCCTCAAGTCCATTCTCTACGTCTGCATCTTTATTCCTGTCCTGCCCCTAGGTTCATCAGAACCATTTTTTCTTTTTTCTTTTTTTAGATTCCATATATATGTGTTAGCATATGGTATTTGTTTTTCTCTTTCTGACTTACTTCACTCTGTATGATAGACTCTAGGTCCATCCACCTCACTACAATAAATCAATTTTGTTTCTTTTTATGGATGAGTAATATTTCACTGTAAATATGTGCTACATCTTCTTTATCCATTCATCTGTCGATGGACACTTAGGTGGCTTCCATGTCCTGGCTATTGTAAATAGTGCTGCAATGAACATTGTGGTACATGACTCTTTGAATTATGGTTTTCTCAGGGTATATGCCCAGTAGTGGGATTGCTGGGTCATATGGTAGTTCTATTTTTAGTTTTTTAAGGAACCTCCTTACTGTTCTCCATAGTGGCTGCATCAGTTTACATTCCCACCAACAGTGCAAGAGGGTTCCCTTTTCTCTTACTACTGACACTGAATATTGGCAGTACACATCAGAAGTCTTATATATGTGAATGACTTTGGATCTAATGATTTTATTAGGAAGTAACCATATAATTATGCAAATATGTGCATACACTGATGTTCAGTGCAAGGTTATTTATATTACTAAAAGTTGGAAAAAATATCTATCAATGGAAGATTGAGCAAATAAAGTTCACAACTCTGCATGCATATGATGACATGTAACATAACCACTAAAATTATGATGCAGCTCAATATTTCTGACATGGAAAAATACCTATGACACATTCATGAAAAAAATCAGTATATTGTATTGCAGTGATTTTAGTTACGTATTTATACACTTGTACCTGAAAATACTCTTCCATATATGCACACGGTTTTGTGAAATAGGTAACCAATCCTTGACAGTGATTTTTTTCCTCAATGATGTGATTTTTGTGATATCTCTTTACTATTTTATGCTAAGTGCTAAGGCTGATATTTGACAAGTTTTTGTCCATGTTAGAAAAAAGCACAACTTCTTCAAACACTTTACTTCCATATATCAGAAAACTGTCATATTTAACGAATAACTGTCTATTTGTAAATGCACAATTTATGATGTCTCCACATCATTAATGTTGATGATACTGCCCCTGCATGATCTCCAAAGCCATACACAGTAGCCCAGCATTTATATTTTGTCTTTAAAAAGTAATAAGCGTATTTTTCTTTAATAGAAACACTTTCATTCTTTAAAAAATCCTCAAGTAGTAGATAATTGTATTTTCTTTGTCAGTATGTTTATATCAGTTATATATAGGCTACAAACAGATAATAAGAATGTCAATAATGTTATAGTAACAATAATAAAGCATTAAATATATAATTCCAAAACTTTTTCATCTCCCTGTCTCTTAGGAATCAGGAGAAAGAGTCTAAGACTGGGTAAGCCATAAAATATTTCTGAACATGAGTAGCTAAAACTTGAATTTCTTGAAATGTCATTGTGTGCTTCACCTGTGGTACTACCAATTTCCAATGCCACAAAAATGTTTTCTCATTTTTTTTGTTCTGGACAAAAGATAATCTGAGCTCAGGAATACAACCCACGCCTCTGGCTCAGCAATATACCACTTGGGATTTAATGTCCTTTTTCATACAGGTTTTCTCACAACATTTTACAGTGAACATTGAACTTGCCAAAAGGTGAAAATTATGCGAACCGAAAGAAAACATTCATAAAACACAATCAGTTGTACTCTTATTAAATGGTTCACTTGCTATTTTAGCTAATAGGATTTGATTCTGGCCAACCAGCCATCTTGGGACGTTCTCAGCGCATGTTTGATCCAGGTGTACAGGAAAGGACACCAGTGTTAAAGCAAAAGAAAACAGTGGAGAATGTGAAAGAATAATGAAAGCTTTTTGACAATTGAGAACAAACATTTAAATTGCCTATTTGAGCTCGACACTGTACTAATAGCTTTGTATCTACTGTTTTATTCAGTATTTGCAAGTATGCGAGATAAGTACACTTATAATCTTTATTTTATAGAAGAGAAAACTGAGGCACTAAGAGGGTAATTGTGGCTTGCCCCAGGCCACATAGCTAAGCTCCCAGTTCTACAGGATTACAGATGCTTGATTGTTAGCCATTACATTATTGTGAAGAAAGGGGTGGCAGAATATAAGTTAAATTGTTTCAGAGGCAGAGTAGCTTGTAACAGAGCCAGTCTCCTGCTTAACACTCCTAGAAAATCCACATAAAAAATACACATAGAAAAGAAGGTGTCTTCTTACAGGCAGTGAAGAGCTCTGAGTTTGCTAGGATTTTAGGGCCAAGATCTTAGAGAGAAGAGAAGCTCATTGGAGGTTAAGATGCACATACTTCAGGACCTCCGCTAATTTCTCAAGTAGTTACCAGCATCAGGCAGAAGCTGCAAACAATAGAAGCTGGCAGAGTGTTCAACAGTGGCAAACAGCTAGGACAATGAAAATTAGGGTTTATATCAGCCAAGGTAGCTATAAATGCAGCAACCAAGATCTTGAAGGGATAGAGGACTAGAGGAGTGAACCCATCACTCTGAGACAGCCTTCCTTTAGAGGTCTTTGCAATTCTTAACAAGGCAGAAGACTAAGAAGACAAACAAATAAGGAACTGAAAAGATGCATGGAACTCTTGGCAGCTTTATATTACTAAGGAGGTAAAAATTGGATTTGAGAAAATATTAGGAAGGAGAGGACTTGATAAACACCCCAGACTCTAGTTGGGTCTTTTAGGGTTTACTCCAAAGTGACGAAAAACAGAGGGAAGCTAAGCTCCCTAAACTCCAGTTGGGGTCTCTTAGGGTTTATTCCAGAGTGAGGAAAAACCAGAGGTAAACTGAGACTTATAATATCTGAACCCCATCCGCTAGTCTGTACAGCCCCTGTTTGGATTAAAGTGTTTTGTTCCTAATCTAGCTGCGTGCTAGAAGATAGAATTTTCTCTGCAGCTTCTATAATTTTTCATACAATGTCCAGTGTTATGGACTGAATGTTTGTGTCTCCCATAATTTAACATGTTGAAGCCCTAAGCCCCAATGTAATGGGTGGAAGTAGGACCTTCAGGAAGTAATTAGGTTTAAATTAGTCATGAGGGTGGATTCCCTGTGATGAGACTAGGGTCCTTGTGAGGAGAGGAAGAGAGAGACTGGAGCCCTCTTTCTCTCTGCTGTGTGAGGACACAGCAAGAAAACAGTCCTCTGGGGAAGAAAGTGGGGAAGTAAATCAGCTCACACCTTGATCTTGGACCTCCAGCCTCCAGAACTGTGAGAAGTAAACTCCTCTTATTTAAGCCACCCAGTCTATGATATCTTGCTATGTATGGCAGCCCAAGCTAATATGTTGTATAAAATAAAACATCACTGGGCATATCAAGGAAAAGTAGCATAAAAATAACACAGGCAACAAAAATAGACTCATAGATCATCCAGATATTGGAATTTTTAGACATGTACTTAAAATAAATGTGATTAGAATGTTCAAAATGACAATAAGAGAATTGTATCAGAGAAATGAAAACTAAGAAAAACAATCAAGTAGAAGTCTAAAATATAAAATACGCAATAACTAAAATTAAAAGCTCACTATATAAGTTGAATAACAGATTGGACAGAATAGAAGGGATTGGTGACTTAAAAAATATGTCAGTTAAAAAAAATGATTTATTTACAAAGGAAAAAGGATGAAAAAACACAGAGAAGGGTATAAGAGACATATGAGACACAATGAAAAAGTCTAACATCATTGTAATTGGAATCCAAGGGTAGTGGCTGCCATGTGGACATCTCAGTTCTCCCCCTCAGTACTAACCCACTCACTTTCTTAGGTGCTGGAAATGTTGGCAAGACAAGCCTCTTAGCTTAGTCCTGCTCTGGGAATTCCCCCAAGCCAAAGAGACATCCTGGCCAAGGTCACTCCTCTGCTCTGAAGGCTGCCTGCATCCAATGACTGGCTGATGTAAAGTCATCAATGTCTGGCCCATGTGAAGGGACATCCCAGTCCCAGAGCTCCCCATGACATTAGCTGAGGCCTTTGCTGCCACTCATCACAGCTCTACACCTTCCTCTGCTCATCTTACTTCCTCTACTCCCCACACAGATGCTGATCCAGAGGACACCCCCCAATACTCATCTCAGAGTCTATTTCCTAGGGAACTTGTTCTAAGATGCTTGGTACTAGGAATGTTCCAGGAAAACAGACAGCAAAATGTTATTTTGGAGTTGTGTCTCCTACCAGTTGGCTGGCAATGAGAAATCCACTGCTGGTAGAATGAAAAGTGCAGAACAGCCTGTGGCAAGTTGTAACAGTGGAGATGTTTACCAGGGTGAACCATCCTCCTATAGTATCTCAGGCTTTTGAGGCTTTGGAGAAACTACCAATTATAAATATGATAGAGTCTCAAGGTTCTTACTAAGTGCTGATAATGCAATGGAGAAAAATAAAGGCTGAGGATGATGAATCACCAGTTAACCAAAGGTAAATGTCAGATGCCTATTAAACATCATATAAAGATTGATGATTGTCTATCTAGTGTAAAGAATCTGCTAACAAAGTATTATAATTAAATAATAATTTTAGCAAGGTCACGAGATACAAAGTCAACATAAAAATTTGTATTTCTACATACCAGCAAAAAGAAAACATTTAGGATATAAAATACACTTATTGTACACATACCAGTACATATATACATATATATATATATATATACACACACACATACACATATACATACACACATATACATATACATATAAATGTATGATGGTAGACTGGCTGCAAAGATGGCTACCGACAATTTCTTCATCTCTGTATACATATTCCACTCTGCCTGTCAAGAAGTAGATTGTTTTTTCTCTCCACTTGAATCTGGGCTGGGTCTATGACTTGTTCTAACCACTAAAATGCTGAGGAAGTATCGTTAAGATGACTTTGAGCTTAAGTCTTACAAGGCCTTACACTGCTGTGGTCATTCTTAAATCTAAGCTACCAAGTATAAAAATTATTCTAAACTGCCTAATGGTGATAAATTTCATGGAGAGAGTGAGAGGTCACACACAAGAGAATTTATGTACCCCAGAGGACAGCCAGCATCTAGGTCCTCTGTGAGGTCATCCTGGATCCCAGAAGAAACACAGAAGCTGATATCTGGAGAAGAGACAAACCAAATGTGCTGAGCCCAGGCATAAGCCCTGACCTACAAAACCCTGAGCAATAAAATGGCTATTTTATAAACCAGCCACTAAGTTTGCATGTGTGTGTGCATGAATGCAAGTATGATGTCAGCGGAAAACAATAGGGAGTTCAGAACTTCATCCTTACAATGTGAAAGCAAGTACAGGTAAGAGTACATCACAGAATGGACTTATATTACTAAGTTTTATATTCAAAATTATATTTAACAGTAATGCAGATATAATGTTCATCCAAGAAAGCTTCCTGGGGTATTTCTCCATATAAATTCAATTACATTTGTTTAGAAAAGGCATTATCTTGAACCACTAAAAAAACAAGAATTTCTTTACTACTAATTTTAGATGCAGATTTATAAAGAATGGGATTGATTTGACTTCTATGTAATACTAATAGAAAGAAAAAAAATGAACACATCAATGAAAGAAAACTAAAACAGAAGGAAAGATTAAAACAAATAAAGGGCAAGTGATATGTATCATGCATAGTCTGAACTAGTTTAATCATGAAGGAGTGTTAACTGAATAAATTCTAAATCAAAGTAGAGGGTGAATGGGAGTAGAAATCTAGCAAACCAGCATTAGAAAAGAGACTTTCACAGACAGACATTGACTTACCATTTCTGGGGCAGCTCAGTTTCCAATTTATACAGTCTTAATTGACCACGAGTTGGGCCATTTTTCCTTTAAGGTTAAAATGTAGTTTGCTTGCCTAGTTAACATGGTAAACCAAAGGACTTAAAGACAAACTTACGATGTTTTAAAAAGTGATTCCTTAAACACTTGGATGAATATGTTATTATTTGTAGTCCAATACCTCAATTTGAAAAAGGGCAATATTGATCCTACAAGATAGAGCATAATTTTGTGATTTACTGAAGATCTTTTTTATTTACTTTGCAGCTCTCCATGAGGCTCTTCTGTTCTTTTGAAAAATGCTGAAAAATAAACCCAGCAGTGCAGACCTATGCTTCTACCTAAGGGGGTATAATGCTTTGTTCAAATAGAAATCAGCTATCATATTTAGGATTTCACAATGCTAGGTAATACATATGGAATTTCAAAAGTCCTTTAATGAACCATGAAGTCACTCTAATACCTAAGAAAAGAATAAGCCTTCAAACATTTCAAAGAAACAATTGGATTTCTTATATTTCCTGTGGTATAACAAATAAAGGATTACAGCTAACACTGAAGAGAGAAAGTGGAGTTTTAGTGTGATCAGAAAATCACTATAAATCCACAGTTGTAGATAATGCTTTGCTTTCAAATATTCACTAAGGGCATCTCTCAGATTCAGAGGCAATTGGAATAGTCACCAGAGTAGAATCAGAAGCGCATAATGTGTGTGTGTATGTGTGTGTGTGCGTGTGTGTGTGCCTGACAAAAAGCATGTGTATGTGAGTGAGTGTGTGTGTGTGTGTGCTAGAGACTGTACCCAGAAGATAGGGTGAGGTAGATTCGGGGAAGAGGGGAAACAAAGAAAGAAAAGGAGAACTTCCAAAGCAAACACACTTTATCCTGGCATACTTTGCATTGCCAGGCATTCTTACTGACATGTTTTTTGAAGGACTTAAGATGCCTATTTACTTAAAACAAGTTTGAATCTCAGCAGGCACAAGCTTATTGAAGCTTATTGAATTGTTGATCCTAGATCAGTAGCAAATCAGTTTTCTTTTCAACACTGAAATGACACACATGAAGTTGGATCAGAATTACGTTGAGGGTTTACAGGGGTAAAGCAGAACCACTTTCCAGGAAACTGGTTAAATTTAATCTGGCATTATTAAGAAGGCTTATGCACATTGGCTACTCATTCAAAGGAATTTGAAAGGGACCTTTATACAATTTCCTTGGTTTTACTTTTTATTTTTATTTTTAAAATTTATGTTTTATTTATTTATTTTTGGTTGCATTGGATCTTCGCTGCTGCATGCAGGCTTTCTCTAGTTGGGGCGAGCGGGGGCTACTCTTCGTTGCAGTGTGCGGGCTTCTCATTGCGGTGGCTTCTCTTGTTGCCGAGCACAGGCTCTAGGCACACGGGCTTCAGTAGTTATAGCATGCAGGCTCAGTAGCTGTAGCTTGCAGGCTCCAGAGCACAGGCTCGGTAGTTGTGGCACATGGGCTTAGTTGCTCCACGGTATGTGGGATCTACCCGGACCAGGGATTGAACCCATGTCCCCTGCACTGGCAGGCGGATTCTTAACCGCTGCGCCAACAGGGAAGGCCCTGGTTTTACTTTTTAAAAAACAATAGGTAATCAAGTAAAAAGTGGGAAATTTACATAAGTAAAAATATGATTTTGATTTGAAAGATTTGTCCTAATCCATGGGAAATTAGCAATGCCAAAGCAAGTTTTTTTTTAATTATCAAACATTGTACCTGTCATATCTCCCCTATATTACCCATTGATGTTGAGAGTTAGTAATAATTGAAAGTACCATGTACCTTATTCTTTGAGAGTCACAATGATGTAGAAGAAAAAATATCTTCAAACTCAGAAAAATTTCTTCTTGATTATTACTGAAAATTTACTAGAGGTAAAAGAAAATGTTGTCTTTTTAATTTTAGTACTACAATGGCTACTGCATTTGAGGCCAACTCATCAAGTCACCAAATTGAAAACTTCTTCCTGAAAATTGTAGTGTCCAAGTTGGATCTGGTGTAGGCCAGCTTCTGACCTTCTCAACAATCTTATTTGGCAAAGGGTTTGGTTATTTTTTTTTCCAATAAGCTCAGAAAAGTAGTTTACATTCCTTTGTGACATGGGTCAGCTCAATAGCGGGAAATCACTGGAATTATTTAGCTAGACAAAGTAAATTATAATTGCAAAATTCCTAGAATATTGTTTTTGGCATTGTGATAGTCTTTGACTCTGCATATACTCAAACTACACTCTCCAGAATATGGTGAACAGTTGGTTTTGTATTTTGTAATATAGGTCCTAAAGTAAGAACTGAATCAACAATAACTAGCATTAAGCATTCCAAATTAACATTTACATAAATATTGCCGAGACTTCTGTGAGTAGTTTAAAAAAAATAATGTGAGGGGCCCCTGCTTTCAAAATAGTTTCTTTAAAAGCTATGTTAATCATCAGCATTTTATTTAGGTTACTCAACTGACTTTGGTCTTGGTAACTTTCATTGTTGTCATCTAAAGGCAGATTATGTGTTCTCGTTGTGCAGCTCTGATTTAGACTAGCCCCTATTCTCTTTAGACTTTGATAAAAAAAAAGCTTGTCCAAAGAAAAAAATAAAACATTAAAAGACAAAGAATATTTATGGATATTTAGTTTAAGTTATGGGGTAGTGTAAACTCATACTTAGGTCTAGAGAATTTTAACTCTATTAAATTATCTCCTGGAAATCTGACAAATTTTGGACGTTGCTTTATATGATTGCTTTATTGCTTATTTGCTTGCTTGCTTGATTTATCAGGCTTCAAGGGCTAAGGATTTGGTTCATGACATTTCATCATCTTTGGTCAATGTATGGACTACTTTTATTAAACTTTTCAAGTGTCTTTTACAATTATTGTTCAGCAAGCACACGTAAGTAAAAACTGCATATAAGAAGGCATGATTTTATTTGAAATAATGGGAATAAAATATGAATTAAATTAAACAGTTAAAATTTTAATATTAATATTCAGTTTCTAGTACATAGAATTTATAATGAATAATTAAACTTGGTGTCAATGCTTAGCAACCTACGGGTGATTACCAGCTTGAAAATTATTTTTTCTTTTAAGATTAAATACTGAAATTTCTCATAAAATTCAGATTTTGCTTTTCCTAAAAATCAGATGATGTGACAATACAAAGGCCAGTGTCTTTAACTAGCTAAGAAGGGCAGGAGCTGAGAAGCCGACAACACCCTTAAACAGGGCACATGCTTTTTGATTTGTCACAGTTTTCACCAGTCCCTTGTGGTCTTAGTTTCCTGTCCACCTCACATTACCTACCTGACCCTGGAACATATTTGAGTATGATAAATATGATGCAAAAATCATGCTTGCAAAATCTAGTCACATTTTACCTCTGATATAATAAACTAACATCTTAATTAAGTGATATTTAATTATAATGCTTTTCTTTTACTTATCACAAAAAAGGTTTAGTATTACTGTTGAAAACAAAGCAATAGATATCAGATGTCGGAATAATCAATATTTGTACAAAAAATAACTTTGTATATGTTAGAAACCTCTTTAGCACTGTTTCCCATTTAATCAGCCCACATTTTACTCCATTTCTGCACAATTAGCTTCTTGCAGGTATATATCCTGACAGCATTTGCTCAGCCATATTTCTGCCCCAGACTTACTAATCCTTTTAGCACATACCCACACATAATCTAGAAGTGCAAAGGAAAAAAAAGTCCACGGGATGACCATTGGTTAACGAAGACAGTAGTTGGTAAATAAAAGTTTCATCTCCTGTTCCTTAGGTGAACAACTGTGAAGTGTGTTTCACCTTTCAAAGGTCTCAGCATGATGAGGCCCAGTTGTCCCAAGCATTGACTCATTAGTTAACTCACCTTTCAATAGCCTTTCATTCCTTCCCAGTTTCACGCCTTCCAATCCCACACCACCTGTACTCTGGGGACCACTCCCAAAAATAAACTACCTGTACTGAGGCCCGTTCTTAGGCTCTGTTTTTCAAGGTGAAGAAACTAAGACACTGGATATACTGAATCCATTAATTAGGGTCTTAAATACAGACTCACTGGTAAGAATGAAACCCTCTTAAATTTCATCCCTGATCTTTGGATGGAGTTTACAGAAGCATTCTAAAAGAATTTCACTTAATTCTCTTGGTAAAATGCAAATACTTTAATAAATGTTATACTTATTCATATATGTTAATAAGAACTCTTGTAAGAAAGCATAGGTGTATGTTGTCCCCTAGTTCAAAATACTGGATTGCAGGAATTTTTAAAAAATTCTATATGAAGGAAGCAGATGTTGAAATATTTTATGAACATTTAAATATTTAGCAGAGTCATTAATTTTACACAGCACATGTGCATACATTTCAGTCAAGCAAATTTATGCAGCAGAATTTTCCATGCCGGTTCCCATAGACTTTGGGTTGGTGAATCTACCCCTTGCTGCCTGTATACCCAATACATGAACTAACACGAGAAAAGCCTGTCTATGACACCTAAATCATGGCAATTGCACAGAAAAAGAAAGAATGACCAGAAATCTGCTACCCTCTCCCGACTTTTTCTTTTTCCTTTCTCTATTCTTTATACTATACATAGTATGATGTAGATTTTTTTCTTTCATTCGAAAATATTGTCTCCCTTTCTTAAAGCAATATAATCAATTCTAATGTTTTTTTAGGGTAGCCAGAGTCACTGAAGTTCTGTATCCTGGTGCACATTCTGCACATTTATTTGGCAGATGGCTGAAAGGGCAGTGTTAAAAGTGGAAGACAAACCTTGAAATTTCAGGGAATGAGCTCTTCCACAAAACAGCTTTTGTAACAAAACTAAGTGCTACGTTTTGAAAATCTAGATTTTTATTTTTGTCTACTCTTATCAGAAATCTTTCCAAAATGTGCTATTACTTATTTTACCAATGTCTTCCACAAAACAAGTTGAATACAATTTACAATATTTGATGGTATGTCACTAGAAATTATTGACTGGATGGTTGTAATCACAATGATGCCCTCAGGAACTAAAGAGGTGTGCCATGTTTTTTATCCTTCTGTCAAAGAGACTGAGACTGTCAGGTTTTTTTAGTAGACAGATTTCAAATATTCTTAAATCCATTCTTTTCTTTATCATCAGACAGTTTTTTATGTTTTAAGAGTCCTGCTGGAATTTTCTTCCATCTTAGGGATTAGACTATCACACCTTTGAGAATCTGCTCAACCTCTTTTAAAATGTATATCATTCACCAACTTATGACTTATGTGTATATATATATATATATATATACATATATATACATATATATAATTTTCTTTTTTTTTTTTTTCGGTACGCAGGCCTCTCACTGTTGTGGCCTCTCCCGTTGCGGAGCACAGGCTCCGGACACGCAGGCTCAGCGGCCATGGCTCATGGGCCCAGCCGCTCAGCGGCATGTGGGATCTAACCGGACCGGGGCACGAACCCGCGTCCCCTGCATCGGCAGGAGGACTCTCAACCACGGCGCCACCAGGGAAGCCCATGACTCATATTTTTAATAAAAGTATACTCTGATATCACTTGCAATCCATGATAACATGGCAGTATGATGTGGTACAGGATTGAGACCTGCTACTCTAGGTACAAACTTCACAGCAAACGAGGTAGGATGCTGCTCCTCTAATCTGGCAATGCCTATCAGTCAACAAGACTTGATTATTAATTTACCCATTTCAAGTGTTTTTTTTCTGCATTTTACAGTTCTCTATTAGTTTGCTACAGAAGTTGTAACAAAGCACCACTAACTGGGAGGCTTACCCAACAGAAATTCATTGCTTCACAGGTTTGGAAGCTAGAAGTCCAAAATCAAGGTGCCCGCAGAGTTCATTCCTTGTAAGGGTGGGAGAGAAGGATCTATCCCAGGTCTCTGTGTGTTGGCTTATCAATGGCTATCTTCCCTTTTACATGGCATTCACCCTATACGTGTGTCTGTATATCCAAACTTCCTCTTTTTATAAGGCCACCAGTGATACTAGAGTAGGGTCCACCCTAATGAACTCCTTTTAATTTGATTACCTCTGTAAAGACCTTACCTCCAAATAAGGTCACATTCTGACGTCCTAGGAGTTAGGACTTCAACATATCACTTTTAGGGGGACACAGTTCAACCCATAACAAATGCCTACAGCCAAAGACTACTATTCATTTAACAAATATTTCTAAAAGGTAATTTATTCAGTTGTCATGCTAGAACTAGAGACACAGCCTTAAAGATGACATGTTCTATGTCACCGAGGAACAAACAATTTCATTCATATAGAATATTTACTGGAATAAAATTCCTTCTGCCTTCTTTCTAAATTTGCACTACATAATGATCATGATATTCTCTATGGAGCTTTATTATTATGACAATAATTAATATAGGTGCAGTCAATTCACAAACAACTCTAAATAAAGGTGTTAGCAAATTGTATGCATCAGTTAGTTTGTGGTGTACTTGGTCAGCCGAGGTGTCTCTCCTTCTGAGCCTCTGGAAATGTGATGCATGGCTTTATTGAAATGATCTTTCATTGTCCACTATGGTCACTACTGGGTATTTTAAATATATTTAAAGAGTTAAGCTTTATCCTTTTGGATCTTCCTAAATTGCAATTTGAGCAGAAAGTTAGTAATATTGGCATCAAAACTCTCGTACTCTTAAGTATGGTGTATGTAATAATTCCTTTCAAATTGTAGGTGCAATATTCTATATTATGAATAAAATGCATCATATACATATAAATGTAAATTTATATAAACTTCCCCATGTGTCAAATATGAGATGGAAGTGCTGTAGGGTAGTATTTCAATTTCAGCTCCATGATCATGAGTCTTCAGTTTTAAGTAAATATGGAACTAAGTTAACATCCTTTATGAAATTATACACTCAAATAAAATATAAAAATACTCCTCTGAGACGTTCCATGATCATTTCATAAACCACATCTCCTTTTCTTCTTTTCTCCAAAAAGAACACATGGAGGAATATAAATGAGCCCTAAAATATATATGGCTCCAGAACAGGAAATAATATGATTAGTCTAAAAATAAAGAAGACCTGTAAAGACATTAGAATTTTCACATCAGTGGAAATGGGAAGCATAAGAAAGAAGCTAGTGAGCACCACCCCACAAATATAATCATTTTTCAGGGCACTCCACTTATTGCTAAGTTCAAGCAAAAAATAGTGCACCCTGATGAAGCAACTTTGATTTTAGAGGCAAGCACACACAGCCAAAGGAGAATGAAAACTGGGAGTCTTGCCTGCTTTCACGCACAAACAGTTTATCAGGTGGGACAACTTATAAGGTGGAACAACATGATAAACTTCTCGGTATCAGTTTCTGCTTTCATTTCAACATAGGACAACCTACTGAACAGAGATTGCTGGAAATAAACCCTCTTTAACAAGCTCTGCAATAGCATGTGAGTAAACACAACAGGAGACTCTTTCATCATTCTTTTCAGCTCCTCAAATTAGGAATGCTTGCATGCCATTAGAAAGCAAGCAAAGCTAAATGCACTCAGATCTTTTGCTTCAGCGTCTGATAATGTCAACCTCTGCATAGAGACACTGGCAAAACAGCAGAGATACTTTCACTACCCAGAGGCTATAACTATGAAGGTGAAGAGAATTAATGGTAATCACAGATAGCGCTACTTTGTTTATATAATTTCAGTTTATTATTCCAATAATTATAGGAGTTGGTACAATTATTCACCCATTTATAGATAAGGAAACTAAGTCCCAGTAATTACTAAGTAATTTGTCCCAAATTATTCAGCTATTAAGTGGCAGAGGATTCAAATCCAAGTAGTTTGATATCAGAACCCAGCCTGTTGACCACAATGTTCAAGACAAAGTCACTACAAACAGAAGTCCATACCTCCAAACTCCCACAAGTAAAGAATTATCTTATCATGCAGTCTAAGAATCATGCCATTCCTTCAAATTAATCTTACTGAATTCTGCACTTCAATATAGCCCAATGACAATATCATTATATAAACATATTAGATCAGAATCATCAGTCCGACCTCCCAGAAAGTAGAAGTAATATTATTCCTCTAATTCCTAACATAACTTCAGCTTGACTTGTAAAATATTCAGCTTGGAATCTTCATTCAAGTTATATACATGCACAACTTTTAAAATTGTATTTATTTTTTTAGTTTGTTCATTTGTTTTGCTTCATTCTATTTTTGTTTTATTCTCTACAATTCAGGCTTATTTACAAACAGTAAATTGCCGCATAGGGAAGTAGAAAGGAGCAATTAATTTGCACGGTAAGGAAAGAGAGTCTATGGCTTAGGTTCAAAGATGGTGAGCAGGAGAGTCAATGGAATTTGCAGAAAAGCATGGTCAATATTTCATACTTATCTCTTAGGTATTAAGTGTGATTCAGGACAGCAATTGCCATTGATAAGATAACTTCAGATAGTTTTTTAGAAAGTCAACAGGGAATAATGAATTCAGAAACATGTACCTATCAGTGATAGAAAATGACTCTTCTTTACAATTTTATCCTAAAAATCTGTATTCAAGAAACTCATTTGTGCATTAATTCACCCATGAATTCATTCAGTATTAACTGAGCACATATTATGTGCTGGTTTTCTTGAACCTCATAATCTAGTAGGAAGTAAAGACAGAGGGATGATCATAATAGTGTGTTTTAATGGCAATAACATGGCAAGAGCAAGGTAAAATGATTCATAAATACATTTCAGCACTTTGGTTTTTCGGAGTCAGAGGTTAGAGTGCAGAATATTTATTAGGGAGCACCCTGCGGATCAGTACCCATGGATAGTAGAAAAGGAAGTAGGATTGGGCAGAGGGTGAAGTCCAGCTGTTTTGCAGGCCTGACATCAGCCTCAGTCAACTGTACAGGGAGCTCTGGAGCTAAAATGTCCTGTCAGACTCATCCTCACTGGACCAAAATGGCTAGACCTGTATACCCACACCCTCAGTCATTATACCTGGGGCATCTCACCCTGGGAAGTGTGAACTTGAATGAGATGGCTCTCTGGAGCTAAAGTGATACTGAAGATGCTGTCAGCTGAAGGCTTCCTGATGATAGGACTTCAAGCATCTGGCAACAAGTCTTTCATTGATGGGGGTCTGGGTGACACATTACTGTGTCTGTCACAACAGTTTCTAAAAGGGCTAAGTGTAGGAGGCTGTGAGTTAGGAAATAAATTCTTCTTAGAGGAAATTAAACTTAAACTAGAAAGATGAATAGGAAGAAGTCAGGTAAAAAAGGCGGAAATAAACTTCCAGACAAAAGAAAAAGTATGCTTGAAATTCTCTGAAGAAAAGGTAACACTATATATTAAGGGAATAGAAAGTAGTCAAGTTTAGCTGGAGCATAGATTAAGAGGGCTTCAAAAGGCAAGAGGTGATGTTGGAGGGAGAAGCTAGGTGACAAAGTGAACGATCCATTCCCTACTGTCTATAAATGAAACATTAGTTTCAGAAATAACCAAGCTGCTCTTTCCATGGTGACGTATACGGAAGGGTATCTATATAGCATTTTACATTAAAACCTGAATCTATGTGGCCACTTTGGAACAATTTAGAGTTAAAACACTAAAAAAGTCCACTTTTCCAAAATGGATGAATTTGGCATTAATGCCTCTTTCGACTATCTATGAGTTAAAAAATATATATCAGTCATACAGTACTAGTAGGCTATCACTCAACTTTTTGAGAATGATGTCATGTTGAAGAATATTGCTGTAAGTGATAAAACTGCTTCTCCTGAAACAATCCACCTACATGTTATGGTAGTTTAGCAATGACAGGGGTGTTTTCCTCTGTTTTGGATTCTCTTTGCCTATTATACAAAATAAACAGTGAAACATATTTCAAAGCATTTTTTATTGGTAATATGCTTGGACACAGGAATCTTTATTTTCTCTCAGAGTGAGGATTCTGCAGTGCTACCGGTGGCTCCCAATTTTATTACAGCCACAGTTCCTTTTGCCCCTCAGCTCATTACAGAGACAAATATCCATTAGTGACAGGTAACTTTTCATTCTAATGCGCCTATACTACTAATGTCTGGGCCTCTGTGATATTCTATTTTGCACCTGAAATTAGTTTCTGTGTTACAGCTCTGAATGTGTGATAAGAAAAAAGATACAGTAATTTAGATAAACTCCACTAAATGGCTTGACTGAAATAAAGCCAAAACGAAGGTATAAATGGCTGAAGTGATTAAGACTGTCAAGTTCTCTGGGGTACTGTTAGAGAATAAAATAGCTGATGGATTATTATTTATCCATGAATGTGAGTTTGGGGGATTTAATTAAAGATGTTCTATTATATTTTTCAAAGCTTATTTGAAGCTGTAAATCAAAAGCTCCAGTAACAGAGAATGTTGCCTGTGATCAAAATAACGGATCTCTAGCCATACTGGGAAAGCCCTCTTTTGAGGTGCCTTTAATGTTTGTATTTATCGTTTTACCCTATATGTAAATATAAAACAATAAAATATTATTGGTATAACTATTTCTATAAAGATTTTTGAGACATTGTATGGTGTGTTTATCTGCTTATATCCATATATGCATGTGTTTATATGTGTGTGTATACATATATATCAATATATATGTATTTGCATGTATATCCATACATATGTGTGTGCATGTGTTTGTATACGCATATACATATGTGCTTTTATTTATGCTTATTGAATATTACTCTTTCTTAAAGTGAATTTTAAAATGACCCTCCCTCCAAATTGGCCACTGGTAGAATTATGCTACAAAATCTGTACTATAGGAAAAAACTAAACTCAATAAAAAAGGATTTTCAAAATAGGACCATTTTATATACTTTAATCTTCATTTTTTAAGTAAACTTGTCCTATTATTAAAACATGGTGAAAATGTCACATGGGTTAGCTATATCTGGACAATCATATGGTATAAATGAACAACTAACAGGCATGAATAAGATCTCAAAGGATCAACTACTTCTCTTTTACTCTGTTCCCTACTTCCAATTAGGATCATTACAAGTACACTGTTATTAAATCACTTTAGAGACTAAACATGAGCTAATATTTTGTAGAAGATTAAACATGATCACATTTACTTGATATTCCTTACAGTGAAAGATGGGGTCTATTTTCCTTGCCCTTGAATTCAGGCTGACCTGTGATGTGATGGCTTTGACTAACAGAGTGTGGCTGAAGTGATGCTTTGCTAGATCAAAGCCTAGCCTTTAAGAGGACTGGTAGCTTCAGCTTTTGTCTTGTGGAGCCCTGGGCTGCCATGTAGGAAGTCTGACTCTTATGGTGGGAAAACCACATTGGGAAGCCACGAGTAAACATAGAGAGGGATAGGGGTCCAGCCGAGCCCAGCCTTCTAGCTGTCCTCACCAAGGTGCCACACATCAATGAAGCCACCTTGGACCTTCCAGACCAGCCTGGTTCCCACCTAATCCTGGTGGCACCCATGGAGCAGAAGCATGAAGATACGCCCTTTCGGAGGTTCTGGTCCACAATGTCAGTAGAAAGATGTTGTTTTAAGCTACTAAGTGTTAAAGTATTTTGTTACACAGCAGTAAATGACTGGAACAATCTTGAAAGTGAGGTGGAACACGTACCTATACTGATTAGTGTTTTTACATTTTGGTAACTTTTATAGTCTACTATACATTATGCAATTTCTCTAATTATACTGATAAAATAATACCATATGGATTTTATCTTCACTATGGCTTGAATCAAGGAAAAATACAGTTTGGCTACTTTTTGACTACGTAAATCTGTCATACACTGATAATAAGCTTGACACTATTCAATTTTTATTTGGTTTTGCTACTGATTTATATTATGTGCCACTCAGCATATTCTTTGGTATTGTGTGCCTGCTGTTCATTCCGTGAACAACTAATCTGATAGAAGTGTATGATATAACATTGTTTTTGTTTATTAGAATTTTAGTTTTACTTTTTAAAGAAATCAGAGACGTTATTGAAAAGGGCATATGTTTTCCCATACTTAACTCTCAGACCCAAAGGCCTCACACTCTGTTCTGAGATACTGTGCCTAGCATTTCACTTCAGAGTTAGCAGATGTTCAATAAATTAAGATAACAAATTAACTTGACTCAAGTGGTAGTCTACACTGTAGTGAATACAGATTTTTTATCGACATGACAGTACTTTCAGCCTTAACATATATGAAATAATTACTATCCTTGGCCTTTTTCTAGTCATTCTAAGGAGGCTTTCTGACTTTATGTAAGACTGGAGTAGAGGTTACAAGTGCTAAGAACAGTCTTTTGTCTTTTCTCATTACTCTAAGAAAATTTTGAACATTTGCTTTAGAAATAGTGTGGCACTGCTTCATAATTTCTATATGTTGTACCACGTTGTGCTTCATATAAACAAATTATTCAAAGTGAAGGAAATTCTCCATTTAGGGCCTGTGTAAGAATTCAACCAAATAATAGATTGTGTTCTGTAAAGAGACACTCTATAACAGTGTTTTTCAACACTTTCACTACTGATATTTTAGGTCAGATAATTTGTGATTGTAGGGGGCTGTTTTGTGCATTGCAATATTACAATATTAGCAGCATCCCTGGCTCTACGCACTTGATGACAGAAGGACTCTGACAATCAAAAACGTCTCCAAACATTGCCAAATATCCCTAGGGGAGAAAGGGCAAAATCACCCTCCAGGGGTTGGGAATCACTGCCCTTACATCTGTTGCTAAGCTTGGTTTCACTAAATTTGCATGTGACTAAACATTATGTAGAATTTTATATATTATTTATATGAATTGTTATGCAATATTATATGTATTTATTTACTTTGTGATGACTGCAAATTATGCCCTATGTAAACACATATTTGATATACACAAATGTCATATTGATCATTTAAGGAATAATATGTCCTGTTGGAGATTAAATGCAAATTTATCTTACTTTCTGACATAATTTCCCCTGACTTCTATTTATATCATTTAAAAAACTAATTTTAACTCAATTTTCTTGCTTTATTATATGTGCATCTAAATACTGTTTCAAAGTATTTATGGACAAAAGTAAATAATTAATGAATTATAAAAAAAGAAACACAAACTGGTCTTTGCCATGACAATTTGGGACGTTTTTGCACTTGTTAATATTTTATAAGTTTACTTGATAAATCCTAACTGGTATCAGCTTTTCAATTAGAGACTATTCTGGATGATAAATGAGTAAGTCAAACCGTAGTCAATTCATCTTTGTCTCTATGACAACCCTACAACCACGTGCTAATGCCTCTTAGCACGCTTAGATTGACTGTCCCATGTTTACCCCTGCATATAGACAATAATAATTAAAGCTAGTTTGTTATACATGTCATTGTGGAATCTGTTTCCTTGAGATCTAAGAAAAGTGGTCCTCCCTTTTCATACTTTTTCCTCACAGACAGTTAATCTTTAGAAGCAGGATTCTCATTTGCTTGAGGTCTTAGGTAACAGAGAGGTATTGTGGAATAATATTACTTTTGCTGTCATAAATTCTGGTTCTGTGAAAGCTCAAATCTGTAAGAAATAGCTCCTTAACATAGTTGTACAGACCTCTGTTAAGACGTAAGAACATGAGAAAAATAAGCTCAATACAGCAAGCGTTTCCATAAAGTCAATTCTACTGAATTTAAAGAACTACCCTTTAGACAATACAAGAAAACTACAGACCAATATCACTGATGAATATAGATGCAAAAATACTCAACAAAACATTAGCACACCAAATTCAACAACACATTAAAAGGATCATACACGATCACCAAGTGAGATTTAACCCTGGGATGCAAAGATGTTTGACATACACAAATCAATAAATGCTATATATTACATTAATAGAATGGTAGATAAAAATCATATGATCATCTCAAAAGACACAGAAAAAGCATTTGACAAAATACAACATTCTTTCATGATAAAGACACTCAACGCTGGGTAGAGAAGGAATATGTCTCAATACAATAAAGGCCACATACAATAAACCCACAGTTAACATCATACTCAATAGTAAAATGTTGAAAGCTTTCCTCTGAGATCAGAAACAGGACAAGGGTGCTCACTCACACCACTCCTTTTCAATATAGTACTGAAAGTCCTAGCCAGAGCAATTAGGCAAGAAAAAGAATAAAGGCAACCAAATCAGAAATGAAGAGATAAAACAGTCTTTTTTCAGATGATATGATTATATACACACACACACACACACACACACACACACACACACACACACACACACACACTAATCAGTTATATCTCACAAAGCTGGAAAATAATATACCACATAAATAAATAAACAAGGAACTTTAGATACTGCCCTTGCTTAACTATTTATTTATTTATTTAGGAGTTTTAAAACATTCTTTTATGAATGTAAGATTGTAAGGTATCGTAGAGGATATTTTGATATATATATCATATATGTACATACATATAATTCAGTTATGTATAGATTTTATATATACATATATAAAAAATACATTTTTTGATATTTGCACATGGCATCTAAGATACTTCCCAAACACAACAAACAAAACAAAATAGAACGCTATGCTCAGAAAGTCCAAATCTGGAAAGATTTCACTTAAAATTCTCTTAGAGTTACAGTCAAGCTAAAGTTGACTTAAATTCCTAAGGTACTTATAAGAATTTTCCCTCCCTAGTGTTGAAGTTCTAATAGTGTCCTAAAAAGAATATTTATTCCCTCCTAAAACAGAGAAGAAGAGAGTAGAGTCCTCTGTCTTTCCATCACAACTCATCCCTGTGACACAGTTACTTAAAATATCTGTGAGGGAAGAAATCTCCTCTGTCAAGATGCTAAGCTGGGTCTTGTGTCCGACCTGCTGCAAACCGTCTAAGACTTTCATTGTTTTTTTTTGTTTTTTTTGTGGTATGCGGGCCTCCCGCTGCTGTGGCCTCTCCGGTTGCGGAGCACAGGCTCCGGACGCGCAGGCTCAGCGGCCATGGCTCACGGGCCCAGCCGCTCCGCGGCACATGGGATCCTCCCAGACAGGGGCGCGAACCCGGTTCCCCTGCATCGGCAGGCGGACGCGCAACCACTGCGCCACCAGGGAAGCCCCTTTCATTGGTTTTTAACATTAGCCGTCAATGTGGCCTTTGGCAAATAACTTGACCCATCTGGGCCTCTATGCTTTCATTCATTTATTCCTCCAGTTCCTTTACTGAGAGCCTATTACTGAGCATCCAGCCAATGTTACTGTCAGTGGTGACATAGAGGGAACAAAATGGATTAAACTCCCTGTCCTCATGGGACATCTAGTGAAACAGAACGGTAAAAACTGTGAAAGAAATAAAATATACATTATTTGGTGATAATTACTATGGAGTGCTGGGGTGGGGCAGGAATTCACTTTCAAATACGCTTATCATGGAAGGTCTCACTGAAAAGATAACAGTCAAGCAAAGACCTAAAAAACGAGCATGCCAGGAATCTGGGGTAAGAGTGTTCTAGGGAAAGGGGAAGATGGGCCTAAAGGGACTGAGGAAGAATGGGTCTGACTTGTTCAAGCAGCAGCTAGGAGGACAGCGCTGTTGAAGCAGAGTAAAGAAAGGGCTGAGTGGTGAGAGGTTAGCTCAGGGAGGTGCTCAGGGGCCAGGCCACAAAGGGGCTGGCAGCTGTTTTAGTTTTTATTTCCCTAAGATGCGCTGCCATTGAGGAATGCTGATCAGAGAAATAACACGAGCTGACTTGTGTTTTGTAAAGATCACTCTGCTGCTGCGATAGCAACAGGCTATGGAAAGGAAAGGGAGAAGCAGGGAGACCAGGTAGGAGCCTGTTTGTTTAAATCAGGGTGGTGACAGGTTGTAAGAAGTGGTAAAAATCTAGAGAATGGAAGGGCTGAACCACACTTATTCATTTAGTCAAAAATCATTTAATAAACATCCATTAGGTACCAGACACTGTTCTAAAAGAGTTATATATGCAGTGGGGAAGAAAACAAAGCAGCTCATACTTACATTGATCTGATAGCTAATGGAATCCTTTAAGACGCAGGCCAGCTCTAACATTCTCAGTACAGTTCAGAAATATCCAGAACATTTACTCTTTTCAGTGGGGGGATAAAAAGAAACAAACACACAGTGGCACAGGTTGTGATTAAAAAGCAGAGTGGCTGGTAACTGCTGCTGCTAATAATTGCCTCATCTTCCATCAGCATTTCAATGAAAAACCAGTGAAAAGGGAGGATGGTATATCTAAAAAACGTTGATCATCTACACAGATGTCCGCTCTTTCTGAGGAATTCCTATCCCCACTTTCAGCTTTGCAAAGCATGTCTCTTTATGGACCATGTTATTAATGAAATGGAAAAGAATGTGCAGGAAAGCCTGCTGTTGTCTGAAATTATCTTTACTTCTGTACTGCCACTGGCAATAACTGTCTCCTCTCCAGAATTCTGGAACAGTGCATTCTTTCTTCACCAGATTAAAAGCAAAAACAATAAAAACAAAACAGAACCACCACCACTGGAGGGAAAATATTTTATCATTATGAAATTATGCTTTTGTTGTTGTATTCTGAGTAGGGTTGATGTGAGCAACTCTTAGGTGATTCAATATGTTTTTAATAACCCAAGATTGTTATGAAGATTATCAACAGCCTATCTGATGATTAAAACAATTCCCCATATTGCTTATTATTCCAAACTCAATATGTCAGTTAGAAATTTGAAAAGCTATACTTTTCCAAGATACCAGTAGTGAATTCTAGCTGCCATATGGATGTCACTTCTATAATAGTAGGTCATAATGGTCTTAGAAACTGAGAGGATATAAGGGATCTGACTTGATGGTCTGTAGTCTTTGAGGGGAAGAGTCATTAAGGTTTCTGTGAGTCCTTTTAAGACCCTCACAGTCTGGAGCCAGAGCCCTTGTGATCATGTGGGGTAGAAGCAGAGGGCTTCTACATGTTCTCACTTTAAATGGTCTGGAAACTTAAGGCTAAAATGCTTCTAGTGTAGCATTTTATATACACATATATAGTGTATAAATTTATATATAGATTTGCATATGTATTTGTATTGTATATGCAAATTTGTATATAAATAGATGCATATATTCAATCTATATTCATTTTCAATCTATAGCTATATCTATAATTTTTCTTTTACCTGTATTTAGATATAGCTTCAAGGATATCTTATGGTAGTTGCTTTTAACCAAAAGTACACATCAGAATTACTTTTGAGATTTGGTATAAATTATATATATATATATATATATTCTTATCCTATCTATGGGTATTCTGAGTAGATAGATACGGCATGAGGCTTAAGCATTTCCAATATGAAAGTGTCCCCAGAGTTTCGTTTCTGGCAATATGACAGACTGTAAGTTGAATGATTCTCCTGATGGAAACAATTTAAAAAGCTAGGGAAAAAATATATATATTTAAATATATATTAAATGTATATGTGCTTATATTGATACATACATATATGTATATATGTGTGATATATATACAAATGCACACACATTCATACATATATATCTTTTAAAATATATCACTGAGCTGGCAAGAAATAAAGAATTTACAGATATAAAATAATGAAGTGAAAGCAGAAATCCTGGAAGGTTAGTAGATGCCAGTATCAGCTTTCACCCTCTTGGTATCTCCAAATCTTGATAACCTTGGGTCTCTGTTTCGACAAAGTTCAGTACACAGAAGATGAAGCTCAAGTTTCACTTCTTATAGAAAATATATTAGAAAACACCAAATAAAGCTTAGACCCTAAGGGATGCCAACTCAGTATAAAGTTTAATGAGAACTAAACACAGAAATTCAGAACAAGGAAATTTGTCTGTCTTGACTTTGGCAATGAATATAAAGATAAAAATTCCAAAAATAAAACAAATAAAAGAAACTTCTCAGAATTTGCATAATCACAAACTAAAATGCATGTAACTTCTCAGTTTGTGTTTCAGTTTTTACGCTACTTGTTTGAGCATAAAACATTGTAAGAAGAATTTAAAGTAGATCCCGGTTTGGTGGGGTCCACTGGTAACTATGAAGTCAATGTCAAAGTTTCACTGAAGAAACGCAACTTCAATAAGCCTTCAGATAATGTCACCATAAAGAAATTTCCCAGGAAAATGAGCCTGCAGTGAAAAATCACAAAATAAGGAAGCAAGGCCCTATGGATGAGAACAAGCAGAAATAAAAGAAGAATCAAACTCACAAAGACTTTCGATATCACAATTTAACTAAATTAAAAAGTAATTATTATGTTTCAAAAAATCGGAATAATGAGCAAGGAACTAGAGAGCATTGAATCAATAAAGTACACTTAAAATAACAAAATAGATACTTAAAATATGTGATAACTGACTTTAGAAATTCAATAGAATGGATTAAATTTTAGGTAGATACAACTAAATCAAGTTGTATGAGAAGAAATTCAGCCCAGAGAGAAGAGATGGAGAGTTTACGAAAGGACAAGACATGTGGAGGGTAACATAACAACTTACAACAATTAACATTTCTAGAAGGAGGTGGTAGAATGAATAGAGATAATATTTTAACATACAATAAAAAGTTTCCAGAATTATTTTGTAGAATGACAGGATACTTCAGACAGAGAAAGCCCAAAAGTTCTCCTAGCAGGATAAAACAAAGTGACATTACACCTAACACATTATAATAATAAAGGCGAAAACCAAAACCAGAAGAAATTCTGTTTAAAAGTGGTAAAAGTTAAACTGAAAATACAGCATTTAAACTGATAGCTATCATGTTATCAGCAAAAATGAAAAGGAGAAGACAGTAGAATAGTATTTTCAATGTGCTGATAGATCATTTTCAACCCAGAATTCTATACTCAGTAATAGTATCTTTTAAAAATGAGAATGAAATCATGAGAGTTTACTACCAACCATTTCTCACTAAAATAAATTTAAGTCAAAATAAATCTTTTCAAATTAGAAGTCTAAGCTGCAAGAATGAATGATGTGCAAAACCATTTATGAATATGGGGGTATATCTAAGTAAACATGAAAATATGAATAATGATTATGGTAAATTTGGGGGTAAAATAAAACAAGATAGAAACAAACTGAGTGTCATAGAAGTTGGTTTAATCTATGAGGAGGAAAGGGAAAAAATATGCAACAGCATTCTTGTTCTTCTTTATAAAATTACCACTCTTAAATCACTTTTCTCCTTATAAATCCTTTCTCTGATTCTTTTTTTTTTTTTATCCTTGATTTGCTAAGGATTTAGAGTTTTAAGATTCTTTTTGGTTTTTTTTATAAATTTTCCACAGGTGGGACTGGGAGAACCGATCTAACTGACACTGATTTTGGTATCCTGTCACATCATTTGCCTCAGTTGAAACTGAGACTGAAAAATCCATCTTCAGATACTGTTAGACGACAACAGTGTTTTAATTCTGCATTCTCATATATGTTGTAGATAGCTGTATCATTTATCTTAGCACAAAATAAAGTCAATAATCAGCTATATGGCATAATTATAAGATGAAGTTTATGTATCCCTAAAAATAAATGAAAAATAACTTATTTAGTATTTTTAGAAATTAAAATTTCTTGAAGACCATTAAGGTATTTCTATTCCAGGAAAATTTTACATTTTATTTGCTTGAACACTTGAGAAAGATTCCAAAACAAGCTCATTTTTAAAATATAAGCATAAAATTCTGTTTTCAATATGTATGTCATATTTTAGACATAAACTTTATTTTTGTGTGAAAAATATCAGCTGAAGCCTCTTTGACCTTTATTATTCTATGTACCTATTGGGAATTTAATATCTACAAGATGTGGGTGTTGATACATCTTAGTTGTCTCAATGGAATAGAAATCAGTACTGCTATTAAAACAAGACTTTTCAAATTCTCCCACTGCACCGACCTATAAAGTTCAATAATACTTTGTATGGCATGCTTGTTGGCATGAACAACTACTCAAACCTCTTTACAAGTCATTTATTTCACACTGTTACATGTGCAACCTCATTTTATAATCATTATACTAAATTACATATTCAGAGACTACCACTTTTGTGTTAATAAGTAAACATTGAAAGTAAAACAGGATACGTCAGATTTCCAAATGATTTATGAAATCCAAAGGGCAATGTAATGTTATAATAATATTTTACAAAAGTGATTTAAACCATATCTATTCCATACGATGCATTTATAAAAGTAAGACATGCAAAGCAAGATGAAACACGATCTGGAAATATTACAAATTATACAATAAAAATGCATTTTTTCAATTCTACCCCTTCATTCTCTCTCTTTTTTGGATGAAAGCAAATCTATGCCTGGGGAGCTATTCACGTAAACATTTCAAAGAAAGATTCTGTAGGTGGCAGACTTCCTTATTAGATTACTGTCTAAAGGGACCTCTTATTACCAAAGACAACTGCTGCTAATTACCAACATGGAAAAAAAAGAAAACCACATTTAATAACTAAATCAAGAGCAGGGATGTGAGAGGTATATATCTGTTTATTTTTTTCTTCAAATAGTTTAAATAAATATGGATATATCTTAAGTAGCAAAATTAATATAAACAAAAAAGGTGAGTTTCTCTGAATTAATCTGAAACCTGAACTTAAAGGAGAAGGAAGTTTCCAAAATTTATTTTAAGTATTTTTTTAGTAAATTTTATAAGGAGATGTAAAAGCCTAAAAAGGGCTTTTAAAAGTAGAAGAGTAAGTCTGTGAGTGCCACATTAGTCTTTAATTCGTCACTGCTCCATTGGTCAGTGTATTATTCCCCATGAGATTCTCCACTAAAAATGTGTCTTTCTCGTTCTCCATTTCTGTCTGTCTTAATTTCATGTCCCCCTTGTTTTCTTGAAATGTCACTCACTTTCTATGTTTTTATTACCTATATTTTCTGAAGCATACAACCAAAAAATTCTTACAGAAATAATACATATGACCATGTTTATTATGTAAAATGTAAAAAATGAAACTATCCATTGGTAAGAACATAATCAAAATTGGGCATCCTTGGATTCTTTAAGATTTCTGGTTGTACGCTGCCAAAGGTTTGACATCTGGCTTGCAGGAAAAAGGCCCTTATTTGTAGCATTTGCCCATATCCAAGAGGAAATACTCTCCATGCAGCCATTTTCAAACTACCAATATGAGGTCACTGAACACAGAATTGGGAAGAGATACTAGCAACTCATTTTACAATCCAGTGGGAGCTAGCTCCGGCATACCACTGTGGTATTTTGTTATAAAGTAGCTGTGGTTCTCACAAATCCCAGGGCACTCCAGTGATATGCAAAGAATGAATTAATGCATCTTGAATAAAAATTCATAATTAAACTCTGGTATAATTACAGTGAATTCCCCACTGCTAGTCAGAAAGTCAAGTGTTCCCATTAGTTCAGTAGGAACGCTCAAGATAAGCTTTTTAGGATTACAAAACATTTAAAATGGCCAATGAAACTTTTCACAAACCAAAAGCAAATACATTATAATAGTTACACAGTTCTAATATGTTGGTTATATTTGTTTATCCTTAAGTGTATAGATCTGTGTAGCTATTCTGTAACATAAATGTGTTGTGAAATTCAACATTCCACAAACATTTATTTAACACCTACTATATGTGAGTTCCCATGAGAGATGTTTGGCAAAAAAATGGGTGAATCAGATATAAATAATGCCAGATATAAATGTATATACACACATTATTCATGCTAACTATTGGATATTAAATGCATGTAGTACAAAGCTTTCATTGTTTAAATAGAATCTGCATAATCATTGCCTAAGTGAAAAATTTGAAGGAGACCCCTAGAAACAGATCTATTCCATTTCCCACATAAGACATGAATATTGTATGTTTCATCTCTTTCCTCCATTTGCTATTAAGAATTTTAAAAATAAGGGTACAAAACATCTATGTTTTTTTCTCCTCAAAAGATTCACTTTCACCAATGCAATAACATCTGGCAGTAGCAGAAGGAGGTGACATTCTAAGCAACTCTTTTTCTTTTTACCAGTTATACTGGATGACTTTGAGCTATATGATGGGCAAATGAAGTAATTAGATCCTTTGTTGCAATTCATGAAGGAAATGTCTCATTAATAATTTGTGAAATGTAATGTACCGAGCATACAGCAGGTATGTGGTGAATGCAAACTGCACACATAGACATAATGAGAGATAATTATAAATTCCTATAATTTCATGTGCAATATTGTGCATGCTTAATAATATCAACAGTGCAGAACACTGACAATCCTTCCAAAACAATGGGTTAAATAACAGATGTATGGCCTTATCTGCCTAGGATTACTTCAAAAGTCTAGAGTTTACTCTCACCATGCTCCCAAGAGGCCTTTCAAGACCATTACTACCGTTACCCAGCTGAGTTTCATGGTCGGTGGATGCTGAACACATAAATGAAGAGCCCAATAACTGAATCAGGAATCTGGAGTTTTCTCAAAGAAGAGAATCCTGGAGCCTCTAGATTTTTCAATATAAAAGGGTAAAGGACAATAGTTGCAGGAAAAACATAAAATTTCTTTTCGACTTCAGTGTACTAAATATTAGAAAATATTATAAAAACAATATGCTACTGTGAAAGAATTTTCTATAAAGTTCAAATACAATAAAGAAGCAGAAATGGATGCTACTTGAGAGGTGGGAGAGGAACCTCAAGAAGGAAGTGAGCCAGGCGTGGTTTAAATTGAAGGTCTTCCTAAGAGTGCTCTTTGGCTGATGAAGGTTAACCTTGCTATTTAAGCCTTTATTATTACTTGATATTGTTTATTAGGTAAATGTTGCCAAAGTTCAAAAACCAATAATCAGGGCCTCCCTGGTGGCGCAGTGGTTGCGCGTCCGCCTGCCGATGCAGGGGAACCGGGTTCGCGCCCCGGTTTGGGAAGATCCCACATGCCCCGGAGCGGCTGGGCCCGTGAGCCATGGCCGCCAAAAACCAATAATCAAATATTAAAGAAAATAATAACCAAGTCTAAAATATATTTTTTCCATTAAACTGTTAAAAATGCAATAAATTTATTTCCAAATCAAGCACATAGCATATAATGTAAATTTAATGATGGTACTAGTGCACACTTTTAAAACATAACTCAAGGGACTTCCCTGGTGGCGCAGTGGTTGAGAGTCCGCCTGCCAATGCAGGGGACACGGGTTCGAGCCCCGGTCCGGGAGGATCCCACGTGATGCGGAGCGACTGGGCCCCGTGCACCACAACTGCTGAGCCTGTGCTCTGGAGCCCGTGAGCCACAGCTGCTGAGCCTGTGCGCCACAACTACTGAAGCCTGCATGCCTGGAGCCCGTGCTCCACAATGAGAGAGGCCACCGCAATGAGAAGCCCGTGCACCGCGGCGAGGAATGGCCCCCGCTCGCTGAAACTAGAGAGGGCCCATGCGCAGCAATGAAGACCCAACGCAACCAAAAATAAATAAATAAAATAAATTGAAAAACAAAACTCAATATTAATCATCTCTTTAGTTCAATGAAACAACAAACTAAAGGACTTGGAGTAGAGTGACCTAACTGAAAACTAGAGATACGGAGCCCAAAGAAGTTTGCTGCTTTTTAAATTGTCTAAAATTTCATGTTATTGTGGAAAGATACTTTTGTTGTTAATGTCTTTTAATGTCTGGATGCTTCAAGGTAATAATTAAGAATAAAAAATATAGATCAGAAAAACCATACAAATTGCTTTAGAATTTGATTCCTCCCAACAAACTGAGGGATAGAATATGAGTCTTATCCTTTCCCCATTTACCTGTGGCTTCTCTGTTCTCACATGCTTTCATTAAAAAAATCCAACTAAATGAGGGAAAGAATGTATAGTTAAAAATGTATTATTTATGTGCTTGAAGGCCTGTCTCTGGTCACACTGGGTCCCTATCATCTCCAAACCTTAAAACGTAGTATGGTAGCTAATATTTATTGAGTGATAATTTTAGGCTATACCTGTAATAAGTTTCTGTATTATCTCATCTAATCCTTTCAAATCCTTATGTTTCCATTTTACAGATGAGGAGACTGAGGAACAAAAAAGTTAAGTAACTTTCCCAAAGTCACGCAACTGATGAATTTTGGGGTCAGAATTTTAACTCCTGAAGTTTTATTCCAGACCTTGATCTCTTTACCAATATATAATATTTCCAAAAGAAAGGAGAAAAGAAAAAGCAACTTAATGAGTAGCGATGAACAAAAGACTGATCTATCACACAAGGGCTGTAACACAGGCATGGCAAATTGGGAAAATTGTGTTCAAATGACATTTCCAGTCACATAGTCCAAGAGTCTGTGTAAAGTCAATGAACTGTCTCCTGGGATCTGTAACTACCCATCCAAACAAGGACAGCAGTAGGGTCATGAATGAGTGGAGTAATAGGTTCAGCAGGATGGAGGAAGGGAAGAGAAGTTTGAAAGTAAAGCGATTGATGCTTATTTACTCTATTACCCTTCCTAGCTTAATAACATTGAATTTATTATGAAAGTAAGATTTGCAAATGTGAATTAATGTCTAAGATTAATACCGAATTTTTAAATTTGGTAAATTTAAAATTACATGCCACATGTAAACTTTTACCCCAAAAGAAACCGTAAACATTTAACATATTCCTTCATGTTAGTCTGTTTTTCTAATCTCAGTTCTAAGATTCAAAGAAGTTTTATCAAAAGTGTTCTCTTGAGCTCAACGGTAACTTCGATTCAGTATTGGAATGCGTTGGACTGAAAGTTTAATATTGACTGAAAAATATAATTATATATTACATATCTCAGTCTTCACATTTGAAGAATAGAAATTTAAACATTCTGAACATCAGAACAAGCAACAACGCTATACATATATTTCAGGCACAATGTACTTCCTGCTCTAGGGAAGGTTTTGGGCAGTTCATTTTTTTTCCCCTTTCCTTATAAAGATTTCACTGTGATGTGAATTTTAGAGATGTTTCTATCTTGTAAAACATGTATCTTTAACTCTAGTAAGTAACCGTTCAGGCTTTTCCCATGTATCTAGTTGTTTTCCAAGCATATAGTTTTAACTATAATACTTTTATACAAGTGCAAGGGAAAAAAGTTGTGACTGGAACAAATTAGATATGTTCCCCTCCATCCTACCCCAGGGAATTTTTTTTTCACAGGGAGAATAGAGCAGGCTACTATTACTGTAAATTATATTCCTACCACTATCATTTGTAGTGTCTCCAGAAGAGTGTTTTAAAATCATCATAAATATGAATTAATTTTGAAGTAAAAAGAATATGTCACAAACAAATAAATAAGCCTTGCATCATATTATGACTACAAGTTATGTTTCATCTAAAAATATGGGGGGAGGCAATTGTACTTTTAAAGTATTTGGTTGATTTAGCCAGATTTTATTTTAAATTTTTTAAAAATGTAGATTAGTAAACACTTAATCCTTATGATGTTTTCAGAATATAAAATTTCCTTCAGTTTAACCATCTAGCTGTGATTCATGGTAAAAAATCATGCAGTAATATGAGACTTCAGTAAAAGTCTGAACAATTAAATATATATAAAATGGGGAAATTATTTTTCTTAGGCATATTCATTATAATAAAGAAAATAAAAGTGTTTCTGTATCTTAAGATTTAAACTGTCAGTATAATGCCACATAAATGTTTGCTCAAAAATGGTTTTTTTTGTTAATAATTTTGATATGTTGCTTTAAGGTTTTACTTTTCTAGACTATGCATGATGATGGGTACACACCTTTATTTCATAATGTATAAGAAAACTGGAAAATGCTGAATAATGAGAAAGATAATTATAAAACCTTCAAATAAAATTGTAAGATACTTTATGTTTAGAGAAGTTGGTTGTATTCTATATTGTCAAAATATGACTTTTAAATTAATGTAGAAAAATCAACCCCTCTCAAATCAAGTATCCTAGGGATGAGAATACAATCAGAATAGATAAGAAATAAAGGAATATGAAAAAATAAAGGTACAGCTGGTGGGGAGAATAAGCCTGAAAAGTGGTCTTAACTGTTTGGGTATATTTGAACCTTCTGAAAACATGGTGAAAGCTAGGATTCGATCCACAAAAATACCCATTTTCCCATACCCTCAAAAGTTCTGCAAAACTGCAAACATCAGCATTATTTCTAGAGAGTTGCACAACTTCATGAAAATAGTCCATATCCTCTAGGTTAGAAGTTTTGGCTCAGACCAAGATTCCAAACCTAGGATGAGGGTTAGATGTTAACCACTAAGGATGCTAAACAGTACAGTAAATAGGAGGATACAATATGACCCTCTTAAAATAGACAGCCCAAGTGGATAAGCTGCCACCAAATTGCTTAAAGTTCCTGAACCTATAGATTTTACTGGCCCCAAGGATGGCCCAGTAACAGCTTGAAGCTAACACTAAGGCCACCAGTTCAGGTTATAAAAGCTAGTTAAACCACATCTATCAAAAATGTCTCAGGAGATTGACATTTTAGCTTCAGGACTTACCAGCAGAACTGTGTGGATCTCAAAAAGAGGAAAAGAGGCCCATTACCTAGTGGATGCCAGTCATATTAGGAAATGAAATCCACAAAGGCACCTTGGAATCCCAGAGGTCACTATCAGAAGATGCAAAGCAAGCAAGCCTGTCCGTACCTTAGGCAAAAGGTAAATAGGATCTTTTGCCCCAAAGTATTAGCAATCCCCTGTCCCCCACGCCTGCAGGTAAGCTAGTTAAATGCAAATAAATCCTTTGTTGTGGCTATTGCTCTTATTGTGTACAGCCTAGGTAATAGGGTTGTTAGTTGACCACTCAGGCCTAACTCTGTCCCAGGAGATGTGCTGGAACAAAATCAGCCAGGTGTAGCAATGTATCACAGGATGCCTGAGTGCCAGATGCTAGCAGGCCCTGTTAGAAGGGCTTCAGCCAGTGTGCTACAAGGTGTAGATTCTGACCCAGAGCTCACATCCCTCTACATTTAATAGTGCCAACAGAAGACATGCCTACACCAGTCACTGTCTCCTTATACCGTACCTCAGATTTTATTACAGGCAGAATGGTTCTCAGTGTAACCAAATCAGACCCATCTAGCTGCAGGTTTGTGCTCTAATGATCCTACTGTAATATTAACAAAGTGATATCTGGATTGTAAAGCTGCCATCCACAAAATGTCCCTACAGTTTAGAACATCAGCGTGCTCAAAGGTGTATGCATTATAAATCGGTCCCCACAAAGCTAGGTCACAGGCATCAGTGCACCTGTGATGATCTGATGGAGCTCACTGAGATCTGCTCAACCAGCAGTAGAGCCCAGATTTCTAAGTCCATCCCTAGCCAAGCCTCTAACATATATACTCAGAATTTAACATCGGGCTTCCCTGGTGGCGCAGTGGTTGAGAGTCCGCCTGCCGATGCAGGGGATGCGGGTTCGTGCCCCGGTCCAGGAAGATCCCACATGCCGCGGAGCGGCTGGGCCCGTGAGCCATGGCCGCTGAGCCTGTGCGTCACAGTGAGAGGCCCGCGTACCGCAAAAAAAAAAAAAAAAAAAAAAGAATTTAACATCAGCCAGCCACGACTGCCCTTCATGAATCTCCACTGGGGAAGGCCACCCTCCCCGCTGGCGGGGCTCTGTCACCCTTAAATACAACCATACATCAGACAATGTCTCTCTAGCCCAAGAGAATGCTCTTGGAGGCGACTGCACCTCAGATGTGAGGCCCCAACTGAAGAGAATGATGAGAACTAAAATACTGCCTGTAAACAAAGGATTTTGCAGCCATCAAGCCGTGACATCACAGCCACCAGGATGGTGAGCTCTAAGGGAACTCAGGATAGAAACAGGATGCCCACCATCTAGCAGTCAACTGCTGCAATCACCCCAACAGTGCACTGGGAGGAAACTCAGAATGAGAAAACACAGGATACTGGCTCCAGAGAGCTGAGGTATACATCAAAGGAATAATTTCAGTGGGGCCAGACTCCTGCATCTTTCCATACCGAGAAAAGCACTCAATTCCTTAACTTGAGATATCTGTTTTTCTTTTATTAACAGTAATCTTTTGATGTTCTGACTACCCAGTTTTGTTGCCAAAAACTCCTATATATTCTGGCTTTCCCCTTCCTCTTCGGAACAGGTTTTTCAGCATTACCTGAGATGATGTGTCCCGGGCTTAAAGTCCTAAGAATGTCTGCCGAATAAAACATAACTCTCAACCTTTAGGTTGTGCATTTTTTCAGTCAACAGTGACAAGGCAGATAACGTGCCCCAACCTCATTGGACTTTGGGATTCTGCCCACCCCCCATCCCAGGTCACCTCTGCACCAGGATGAAAATGAATGACTGTGGCAACTGTCAAACTTGAGACCAAGTTACAAAACTGCCTCCAGCTGATGAACCCTGAGGACCCTACAAATACTCTTTCTCTGAAGTCGCTACCTGCTTCCCTCGTGAAACTTGCCTCTATGGAAATGCTTGCAAAACCTTGAGCAAGTCCCCTGCCAACTGCCTAGCAGCACTAGATACCACCTTTCTGGCAAGCCAAGCCACATACTCGCAGCCACGCCAGCCACAATAAGGCAATTCTTGCAACACCCATAACGAGACCAGCTTAGATTCCAAGGTTAGGGACCTCTTCCTGCTATGGTCACTGCTCAGTGTACTAGATGACAGCTTTGGCTTTCTACCTGATGTACCCATGACAGACTCTATCCCCTTCACTGTTCCCACCACCACAGACACCTCTTTTATACCCCAAATTGCCACCTCCTCTCCTCTCCACATCTTATCCATAAGGCCCTCCCCACTGTACATCACAACCCTGAACAAATGGGCCAGATTTAATAGATAAAATATATTCATACAAAACTCCAAGATAGCAGTTCAGGCCTTACAAGAAAAATGATGTTGGATCTGTCACCATGCAGGGCTAGACCTACAGTCCCATGTCACAGTCTACCCCACAGCTCTTCCTAGTGATCAGCCTCTTATGCTAATTCCCTCCCAAGCACCGGGAACCTCATTTAAGCTTATCAAAATTCTGTTCTTTTTGGTTTGAACTGACCAGTGTGGCCTTATCTGGGTAACCCCAAAGTACTCCACCCAAGGACCCTAACAAAGGCATGTGCCACAGATCCTGCCACTCTCTGTGGCCTCTCCAGACATTCTGTATGCCTCTTGTTGAGTAATCAGCTCTCTGTCACTTTGTTTTCTAGGAACATGGTTCACCATCAAATACTCCAAGACACTACTTAACAAATGTCACTCCAACAAAGACACAGCAAGGAGCCTAGGACCTTTCTACATGACCCTCTCTTGCTGCTTCTCATGGCTGATTTCTTATCCTTCAAAGCTCAGTTTATATGTTATTTCCTCAGCCTCTTTGACCATCATATTTAAATAAGGACCGTCACTTCATTTCTCCTTCCAGGAATACTTTTTGATAAAATTACCGTGTTTTGATCCACCATAGTACTTACCATAATTTATTAACATGTTTACTTCACTATTATCTGTCCCCTTGAACTATAACGTCCATATCTTGTTTACTATCATGTCTCCAATATGTGGCACCCTGATCTGTAAATAGCAGACTCTCAATAAATATTCGTTGAATTAAAAAGAATGAGTGAGTAGACTCTTCATCTCGGATCTATGAAGAACTTCAAAATAGCTTCTATATTAGAATTCTACCTTCAGGCATCTTTGAGGATTTATTAGAGAAAAAAAGTTTAGAACTAGAGCTCGAGAATTTTAGTAATTTCTGCCAGTGAATTATGCAGCCAAGAAAGGAACTTACATCCATTTGAAATGTGAAATAATAGTCCTCATTTGTCACAGTCTTGGATATTCACATTCATGTATTTGTAACTAAAAGATTTGGCAGAAAGGCAATAAATGGTGCATCAGAACTCATCATTATAAAATTATATATTTAAAGCTGCTAGTATGCCTTTAAAGTTATTTTCAATTGAAGAATACAGATAAATTAAGTCAGCATTCCCCCCCACCAAGTTGTTAATTTAATCAATGTAGAAGCAAAACAAAAACAAGCAAACAATAAAACTATGCACCAACTCTTTCAGGGTCCTTTCTGCTAGATGTCTGCTGTACAAATCCTTTTCCCTTATGCTCAAAGCCCTTTCTTATCCTCTTCCCTTCTGATCTCCCTACATGATGTACTCTTTCAGCTTGTGAATAACATACGATTGTGACTCTAAAAATCTAATAGGAATAGCAACAGCACCTTCACATTGGTTATCTAGCAAGTAACACCGCAGATGACAAACACAGATGGAGATGTTGCTGCTTCCCTGGGATCTGTGAATTCTAAACACTAAGAGACACCTTCTCCTGTCTCCACCCCCTTTACAAACAGTCCTTGTCAGTTGTTCAGCAAAGAGCAAAGAATGGTTGTATCCATTTTCTTTGTTATCCCTTGTGCAGTTTAAGAGATTTAAATATGATTTTCAGACACTATGCTTTAAGGGACAGACTACTGAAAGATAAATAAACGATTGTTTCTGGCATCTAGTTTCTAAGAGATTAAATGGGAACAGAAGCCCTTATGGCCCCTTCAGATTGACACACAGGTACTGCTATTAATTCAGCTTTTGGCCTTGGCTGTCCCAATCATTGGTGATTAGGCTGAAGGATTAGAATAACATTCATCTGGAAATTTGCTTTAAGAAGCAGGTAACTAGGCATCATTGAATCCGTAAAGTTTAAAATTAGACAAACAACAGCTACCGCCACACAATAAAACAGCAAGAGGCTATATTTACAAAGCCCAGACTTTCCTTTACTCCATCATATCTTTTTCACTTTCCCCTAGATGAGAGCGTGTGTGGGAAGGGGGACAGTGAGTGTGTGAGAATGTGTGTGGGGGGATGTGTGTGTGTGTGCGTGTGTGCGTGTGTGTGTGTGTGTTGGAGTTCGGACAGGCAGGCAAAGGAGACCAAAACAAACAAACAAAGAAACAAAAAACAGAATATGTAGTACTATGGTGTTTAGGGTCTCTTTCCTATCATCTACTTGCTCTAATTTCTAAGAGAAGATTGAATTTACAATCAAAATATGGTAAAAGGAAAAATGGTGAAAGATTCTGATTAATCCTCTTACTACTTATTTTATCTATATTTTTACATTCTTCTATCCTTTCAGTTTTAAGCTGTTGAAGTATAGAAACAAAGTTATTAAATTTTGTCTAATATTCAGCTCCTTGTGACTACATATTTCTCAGTGTTTAAAATGAACTCTTTTGCATGTTTTGCCTGAAGTCTAGAGCACAGCAAGAGATATATTTATTATTATGTTTTATTACTTGCATTCATGAAAGTTTCCATGTTGGTCCTGCTTTTTCCAGCTCTTAAGTCTAATCACCTTAACTTTGGAGAGTCTATCAAATTCCATCTGTTAGTTTATTCCCACCCTGGTAATCACATTAACCAGCCAAATATAAAATCCATCTTCAGCAAACAGCAGTTTTCAGCAACCAGTATCTTTCACCATGATTATTATTCTAGTGTCTTATGCGTCCTTGCTTACTAGGTCTTAAAGGTACAGCACAAAATAACCTAAGGTCCTGACTTCCTTGGGGATGTTACAGGGTGGATTAAGCATGTCCCCTACGGGTGTCTACAGCCACTGTGCATCAAACATTATGTGCTTATTTTACATACTGTAGAGCAGGGGCATAAATGAAGTACAGATTAAGTTGAAGTTTCTTGTGAGATGACTATATATTATTTTTGATGGTGTTTTCCATAATGTTTACAAACATCGCTGGCTACAGATAGATTTTCTGCACCAAATGGCCAAATCCTGGCTCTACATTTATTCCTTTCTGTGGTTTGCCCTACTCTCTGCATAGTTTAGACCCTCAGACATAGCTAAATAGTTTAACAAGCTGCATTTATTGTAAGATGATTTGGCTATATTTATGAAATTGTATTCTATTTTTCTCAAAGTCAGGCTTGATGGCAGGCTTATTCTCAAGGCTTATTGTTTAAATTTGTCAGTTTCTAACTTTTTGATCACCAATACCCCTGAGAGCTAGAGTATACTGTCATGTGCGTCTAAAGTAAAATAGCCCCACAAAGGGATTAAATCAAAATCTCACTGGGTAGCACTATCTTTCATTCAACAAATAGTTGTTCACTGGTGAATTTGGCCTAGCAGCACTGGATGATTATAAGAATTGCACTTATGGCTATAGAGCACCTGTGATATCTGGCTCAAACTGAGATGTGTTGAAAGTGTGAAACACACAACAGACATTGAAGACTTAGAATGAAAAAACAATATAAAATATCTCAATATTTAAAAATACCGTCTATGGGTCATAAGGATAATACACTGAATATACTGTGTTAAATAAATACACTTTAAATTATTTTATGTGCTTCTTTTCACTTTTCTATGTGTAGCTACTAGAACACTTAAGTTATATATGTGACTTGCATTGTCTATTGGATGGTGCCAATTTAGAAAGATTCTGAAGTTCTGTTGTCTTCTTAGGAGTCATAATTTTAAGAATAAGGCTGCCAATATTACTCCGAGATAAGAGTTTTCAATCAAAACAGCTACCTGGTTCTTGTTTTTTTTTTCATTTCATTTTTTATTGAAAAAATGAAAAAACTTTTATTGAAGTATAGTTGATTTACAATGTTGTGTTAGTTTCAGCTCTACAGCAAAGTGATTCAGTTATGGACACACACACACATATTCTCTTTTTAGATTCTTTTCCCTTATAGGTTATTAACAAAATATTGAGCATAGTTCCCTGTGCTATACAGTAGGTCCTTGTTGGTTACCTATTTAATATAGAGTAGTGGTTATACATTAATCTGAAACTCCTAATTTATCCCTTCCTACCTTTCCCCTTTGGTAATCATAAGTTTGTTTTCTATGTCTTTGATCTATTTTTGTTTTGTATATAAGTTCACTTGTATCAAATGTTTTTTAGATTCCACATATAAGTGATATCATATGATATTTGTCTTTCTCTGTCGGGCTTACTTCACTTAGTATGATCATCTCTAGGTCTATCTGTATTGCCACAAATGGCATCATTCCATTCTTTTTCATTGCTGAGTATTATTCCATTGTATATATGTACCACATCTTCTTTATCTATTCATCTGTGGACATTTAGGTTGTTCCAATGTCTTGGCTATTGTAAATAGTGCTGCAATGGACACTGGGGTGCATGTATCATTTAGAGAAATACAAATCAAAACTACAATGAGGTATCACCTCACACTGGTCAGAATGGTCATCATCAAAAAGTCTACAAATAATAAATGCTGGAGAGGGTGTGGAGAAAAAGGAACCAATTCTCCTAAACTGTTGGTGGAAATGTAAATTGATGCAGCCAATATGGAAAGCAGTATGGAGGTTTCTTAAAAAACTAAAAATAGAGTTACCATATGATCCTTCAATCCCACTCCTGGGCATATGTCCAGAATAAAACATAATTTGCTCTTGTGTGGCAGATTTAGTTGAGTGTTAGAAAGGCATCTGTGGGAAAAAGAAGTCTGAACTTGGGAGAGAGTCTATCTACCAGGTTACTGGTTTATTGCAACAACATTTCTTATCCCAAATAATAACATACTATAGAAAAAAACAGTTCATTGATAATAATAAAAGGGTCTTTTGATTGTTGGTAACAAATTTACCAAGCTCTATTTTGGTAAATTTCATAGTGGATATGCAGTAGAGAAAAACAAAGTTGGTGCTAATTTACTTAGAGTTCAATGTGGGTAGCTTTCTTTTTAAAGTTCTGTACCTGTCAGAATCTCTGTCTGAGCTTCTGAAGGAAAGAATATCTGCTCTCATTACGCTTTGTTACATGTAAGATGACTTGCTTAGGTACTTTGGATATAATGGAAAATCAAATTTAATGGCGTCATAGGCTAGCTTGGGACCACAGAACAATTTCACCAACCAATACCATCAGGAATCATTCTTGAGCTACTGGGAATATAATTTGGATGTGGACAGAGGAAAGGAGGTTTTTGCTTTTCCTCAATGTTACTTCCAGTAAAAGAAAAGAAAAAGGGTGAGGTCAAGGAGTCCTGGAGTAGAGAAGTGGTAGAGAATGGACGGGAGGCTTTGATCCCAAGTATATGTCTTTGTAGAAATTGTGAAGGAAGTGCTGGTGGTGGCCAGGCTTTCAGGTCATGACTGTAGTTTGAACAAGCTAAGTGGCACTACTAGTTGCAAGATGATGAGGTTTTTCAACGGCACGTCAAACAGTACACTCATATTGTATGGCCACTTCTAACATTATCTCTGTTTGAATTTCTTGCTTTTGAAGATGTTTTTAATATTTAAACATTAAATATTAATACTACTCCTGGACTCTATCACCTTTGTCTTCAAGTACAGGAAAAAGCAAAGTATGATCTATTGGCATTGATTCCCCAAAAATCATATTTCATACATTTTCAAAAGTCATTATCACATTAAAGCATTTAGACTATTTGAATAGAATAGAAATTTTGAGGTTTTTAAGAATATTAAATTTAAAACATTTTATTAATTAAAGATACTAAAATAGAACTTGTTTCAGTCAGCTGATACAGTGGAGAGGAAAGTGTTATCAAACAGTATTCACTTAGTGGAAAAGGGAATACGTATTCTGAAATGAAGGCAGCTGTCCTATTCTCCAAAGGCTTGGCTTCGTTTTGATTGAAATGAAGCTATATGAGCCCAAATTCCAATTCAAATAAAAGATGACTGGGATATGGTTACATTATTCACTGCCGTAATAAAGTTGGGACTCAGGAGATAGGAATTGAAAGTAAATGTAACAAAAGTCTTGTTCATCCTAAGTGTAGAGGGACTAGAATCGATGTGAAGGTGCCATACTGTCTCACATAACCAAACAGCGATTTGGTTATCAAATCGTCTTACAGTTAGGCAAGATCAAATCAAACTGTACAGATTTAATATGAAAGGTTTATTCTTCTCTCATAAATGATTGGAGCTTAGATTGTAGTATTTGAATTTTTTCTTACAAATGGTTTATAGACCAGAATTCAGATGAGTGGAGTCATCTCTTTCCATGGGAGCTATCAAGTTGTACTGTGTAGGTCTTGGGGTCTAGCAAGTGGACTGATACATCTATGACATTTAAAGTATTAAGTACTTGAATGGAAGAAAATGTTTACAAATAATATGACTGATATTAATATATATATATGTATATATATACACACACATACACACACACATATATATGTTAATATCCAAAATATATAAACAGCTCTTACAACTCAACATGAAAAAAACCAACAACCCAATTTAAAAAATGGGCAGAAGACCTGAATGGACATTTTTCCAAAGAAGGCATATGGATGGAAAACAGGCACATGAAAAGATGCTCAACATTGTTAATCATCAGAGAAATGCAAATTAAAACCACAATGACATATCACCTCACACCTATAAGAATGTCTATCATCAAAAAGAACACAAATAACAAATGTTGGCTAGGATGTGGAGAAAAGCAAACTCTTATACACTTTATGCTGTTGGTGGGAATGTAATTTGGTGCAGCAACTGTGGAAAACAGCATGGAGGTTTTTCAAAAAACTAAAAATAGAACTACCATATGACCCAGCAATTCCACTCCTGGGTATATATCCAAAAAAAAAAACTGAAAACACTAATACAAAAAGATACATGCACCCCAATGTTCACAGAAGCATTATTTACAATTGCTAAGATATGGAAGCAACCTAAGTGTCTATCAACAGGTGAACAGATGAAGAAAATGTGACATATATGTGTGTGTGGAATATATATAGAGAATACTACTCAGCCATAAAAAGGAATGAAATTTTGCCATTTGAAACAACATGGATGGACTTGGAGGGTACCATGCTAAATGAAATAAGTCATACCGAGAAAGACAAATACTGTATGATATCACTTATATGTGGAATCTAACCAATACAACAAACTAGTGAATGTAACAAAAAAGAAACAGACTCGCATATATAAAGAACAAACTAGTGGTTACCAGAGTGGAGAAGGAAAGGGGGAGAGGCAAGACAGGGGTAACAGATTAAGAGGTACAAAGTACTATGTATAAAATAAATAAGCTACAAGAATATATTGTACAACACAGAGCATATAACCAATATTTTATAATAACTATAAATGGAGTATAACCTCTAAATTGTGAATTACTAGGTCATACACCAGTAATTTATATAGTATTGTTTATCAACTATACCTCAGTTTAAAAAATAATAAAGTATTAAGTACTCAGTGATTCAGTGCTTCTGTACATTTAATCCTTATCTTTCATAGTTCAAAAGCAACATGTCACTGCTATAGATATTTTAATTTACAAATTGATTATATATAGTATGAATGTGTGTGTATATATACACACACACACACACACACACACATACATAACCCAACATACATATATATGGGCATACATGTGATATTTATATTACTAAAGGTCAAAAGAAACAACTGGATCTCAGCTGAACTTATCACTTTGCTAATAGTGACAGTGGCAATAGAACTTCTCATGGAGCAACCTACACACCAATGATATTTCATTTTGACAACTGGAATCATAAAACTTCAATTTTAAATAATAAATCAAATTGTTGACATTTTACCTAAATCAATACTCTTCTCATTTCAAAGAAAAAATGAATACTCCTTTAAATGAAATTAAATAATTTATGGCTTAAATAGACGAGCAAAAATTAAAAAGAAATGTCCAAATTGCTATATTTTATAATTACCCTTACTTATTATGTCCTTGTATTTCCGACCAAGTTTTCTAATTTCATTAGATTCTGATTTTCAAATTTCGTTGTAGGAAATATATTGCTTCCATGTACTTATTTTTAAAAATTCAATACATTTGAACCGCTTTATTTTTTCTTTGCCAAAATTTTAGACTAATTGGAGTGCAGCTTAGACATTCATAAGTTATATTTCATGCAAAATGTGATTCAGTCAGGTAGCATTACAGCAGTCATATATATAATGTTAAGCATTTAAATATTTATATTTTATGTTTTAAAGGGATAGGTATATCTTGAAATACATATTTAATATATTTTGCCCATAGCGTTGCTTCTAAAAACATGATTCCTATAAATGATAAGCATATTGAATTTACCATAAAATTTCATTCATAAAATGTAGACCGCTGACATTTTTATGCATCAAATATTTTATGTACCTATCTGACATACTGACAGACATAGGATGGTGATCTATGACTAGACTTTAATTTAAAATTTCTATCCTGCTTCATTATTTTAATTACAGAAGTACATGTCATGTTTGGCACATAAAGACGTTGGTAATCTAGTCCTATCTCAACCTCAGGCCACTTTCAATCTCACACTCTTGAGGTAACCAAGAACAGCTTTCCACGAGGTACCATATCCTTTTAGGGAAAACAATGGTATATTTCATGTTAATTAAAATAATGGTTCATAAAGTTGAATAATGGTTGATGTGACCAATTATCACCATAAAGTAGGTGCTAAACCTAATTTTACACACTCCTGCAAAATGACTCAATCTTAATCTATTCAGAGTTTTGCTTTTTAAGTTCAAAGTTTCCTAATTAGCTTAGAACCTTGGACGTTTTAAGCTAAAAGGGGCCTTTTCAGCTCATCTTGCCCATCCTCTGACTTTGAAGCAGGAAAAGACTTAGACCAGCCAATGTAGATTAAACATGAGTTTTTGGTGTGGCTTTTTTCTTTGTTTGCTTTTTTTGTTTTGTTTTGAAGACTCTAGCTAAAAGATTCCACAATCAGTCTCACTATACTCAGGGGTGACTCCACCAACTCACGTAAGACAATGATTCTCAATATAGTTCCCAAATATTTCTATTACATAACACAATTTGTTTTTTCTTTTAACTTTCTCAATATCCAGAGGAGGTAGCAAAAACTGTAATAATAGAAAACTTGCATTTCAGTAGGGCTGACACTCAAAATATTTAACAAACAGTGTGGCATGGACAGTGAGCAGATAAAACAAATACTAGAAGATCCATAAAAAAGAAGGACAATAAACAAACTGTATAGCCTTGATCTTTTTGCATATATCTCTATAGGCACAGCAGCTTCTATGGAAGACTTTGACTAAAACTCTGCATTAGCAGAAACATTTGCAAGTGGTAGAAATCATACTTGAAACAAGCAAAGATAGATTTTTATTGACTTATAAAACCTGGAATAGTACTAGTTTCATACACAGCTAGATTTAAGGATCACCCAGTGTCTTCAGGACTCAATCTTTATCAGTCTTTCCAAGTCTTGCCCACTTCTGTGTTGGATTCATGCTCAGACAGCATACTTACAAAGTGGTAGGCATCATCTCACCTCATTTTCACTGTGGATACCCCTGACTTTGTGGGTTCCAGGCAAAGAATGCCCAAATGTTGGTTTTCATTAGAAAAGTATTATGGGTGCTTATTTAAAATGCCTATTCCAAGGTTCCATAGAGATTTGGGGTCACTAGATCTTGGGGGAGACTCAGGAATCCGAAATTGCAACACATTCCAGGCTCCTCTGCCGTAGATAAATAGATTCTTATTCCTCTAGAAATAGGCTTTGGCTTATGCTACACATATACTGTCATTTCTACAGTGGTAGCTTCACACTTTTTTAAAGCAGTATCATTTCTTTAAGTGAAATCTTTGTGGAATTCCAATATATTAAAAAGAGAAATGCAAAGTCTCATTGTTTGTATATTGTACCTACCAATACATTAAAAGGGACATTTATGACCATTAGAACTGAAGTTTGGAATCACAAGATAACTTAGAAATATCTAAATTGAAAATCTTTCCTCTTTCAATGAAAAAACAGGTGGAATAATGTCACAAGGTTTCCCCAAAGTGACACAGTGAGCTAACTGTCAGAAGAGGATCTCAAGTCCATCCTGTTAACTCCTAGTTTTCCCATCTTCTCATTTCTCATGATGCATAAATTCCCTCCATATATTTTTTACTGGATCTTGAGAAAATAGATCAGCAAGCAAATATTTACATTCAGTCTGCCCACTTTTCCTTTTCAAATTATGAATTACATGGTATGAACAAGTCAAGCCAAGGGCCTGTTCTCAGTGGAGGGAAGAGAGACAATATACAAGCGAATAAATAAATAGGAGAACGGAGGACTATCATCAGTTTTGTGGGGCAAACAAGGTGATGTGTTAAGAGGATAACTGTGGACAGGGGATATTTAAATAAACTTAATTTTAGTTTACACATCTGTCTCCTCAACTTGATAGGAAGCTCATTGATAACAAAGACCAGAACACATTTACCTGTTTTTCTTACCTCTGTCATGAATATAAGAAATGTGTAGAAATATTTGTTCAATTTTTCCCTATATAAAACTGTTTTGCTCATAGTAATCAGTATACTGATGAGAACTTGACATTTTATATAAGCATGTAATATATAATTATAATATGTTGATTTTTATAATGCTTTATAACATTATTTCTAAACCATACAATGACAATGCAAGAAAGGTATTATTTACACGCAATCTTTAATTTAGCAGTGGGATAAATGTTTCAAGAATACAGACCACTGGAAGAGACAGTATTTAAATTCAGAACCCTCTGACTCCACAGTTTTTGTTTTATCCACTAAGCCAAATTATTTCTCAGTAAAGTACTAGTCAAATGTCAATAGTCACTACCACCACTCTGGGTCCTGATGGGCACTTGCGTCTAACCATAAAGGTAGGTATTTGCCTATGAGGATATACCTGTGTTAAAATTAATAGCAGCTGTCTGGGGAGGCCCATGATCCTCATAGGTAGGACCACTGTAATATTTACCTTACAAACTGGAACTTTTTAAGGGTAAAAGGAGGAATTATTAGTAATTATATTGCAACAATAAGAGCAAATTGAGCTTCAGGCAAAAGCAGATGTATGGTCATGCCATTCTAAAGGAAAGCAAGATGGAGTTACACTTTTTAAACTCCTAATGTTCACTTTAACACACTTCGATCCTTTACTATTCACTTCAATGATATGGGGCAGGTATTTTTATCTTCATTTTAAAGTTAAGGGGAGTGAGGCACAAAACAGGTATGACAATCAATAATAAGTGAAAGAACTGACATTTATGCAATGAATGATCTACTAGACTTTGCAGCATATTTTTATTTCTCAGAACAAAAAAGTAATTTTAAAAATTGGATTGATTACTTATTATATGATGCAAAAGATTATGATAAAGTTAATGAAGACTATGGAAAGAATGCTTTTGAAATCATACATTTTCATTATAAATGTTTCAAAAAATAGCACAACAAATCAAGTTAGAGGCAGTGGAATGCTGTTGCTCAACCTTTGGTGATTCCCAAATTGGACTTTTTAACCTCTTCAATAATAGTTTTCAAAATTTAGGGTAAGGATTGATTTGTGTGTCTTCTAAAACTTCCCCAGAATTCATAACCAGTGGTCTAAAAATGTAATAACACAGTAAAGGAAATATGACATTTACATTTGTACCATGGATGTTTCCTCCTAAAGAATTTGTCATCCTAAAAAATTTTGGTTTATGTTTGTTTACTTCCATTGTCTCAAAGAATTTGGGGGATTTCATTCTTAAATTATATAAAATTATTCTTTAATCCTGTGATGATTTTAGCAGTAAGTAAACTGCTTTGATCATTTGAACAGTCAAGACATTTGCATCTAGGCCTCTTTAATTTTGATGAGATTTGCTCTATAGATTAACTGCATGTGTATAAAAGAAGGCACCAAACTTTAATCAAGGACTAAATGACTTTAGACAATAAGGAAGGAAGTGAAAGGACAGCATCTTCTTAGTTGTAGAAATGCCTTTAAGGTCTTGGATTCTGACATTCTGAGAGGTTAATGGCCATATAACAATAATAGTCAAAATCAAAACAATGTTATTCATCATTTATGGAACCCACATTATATGTCAGGCATAGCGCTAAGTATAATACTTTGCATACATTATATCTAATTCTTACAACAAACTTCCATTTTGCAAACGAGAACAGTGAGACTGAGAGCAGTTATGTAAATTGTCCAAGGTCGCACAGCTAGTGCACAGTAGATCTTGCAATTCAAGCCTGAGTTAATTTCCTAACTCACCCCATTCTCCCCATCCCAAATAGTTCCCATTTCTTAAGTGTCAGTGACAAAACTTGTTGTTTGTAGAGCACTGAATATCTTTTTAAAAAATGCTATGCTCTGAAATGTTTAAAGAAGATTTAAAAAACCCAGAATAGTTCATATGTCTCTTTTTTATTAAATAAAGATGATACTTGAGTGTAATCCTCAGGATTTTACCCATGCTGGAAGTAAACCCAAACTGCAGGTACGTTTTCTCCAGCATTTGTTTTTTTGTTTTGTTTTTTAAATTAATTAATTTATTTTTATTTTTTTGGCTGCTTTGGGTCTTTGTTACTGGGCACGGTGTTTTCTCTAGTTGCGGAGCGGGGTGGCTACTCTTCGCTGAAGTGCGTGGGCTTCTCATCGCGGTGGCTTCTCTTGTTGTGGAGCACAGGCTCTAGAGCGCTGGCTCAGTAGCTCTGGCACACGGGCTTAGTTGCTCCGTGTCATGTGGAATCTTCCCAGGCCAGGGCTCAAACCCGTGCCCCTGCATTGGCAGGTGGATTCTTAACCACTGTGCCATCAGGGAAGCCCCCAGCATTTGTTTTTGCAGCTCATTTTTGAGCTACTTATGCATACTGTGAGAATGATTACTTTTCAACTTCTTGTTTGTCATAGTGAATATGACCTAAAAATCTGAAGGATAATTACTTCATAAGTCATAAAGACACAGGCTAGTTAGCTGTGGCATTTTGGAGTACGGGAAAATACTCACACAACGGTTCTGAAGGTCTGTATTCTTCCTTATGTTCCTTTCTGTTGCACTGTGTACTGTCCTCAATGCCTTTAGGCCATCTTCCTCTAGGGAGTGCTATTCATTTTCTAGCATCTTAAAACAGTCCTTATATGAGGGGATAAACAAGTAAGTTTGACATATACACACATCCCTCTCATATTTAGTAACATGAACTATTTTCTAGCATATTTCTTCTCCCTTTTAAGGAAAGTAAATCGAAACATTTCAGTCCCCTGAGAAAATGTAGTAAGTGATAAAAAAAAATACTGATGATTTTTAGTAGACTTTATGAAAACTAACTCAAAATTATTTCCAAATAATAATAGTTTCCAGTTATTGAGGACTTGACTCTTCACAAACATATTATTTAATTATCTGACAATGTTAGGACGTAGGTAACATTGCTATGCCAATTTTATGTGGTAAAAATAAGCTAGTGAATTTAATTAACTTGCTGTGTCTACACAGAATTCAAATTTGAACCAACACTATTAAACACTATTACATATAGGTCTCTCAAAGAACAGAAATTATTTAATTGATGACAATCACCCTTGTTTCATAGATTGAAAGCCTTAAGTAATTAAGTCAGTGGTGAAAATAAAACTCCTGAATTTCTCCGTTGTCCTTTTCAGAAAGATCCAAATTATCTGGAAAGCACTGCAGTTTTAAACACCAAGTAAGTATAATGTAAATTTTCTCATAAAACCACCACAGGGTTAGACAAATTGACAATATTGAATATATATTTGATATATGAATTATGTGATGAAAGTAAATCTGAGAGGCTACTCAGGAAGACTGTCATAACACAGACTGCTAAAAACAGTTATTTTTCTTTTCATGAGCAAAAAAAAAAAAAGATAAAGTTTGATGGTAAGAGAATCTTGGATCAATTGTCCTACCATATAATTTTACTATCAAAAGTACCATGAAGATATTGCCCACAAAATTTATTCCTGGGCACATTGAAAGAGTAAGGACATTCATATGCTTCAGGGATTAAATCTATCAGTCCAAGGGTGCATGAATAATATGTGAATCGTTCTGTTGATGGTGAAGGAGATAGTGATTGTTGGTATTCACACCTTTCTTAAATCATGTGCTGACACTAAAATAAGTGTATTTTCTCTTTTAAGTTTTTCTGCTCTTGAGAAATGGCTCATGAGGGGGAAAAGCAGAATTGTTCTCTTAAAAGAAAACATACACTCAGTTAAAACTGAAAGTATATTCGAAATATAAGTTCCTTTTCAAGTTTACAATAATTTTCTTTCAGCTCTCAGAACACAAGAAATGATGATGGATTCATTGCATACCATGAATAGGCAAGTTGAAACTCCAAGAAAATGGTGTAACATTTTAAAAGGTGAAATTAAAAACTTATTATTGATTTTGTAGTGCTTCTTTACAGTTTTCATAAATTCCTGCTATTGCTCCAGCTATAGTGACATACTTTCTTCAACAAGGTTATTATGTATAATACATGGAAATATATGCCATGTGTTGTTAGTGTATATAGAGCTTTGGCCATGGGAGATTAACTTGTCTTTAAGATACTGATATTCTTGTTGAGGAGACAAGACTAACATCCATCAATAAATAGAGAAAAAGAAAAAGTATATGACAAAATGCTACAACATGTGGTACACAGACTGTAGGTAACCTAACACTTGAGAGAAGAGAAGACTGTTAAGTGTTGGCTTAGTCAGAGGGTTATTCAAGCCTGGAGAAGCTTCCTTCATATGTCACTATGAGTCTATACTTGCCACCTGAGTCAAGTTGGGCAAGTTATTCTACTTCTCTGGGCTTTCATTGCTTATTCTCTTGAAGATATAAAATAATGCCTGTATCAGAGATTTTATTATAAGGAGTACGTAAATTGGTATAAATTGGAGTGTGCGCTCTACATACTTCCATGATGATGAAGATGTTGGTAGCAGAGTTTACTTAAGTAGTGAATGGTGGAATGTAGAAAGAATAGGGGCAGAATGGGCAGTAGAGAGTTAAGAAGATGATGAAATATTTTAAATATTTATTACCAAGAAAAAAAATTGGACTTGGTAAAGTAGAAACTGGAAGGTATCAAAGTCCAACACAGGTGGGTTTAACTCTTGACTCTCACAATTAATTATCAGTGTGTTTTCAAGCCTTGCTCTTCCTCTATTTTCTCATCGTGGAATTCAAGTGGCCAAGACAGACCACTTTAAATTTTATTGATAATGTGATCACAGGTGCATTTTTAATTATCTCACCACATTGTTTTCCCCATCAACTGTCACCAGTAATTTCACACAAACAAGCATGTTGCCCTTATGACATTAGAGAATACAATTTAGAATCATTTAGGATGGGAATACAAATATCAGAAACAGTTTGAAGATCATATGAAAAAACAGCAAACATATCTGTTGTATTCAGCAAGCTTGATTTTATCCATTAGGCTCACAATCTACAAACATTTAATGCCCCATGAAATGTTTTAGTTCTTCTAGAATCAGAAGAAAAAAGGAACATAATAATAATATATAATAATAATCTGGCATGGATTATATTATTTTTTTATATGATTACAGTCATAAATGTAATTTTTAGTTTTTTTTTTTTAAATGGAGAAAGTGATCCATGAAGGCAAAATGCTTAGGTACTACAAAAGTCATAATGCGGTCTTTTGTTCAGTTCTGTTTGGCTCACTTTATACCTAGCATAAGGTATATAGGACAGGCTAAAAGAAGCAAACAGAGTTTGAGCTGTGACCCAACCATACCTGAAACCAGCACTGCCATTGTAGTTATGTGAAAACATACTTTTCATCATTTAATCCAATTTTTATTGTGTTTTCTGCAACCCAAAGGATCCTAATAGACACAACTAATATTCATAAATAAAGTCTGCTTTAATTATCACAAATATAATTCAACATTTCACTTTCATCATAACTGAAATGTCTTAGTCAACATTTTCATGCAATTAAATACATAAAGAATAAAAACCAACAAACAAAAATAGCTGTGTACAATAAAAGTAAAGCTTAGAAAACCAGGACCCTAGGAGCCCAGGTTCAAAGAGGTTTTGCATTAAAATTACTCAGCTTAAATAGTTATTTCAAGCTTTACTCACTTTTTCCACAAATATATGTGTGTCCACATACATGATAAACAGAAAATCTTCTAAAAATTCCATATGCATCCCTATCTGGTAGCACCTCAAATCTCCCAAGAGGATCTCACTTTTGCCAACCTGTCTACACCATCTTGGTCTCTTCCTCACCTCTGTTCTCAGTAACACATTAGTGCCAGACAGCACACACATGTGACTCTAGCAGCTCCCCAGAGACAGTTCTTTGGAGAATCTGCAGCATTTTTCTCCTTCATTGTCCAAATATTTGAGTAAAGGAAAGGCTGCTAAAGGGAAGAGGAAAGCCCAAGAAGCACCGCAAGTAAATGCACTGTAGTTGGTACAAAGTAAAAACAGGATCAAAGTTCAAGTACTTATTGCACAGTCTCTTCTCCTGAGGACATTGGCTACAATTATTAAATGACAATAGTTCCAGTCAGGGCTTAAGTAGCATGTCTGTATTTCTTAACATATGTTTCTTTCTAAATAGAAATAACAAATATCTATGTAAGATAATTAAGACTACAAAGAAAAAAATGAGGGCTGTTCTTTAGGATAACATTGTGTTTTGTTCTATATTTTACTGGAATGATTTAACTAGAAGTACCACAATCATGCATAAGACATTCCCAAACATCTACTTTGCAAGGAAGTTTAACTGTCAAATGCCTTTGACATTAGGACCCTACTTTCTTAAATGGCTTCTTAAGTCAGTAAAATAATTGGCAAACTGCATATTTACAAGTTGATTTTTCTTCTTTACTTAAAAGATGATTTTAAAATCTGCAATGGTAAGGAAAAAAATCTGCAATCACTCAGTATAACTAAATGCTTTCTAGCATATCAATATCTAAGAGTAAGATCTATCCTCTAAAATCATTGTGGCATAATAAATCCTTCTTTGTCTTAGAATTCATGCATAGAACATGACAGCAGAGAGAGTTGGCCAAGACAGACCACTTGAATTTTTATTGATAATATGATCCCAGGTGCATTTTTAATTATCTCACCACATGCCTTTCCCCATCGACTGTCACTAGTAATTTCAGACAGCGAGCGTGTTGCCCTTATGACATTACAGAATACAATTTTAGAGTCATTTAGGTTGCTTGTAGATTGACAAGTGGCCTCTCCTTTTGTGAGAATACAACAGAGAGTCAATGGACTTAGAAAATTAGATGCCAATCATCTTTGTAACCTAGAGGTGAGGAGAAGCATGAGGAAGGTAACCGAGAATATGGAAGTTTTCAGCATTCGTTTAATGGCTAAAATCACTGTAGTCTAAGGACAATTTAGGCAAAGGAAGCAACTTACTGGTGTTGAGTGGGAGATGGGGAGAAAAACATGATAATTTGGTCTTTTCTTCTTTAGAAGGCTTAGAGTATCCTCCTCAATAACTAGTACTTTCAGGGATAACTCCCAAGAATAGAGAAGATCCTGGAGGCTCTGTACCCAAGGAATTAGTGGCTCATTACCTAGGTTTATAGCATTACGGCAAAAGAAGAGAATAATATTTATTTTTTAATCACGTTACTGTCTGTGAAGATTTGCCTTCTGTTTGGTGTATAAGAAACCACCCACTTTCTCTGAGGTTAAAAAACAAAAAACACGAAGACCCTTTTGTATTTATTAGAATTATGTAATATTTTAAAAATAACATATTTTTAAACTGTTATATTTTGTAAAGGCCCTAGTTCTAGGTCTTCTGTGTTAAACACATAAGTTGTGGTCTTTACTATGTTCTGTGGCTGACTAATAATTCTACCTCTTTTTAAAACTAATGAAAAACTACACTTTTTTATAAGAATGAAGAAGAGTAAGCATTAGAATAATGGATTAAGAAAAGTCTAATTTAAACAACCAAAACAATTAATAAGAAAATGAAAATTTTAAATGTGTCATACTCATATAATAGAATACTATGGGGCAAAATAAAAAGCACCAGCTTACTGGTAGATATGTTAACCTGACGCATCTCAAAAACTTCATGTTGAATGAAAGAAGCCAGTCACAAAATTGTATACACTGTATGTACATTCTGTACATATGTACACACAGTTATATGAAGTTTAAGAATAGACACAATCAAATCACAGTGATAGGATCAGCACAGCAGCTATCTCAGGAAAGGGGGTGGGGTATTTTAGGGAAGGAAGACAAAAGAACTCTCTTGGCATATGGAAATGTAATATATCTTAATCTGGGTTGGGGGTTCATGGATGTGTACAAATGTAAAAATTTTTTAAGCTGTATACTTAAGATTCATGTATTTTGCTGAATGTAGGTCATACTTCAATTACCAAACAGCAGAAGAATTAACTTTCTGCTATGGTTAACACTGGCTAACATTCATTCAGCACCTGTAGGCATTATTTCCTTTAATCCTCACAGCAACCCTATGATAGAGACACTGCTATTAGTCCCGTTTTTAGATGAGAAAAGAGGTACAAGAAGGTAAACAAGGCACAAGAAGATAGGAAACTTCCCAAGCTTACTTAGCTATTACATTGTGGAACTAAGATCAGAACTTGCTCTGGTCCCCGAGTCCACAGTCTTGAGCACCAAACTATACAGTTTCTCCCTATCAGGTCCCAATAGATCTGGTTTTAATTTGCAGAGGAGCTTCATGTAATAGAAGACAACAAGGTTGTACAGAGAGAGTCATTAGAAGCATCAAAGCAATGGAAATGGAAAGCAAAAACTATGGGTCAGTGGGTTTCTCGGCTTTAACTCATTTTCAGTTTATGAATTATACATATGGATGTGTAATGCTTTTAACTGTAAATATCACATTGTTCCCCAAAGTGTATGCAAGATAAGCTGTTTGCCTGTTGCAGTTCTTCAAAGATAAATGGATGTTAAAATGTGTCAAATAGCTGTTTTTTCAGGACTTCTCTCCCCACATTAAAAATAATCTGTACTATGTTATCAGAACACTTCTACATGTCCTGAAAACAAATAGGATAGGTACAAAAAATGAAGGATAATCCATTATCATAGACAATCTCTCAGCATGATTTACCAAGTAGTAGAATACGTGTTAGAGCCCCAAAAATGTATTTTATATTTCAGGGTACAAAATTTACTAAAATTCAGAGGAAATATTTTTGAATAAAAAATGGTATACTCAAGTGCAGCTAGTTAAATAATTATGAACAAATTACCTCCAGATTTATTTGTACCATTCTCAAATGTGTTAAATGCTTGGCCTTCAGGTTAAATTCATGACTAACCTTGCTTCCTTCAGTGGGCACTCCTTGGGATTCATGTATGCAAAATAGCTGAAACTGGCTCTTTCAGTGCATTCTCTTCCTAATTTTGAGCACTTTGATTAGAGCATGGCTTATTCTCAATCTTTTCTCTTTGAAGTCTCAATTTTTTAGCCTATATTTATATGGCGTTCACTCCGTTTCCCTCCAGCTTCCAAATTCTTTGGTTACTATGAAGATAATCTGGTTTCTTATTTAACAAATAAAAATGATAAAGAATTTGCTCAATTTTATGCCATAATTCCACAAAATTCCATGCCTCTTCCCCCATCATTTTCTTCTTTCTCCCTCTAAAGTGATGTCATTCTGGTACAAGATTTATTCCCCCAACTTTACTCTGGACCTATCAGGTCCCTGCCTGTCCCTCTCACTCAATGGATTAGTATCAATTTGCTATTCTAGATGCCCAACTTCCCTTTCTCCACAGGCTCCTTCCCAGCAGCATCTATAACTGCCCAAACCGCTCCTATGTTTCAAACCTCCCTTGTATTAAATTTTCTGTATGGCCTCTACCCTGTCATTTTGCTTTCCTTTTACAGAAATCCTTCTTGCCTACGTTGTCAACATTTCTTATCTTCACACCCTCAAACAAAAATCTATTGTCAGCCTCCTGCAGTCTCTTCTTCCACCCCATGACGTCACTGGCAATACTATTTTCTATGCACCAATATTCTCGTTACTGCTTCTTATGGATATTTTTCATGTCTTATCTTTCTGAGTTTCAGTGTTATTTGGTGCTTTTGGACAACTTCCACCTGGAAATGTTCCCCTTGGTTTTAGACATAATACACTCCCCTGGATTCTCTCCTGCATCTCTAGAGGTGCCTTCTTAGGTTTTCCTCTCTTTTTATTTTTTTTTTTGCCTCCTCCTCCTCAAATGTTCAGTTTTTAATTGTTTGTATCTCTGTTGTAAACTTCAGAGTCATATCCCCATCTGCCATCAGGCTATCTCAGCTTTGGAATACAACTTAATTTGGATAACTTCCACTTATCCTCAGACCTCAGATTAAATATGGTTTCTTCCAAAAGGCATTCTCTGAGTACAGATTACACATCCCTCATAAACTCTCTTAAAATGTAGTATTTCCCCTCTTACAACACTTAACATATTGTATTGTAATTGCATGTTCTTTTGTCTGTATCTGCCATTTTTCTCTCCAGCTCCATAAAAGTATGGACCATGCCTGCTTTTCTTTCCCAGATGTATCTCCCACACTCATCACAGTGCCTTGCAAATGGCAGATACTCAAAATGTCAAAAGGCATTTGCCTTTTCTGGTACCAGCAGCATATCATCCTCAGTATTATAGTTTAATAATAAAATAGGAGAATGAATGAGGGCTGCTTTGCCCTAATCAAAAAGTATTTTAGTTTTTCATTTATGTTCCCAAATTTGCTTTCAGATAAAATTTCCAAGACAATTAACCAAACCCATTGAGATTTTGACTGGAAATTCACTGTATCTATAAACTAATTTAGAGCAATTAACATCGTCAATATATAGTATTTAGTTTTCCCATTCAAGATTGTGTCTTTATATTAATCTATAACTTTTATGTCAGAGTAAGTATAATGTGACTTTCTTTACATATGTCCCACTCATTCCTTATTAATATTCTTAAGCATTTTATGAGCTTTGTTATTATTATAAAAGGGGTTTTTCATTACATTTACCAGTGAGACACTTTGATTGTTTGTATAGATGTGTTGTGGCTTAGTGTTTAAGAACACAGGCTCAGAGCTAAACTTCCTGGACTTAAATCTAAGCTCCTCTACTTACAAACTTTAAGACTTTAAGCAAAAAAGAAAAAAAAAAAAGACTGTCTTAGGCTTTTTCTTTTTTTCCGTAAAATGATACCTAACATAGGATTTTTATAAGAATTAAATTAATCAATGCATGGAAAGGGCTTAGAATATTGCCAGATATATAGGCAAGTGTTCAATAACGCTGAGGATTATGAACCGGTAGCTTTGCTCAATATTGACATACATTCACCCAAACAACTGAATTAAATTCATAATCTTAATTAATCTATAATTAAAATGAGTACTCTCAAACAAATATTATTTTCACTGATTTAGGAGGGAACATTTGTCCAAGTGCCAACTCAGTAGACAACTGACAGAAGTTGTTTCCAAAGGGTAGAAATATTATCTAATTTATTAACACATAATCACCATTTTATGTCTTATTTCCCAGATCCTAAAACATGCACACACACGCATACACATACACACTCACTCATTCACTCACATTGCAATGATCATTATCTGGAATAATGGAAGCTTAAGGGGTCTGATTGCTTGAGTTTCTTATCTTTTTCCTAATGGCATAGAATTTATCTGGGACCCAGTTTTATTATCTGCCAGCTGGATATAACAATCCCTCCTTGCTTAGTGTGGTTAAAACACATGATATGAACAACTTAGCATGGTACAAAGCACACAGCCAGCTCCCAATATATGTACTTTTATATTGTGGTAGCAGTAAAGTTCATCCAAAGAGTGGCAGCATGATGGAGTGAGAACACTGGAACGGGCACCATCTTGGCTCCGTCAGATACTAACTTTGCCTTTCGGTCAGAAACTCCACATATCAGGGTCTCAGTTTTCTCATGTGTAAACTGAGCAGGTTAATTTCAATGATTTCACAAGTCTCTTTCAGTACTAACATTTTGGATTTCTAAAGAATGAAGAACATTACTGTTGGCCTACGATAATAGTTTGTTTTGCACATTGGAAGGAATCCTTAAGTGTTTTTACTGGAGTCCATGAAAGAGTCAAGAAAGTGTTTACTTACTGAGGAAAATTTAGTCTTCTAGCTCCTTCCTTAGAGCAGTGCCTATCTTTGTTCAGTTATTTTAGCGGTACAGTTCTAGGATTTCAAATTAAAAACAAAAGTAGGCTATTGGGGTTGCATTCCACAAGAAGAGAAGTGATTTTATTGCTAAAGAGCCTTCCTGTATTTTGCAATCTTGTAAACCAAGTAAGAATGTTGACATAAATGATGTATTGCACTAGTACAGACTTCACAGATAGAGCTGTGACTTCTAAAGATCCAGAAAGATAAAAAGTAAATCTGTCCTGTAATTTAAATCCAGGTTACAAACTTGGACTCCACCTGGGATTTAGTGTAGATTTGATAAATTATCATATCTCAGCTCAGGGAACTTTCTCCACAGCCTTTCATTCTCACTTCATTGACATTTCCGTAAACAGTATTTAAGAATTGGATATGAAATTCTCCTCGTTTGGGCTTTAGTGGCAGGCAGATTTATGGGGAGAAAAAAGAAAAAAAACTTTAAACAACAAATACAGTATAAAGAGAAATTATCTTGAGGTTGCAGAATTTTTAATAAATATTTACTTGGACAAATTTAAATATCCCATTAGGGTTGTCATTCAGGAACATTATGCCACTGATTCGAGCAATAAGATGTTACACAAATAGAATAATGACTATGGGTGCACTAAAATGTAGTGAGTAATTATAAGATAGGAAATCACCATTGTGGTAAATACAGAATGATTAGACAATTAGAACATATCTGTTTGCTTCATTTCAAAGTGTCCTTTATAAAAAAAATTAAAACAATACTTTCAGTTCCATAAATCCTTTTTTAAAACAGCTTATGCTTATAGTCTGTATCACTCTCTCTATCAATTGTTTCCCTGTGAACTCAAAAAGAATAGGTATTGTCATTATTTAAGATTTGGGAAACAGAGATAAATTCTTTCTTAAGGCAACTTAGTAAATCAATAATGAGCACAGACTAGAAGAAAAATCCTATTGTTTCTCTTCTGTGATAACCATGGCACTCAGCTACTAGAGTACTTCACATATTTCTCATCATGCTGACAAAACCACTGTGATGTAATCAAGACAGATGATAGTATTACCTTCTCAGTGGATGAAGAAACACTTCTAAAAACTGAATAACTTGCTTAAATTTGTGTACACCGTAAGCAGCAATGGGAGATCATGAATTCCGACCTCAGAGTCTATGAACTTTTTACTATACCACTCTATATTTTATGCTATGAGACAAACATTTTAAAATACTATATAAGTTAAATTCTATTTCATCTAATGGAAATCTTTTGTTGTTGTTAAAATCTTGACTTAATAATACCACACTTTTTTGAGTTGGGTTGGTATGTATTAAAAAAAATCATCTTCAAACATCTAAAATTAAGATGAATTTTGGAGTGAGATTGGCTTGCTTCAAATGCTTCTCTTAAGTATCAGCAAATCAGACTGGGGTGTGGAAAAACATTGTATGAGCAGGCATTCAGAAAAATAGCTCTGCCTTTTTCAGAGTATAGGACCTCCCTCTTTCAAGAGTCCTGAAAGAAAATATTTGAACAAAAACACTAACACAGACAGTGCTAATACACTCTAGTGTACAGAACTCCCCAATGAAAAACGATGCACAATTTACTTCTTTCATTTGACACTATCTCATAAATAAAAGAGGGTAATGAGTTATAGTTTGTAAACACTAGAGCCAAATAATAACTGCTGATCGCTAATAAACTGTAATGAAAATTTATCCATACCAAGCAGAAGTGACACTGCAGCAAAAAACATTTATGAGAGAATTGTACATTAATAACAATTCTTGGCCTGCCCCTTGAATATTAATTCTTCTGTAAGCAGCTTTTGTTTAAAAGAAATATGCAAAATTATTGAGTTGCCCTTTAAAACCTGTCCAAAACTGACTTTTCCTCCTTTTCTCAGTTGCTTTCCCATTCCTGATATTTTTCAAGAAACTACCAAAAGGAGCTATTTTATGAAAAGAAATAAACATTAAATACAACCATCTAAAATTAAAGTGTAACCTCCTCTTCCAGCCATAATAGAGAAAGTGATACTGGGCTTGCCCTGCTGGTGTAAACAACAATAAAAGTGCTCAATTCATATGAAGGATATATTTCAGGCATTGGATAATACACAGCTCAGGACCATGATTTCTGAGGAAGAACAAAATTGGTATTTTATATTTCCTCGAATTTCTTCCTGGGAATGTTTTTCTGGCAGCGGTAGAGAGAGGTAGAGCTCCAGAACACAGCAGTACCACCAAACTGAGAAGACAGATACTGAAGTTTGGTGCTGCTAATGTGAATGGATTTAGTCAGCCAGAGTATTGAACCAGAGAGTGCACTGCAGATGGCACCACTTAAGTTTGTGGGAGGGTTCACTATGGGTCCTTGTGCTGCAAGGAAATAAACAAACCTTTACCACAAGAAATACTAAAGCAAGTTTTGGCAATACTCCAGACAGAGGCGTGGATTTATAACATCTATATTTATGTGAGTAAATATGGAAGATTATTTTTTCTCTTTAAAAGACAAATGAATTTTTTTTATTTTTTAAATTATTTTTTAAACATCTTTATTGGAGTATAATTGCTTTACAATGGTGTGTTAGTTTCTGCTTTACAACAAAGTGAATCAGTTACACATATACATATGTTCCCATATCTCTTCCCTCTTGCGTCTCCCTATCTCCCACACTCCCTATCCCACCCCTCTAGGTGGTCACAAAGCACCGAGCTGATCTCCCTGTGCTATGCGGCTGCTTCCCACTAGCTATCTATTTTACGTTTGGTAGTGTATATATGTCCATGCCACTCTCTCACTTCGTCACAGCCTACCCTTCCCTCTCCCCATATCCTCAAGTCTATGCTCTAGTAGGTCTGTGTTTTATTCCCATCCTACCCCTAGGCTCTTCATGACATTTTTTTAAAGCAAAAATAATAAAGCTGTTTTTGAGGGTTATGACAGTTGTAGAATTGAAACACTTGACCACAGCATAAGGGATGGTGGTAAATGGATTGTTACTGTTTTGTGATACCTACGTTTTATGTAAAATTTTTCAGTATTTAATTCTAATTATGCATTGATAAATTAAGGATATATATCATAATCTCTAGAGCAGCCATTTGCAAACTACAAAGAACCAAAAGACTAGCTAAAAAGCTAGTTAAAAAATTCGTTACTAAAAGATATTCAATTGACCGATCCAACGTAAGAGAGGAAAAACAGAGAAACAAATAATTGAAGGGACAAAAAATAATAAATAACAAGGTAAAAAGTTTAAATCTAATCATGTGAGTACTTACATAAAATGTGAATTAAGCATTTCCCATAAAAGCCATAGATTGTAAAATCAGACAAACAGGTATCACTCAAATTAATTCTGTCTTAACAAGATAACATCTTAAATGTAAAACCACAGATAGATGGAGAGTAAAAGACTGCACAAAGATATTCCATGTGAACAGTAAGTAGAATCTGAAAAAGTAGCCTTCAAAACAAGGATCATTACCAAAGATAAAAGAAAAATTTACTAATGATGAAAGTTCAATTCATCAGGAAGACATAACAATTGCAGAAAATGGCCAGATTAAAGTGAGAAATAGACAATTCCTCAACAGTAGAGATTTTAGCTTTTTCTCAGCATTTGTGAAACAACTAGCCCCTCAAAAATTCCATAAATATATAAATGATTTTGATAATTGATGTGTATAGAATATTATGCTCAACAGTTGAACATGAAATATTCAGCAAAATAGGCTACACATCCTGGGTAATAAAATAAAACTCAACACCTTACAAAAGATTAAATCTTATGGAATATTTCCTGACCACACCCTAACTAAATTATAAATAAGTAAAAACAAGAAATCAGACAAGACGTAAATATTTGGAAATAAAACGACATAATTCTAAGTAACCTATGACTCAAAGAAAAAATCTCAAAGAAAATTATAAATATTACACAGTAGAAAAAAAAGCACAGAAAATTTGGTAGGATGCCTCTGAAGCAGTAAGTTAGAGGGAATAACAGGAAATCGTATGTGTTACTGTTGGGAGTATAAAACAACTCCTTTGAGTAACTATTTGGCACTTTCTTATGAAGTTAGACATTCACTGACTATATGACTCAGTAATTCCACAAGCAGATCTTTAACTGTGAGAAATAAAAACATATGTTCACTGAAAGAATTATATAAGAATGTTTATAGCAGCTTTATCCATACTAACCCAAATTGCAAACAGCCCAAATGTCCATTTGCAGCAGGGTGGATAAACAACTTGCGGAATATTCATGTAATGCTGACTAAGAGAGGAGCAAATTGATGATACAGCAACATCCATGCATTGTAAAAACATTATGTCGAAGGAAAGATTCTACACGTATGATTCCATTTATTCTATCCTCTGGAGACTAGAACAGAGTTGCCTGTGATGGTGGGGACTGGCTGGGAAGGGGCTCAAGGAAACTTTCTGGGTGGTGGAAATATCCTATTGTTGACTGGGGGCTTGGGTATGCAGGTATATATATTTATTAAAATTCACTAAATTATGTCCTAGGACCTTTTGGATTTCACTGAATGTAATTTTTTTACATTTAAATAATCAAATACATAAATGAATGAAGTCAAAGAAGGGACTTGTGTGGCAGCTATTTTAAATATATCTTGCCAAATTTATCATCTTCCCAATTTTTTTTTCCTAAATTTACTCTTATTTTAGTTATATCTCTCCATATTATTAGCACTGGAGTTTGTATAGACTGGTTTCACTTCCAGTACCTATAAAAAGAAGGTCCTTGGTCCTCTTTTCTTCTTATTATTAGAGATGTTAAGGCACACCACAGATGAGATATGTAGGTTATGCTATGGTAAAAAGCTAACTCAAAATTTTCAGTGGTTTAATGCAACAAGATTTGTTTTTTACACTACACATCCCATACATGTCAAATGGGGGAGGGGTTGGTAGATTGTGCTCACACAGACATTCAAGGGCATAGGCTCTGGAAAGCTTCACCAACTTGTGAAGCTGTCTTATCAGCCTCTAGCCTCCAGGGTCACAGAAGGGAATAAGAATGTATGGAGAGCTCATAACTTGGTCCCGAAATAACACATGCCATTTCGACCTAGAGCTCATTCATTATAATTAGCTACATAACCCTAACATAACCACAAGGGAGACTGAGAAATGTTGAGAAGGATGTGGAAATTTGTTGAATGCTACCATCTCTGCCACAACTATCATGGTTAATTCAACTTCTGTGGTAATTACCAGATAAGAAATCGATGGGGCTACGACAGCATCAAACCTAGGAATCCTGGGCAGGACTATGGTAGAGTTGAGAACTTAGGCAGAATATAGTCAAAGGCTTTTTCTAAAATTTACTAAGACACTCCTAAACTAATGAGCTTTTGCTTTTTTGTCCGAGTTGTTTTATTTTAAAATTTATGATCTATATTAATTAAAATATGTGTTAAAATACCTTTGCCCAAGATAATGTTGCTCAAATCTGAATAAAAGAAATTTGGATGTAAAGATTTCATAAGCCTTCTCATTGCACTTCATAGATAATTCATATGCCTTGTGATGGCCAACAAGTCCCCTGCCTCTTCTTTTCTAAATCCATCCTAAGTCATCTCCCAACACCCACTGATTGTGCTTCAGCAGCACTTTTTCATATCATGAAAGATTCCTCTCTGAAGCTCCAATGTATCTTTCCCCCTCAGGCTGGAAGTTTTTCCTCCAATGTCTAACCCTACATTTTCACACCGGCCTCCTCATCTTTCACCTGCTAATATAAAGAACAACACTGTTCCTCTATCCTTCCACCCATATGCTCTCTTAAAAGCACCACCCATGATCATGAGGACAGGAACCAGGCTGGATTTGTTCTCAAGCACTGGCACATAGAGGACATATGTAGGCTCTTAAATGAATAGGTGTAGCACGCAAAACACATGGCTATCAAGGAATGAGGTACCATCAAAGAGTCAACTCAAGAATTTATCTCGATAAGAATATCACTCTGCCATTGCATAAAATAATTTAGAAAATTAAAAAACTCTCACTGTATCCCTTATTATACTTGATCTTTATATAGTCTTTTTGAAATAGGTAGATTAGCATAATTTTCTCCATTTACATGTCAATAAACTAAAGTCCTTAGAACTTCTGTGAATTAATCTACATCACAGTACTAGACATTTATAAATTGTGACCACGACTGTTAGCTGCAAACCAAATCTTTTTCTTCTTTCCCTCTGGGCTCACACTTGACTTCATTTCAAAGCGTCTGCTTTGAGTGTGGTTCTGTTTCAGATTTCTAGAAAATGGAACGTGTGAGTAGGTGCAATGCTTCACTTCCAGGCTTAGTTCACTATACTCTCTTATGTGCTATCTTTTATCCTTTTTTCCTTCATCAAGCTTGGTACAAATAAGTGCAGGGACCTGGAAAACCATGAGATAAACTGTAGAAGAAGATTGAACCCCTAAGTAACACCTGATGGACAGGTCTCCACCAATTAAGAGCATGCATTTCATCCTTTACATGACAAGAAATACATTTTTATTATGTTTAAGCCATTCTATATGTATTTCAGAGTTCACTGTTTAGAGTAGCTAGTGCAGCCCATTTTTTCAAGTTCCTTTTGATAGGTGGTTGTTGCCTTACTCTGGCATCTGAATGCATACTCACACAGGCACAGACACAAACTCTATACAATATTGCAGCTGTGGAAGACAGAGACTGTACCTTATGGAATCCTAGTGCAGGGATCACATTTGACCAAGGGAGCCAGCTATTGTGTTGTGAAATCCATTGCTCGATTTGCTATGAGAACAAACCACTCATGGACTGCTCCTGGCCAATGATTGAATGCAACAGAGATTCTAAAAATGAAACACTCCTAGAAGATTCAGGACTCCTTTATTGATAGGCTTAAGCTCAATGACTCCTTAGACTAGATGGCTGGCAGTCCAGGACACTTCTAAAGCCCTTCTTCTTCACCAGGGGTCAGACTTGTGTCACAGTCTGATGGCTTTTCTTAGGTTTTCTGACTTCCTATTTTCTTTCACATAGGTATTTCCCCTAAATTAATCTTTGCATGTTTAATCCTGTCTTGGCTTCTTCTCAGAAGACCTGAACTAGCAAAATGGCTTCATTCAAGGCCAGAACAGGTGTCCCTCATATACAATTAGTTATTCGATTTATTTCTTAGTCTCACTCTTTCTCAGCTCATTTTATATCATCACAGGATTTTTCAGTTATCTTAGTCTACTTTGGCATCATAATTTTTTGTCTTGCAAAAGTGGCTATGATTTGCTACTCGATATATAGTCTGAGCAGTTAGAACCCAGTGGTCAGAAGATACTCAACATCACTTCAAAATATTTGGAATTTCTGAAATAAATTTGATAACAATTACAGTATCAGAGAAATTTGTAGCTCTTATTATTTGATGTACCCAAATATTTCAAAAAACTTGTAGAAATGGTACAAGAAACAAGGGATATATCCCTTGTTAAGTCAATGGTCACATTCTGAATTCTAGGATGGGTGGCAAGGTTTTATCTGGCTTGTTCCCACAAGAAATCATAATACAAATGAAAAATTATCCCAGAGAAATAATATTTTTTTCTTGTTCATCAAGTTAAAAAAGTTTCTGAAAATGTGGTTTTAACTGTGATTGGCTTTCTAAATTTCCTTAGGATTCCAAAAAACAACTCATTTTTAGGAGAAACCTAACTACTTTTTCTTTCTAATATAGTTTTAGAACACAATTGACAACACTAAAGGGACAATTACCAACAATTGTCAAACTCTTAAATCTGCAATATTTCCTCATCTCTAAGTAGTAGGGAATAAAATGTGAGAAAGGACAATCTTATAATTTAAGGATATAGGTCTGACTTTCTAGATTCAAGATATAAGACCTTAAAAGGTAAAAAACTAAGGGCTTAAATTCATGTGGAAATATTGTCTCTAAAGGCAAACTGGGCTAAAATTAACCTAGTCTTGCCACGCTTTTAAAACCTGCTTGAATAGATTTCATATACTCTATAGTATTTAGCCTACATACAGTTTTAAAGAATCACATGACAACCTACAGAAATGTCTCCACGTTTATAATAAATTGGTTTTAAGAAATATTTGAGTTTTTATCTTAAAGGGAGAACTTCAGGGAAGAAGAGCTTAGCTTATTGCATAGTTAAAACAGACTTTCATAAGAATCAGGATATCTTATTCCTTGGAGATTAGTTCCAGAGAGATGGGTCCCATCAATCTTTAGAGTCCTGCCTTTATGTTCTTCCAGCTGTATGATTCTAAGATTATGCCTTTTATATGGTCTCTTGATATGGAAGAAATGGGAAGGTTTTTTTTATTTAGATAATGCCTAGAAGAAAATGGAAATGGCCTGGAGATGAATATATAAGACTGTCTCTAGATATCCTTTCTCCTCATATTCTCTTTTTTATATTACCCTTGGAATGCACAATTTGAGATGGCTTAGACTAACCTAGAAAGAAGCTGAGGAAATCCATACGTTTTAACAGAAAGACACATTAAGAAGTTATCTGGAATAAGAAAGTTGCATGGCTCTGGCTGTGACCTCATATACCAGTTGTTTGGAAGCATTTCTTAGTCAGATCCCGAGAAAGAATCAACCAGAAAAGTCATAGGGCCTAGGTGAGTTGAAACCAAGAATTATTAGCAAAGGGTGACAGTTGGAAAATAAATAATGATTATGTTTTAACAACATAGTAAACTGAGTAACCCAGTAATTCTACTTATAGAAGTTAAGGTATGTACTCAAAGATTATGCTGAAGTGTATTAGTGCTGTATATAATGATCCCAAAATGTTAAAATGACATGTATGCCCAATGACAGAGAGATAGCTGAACTAATTATGGTCCATTCAGATGACTGAATCTTAGGAAATTCTTTAAAAATTTCCTTTTTAATGAATTAGAATGACATTAGGGAAATTATCATAATAAAATATTAAGTGATAAAAAGCAGACTGATAGGCATTATAATACAAATTTTATAAAAGAAAAAAGGCAAAAATGCACATCTATCCATTTTTTTCTATGTATGCACACAACACACACTCATACAAATGCAGAAACCTGCATTAAATTTGCTGTATATTTGAGAATGCTATATGGATGATAAGATTAAAGGAGTTTTATTATCTCCTATATACTTTCTGAATTGTATACAATAAAAAGGTAAAGCTCTATAACAAGAACAAAACATAATGGTATTTAAAAAGAAAAAATAATACTCAGCTAAAGGTGGTTGGGAAAAGAAATCAGGATAAACCACATTGTAAAAGGATTAGATTCCCCATCCCCCATGGAAAGGCAGAGAGAGAAAGTACTAAGATGATGATTAAGAAAAATAATGAATCCTTTATATTTCACAGAAATTCACTGCGACCAGTTTTGCAATGTACAGAGTTGTGCATTTAATTTTAAAAAGTATCTTTTCATCACTAGTAAAGGCAATTGGGTCATTTCTCCTGTAACAGTGAATGATTTAATTCTATAAATTTCTATAATCTTAGTGTATATCCATCCTGAATGATCTAGATGTGGATCAAAAACTGTTTATAAAAATGTATTTTAGTTACAGACACATTGTTCAGGTTGCTATGGTAACTATAATCTCAATTGTGTCTTCCTAAACCAAAGTCTATTTGATTTTTGTCATTCTTGTTTAGGAGTGCTCCATACTCTGAGGAAATTTAAAACTCATTTGGAGAAGGGGAAATAAGCTATTAAAATCTAGATCCTTTATTATTGTATCTATAGCCTAACATTCTACGCTACTGCATATTCAAAGCCTCAATATTTGCTTGATTAAATATTAATGTATTTTATGTGGTGCTCTAATAATTTATAAGGTTGCTCAGTACGCTCACCCTACGGTATTTGTACCGGTACATGTAAGTGGTCTCTAGCTCTTGTTTTCTCTCTCTCTCTCTCTCTCACACACACCTGTACACCATACATACAGACATATTCTCAAACATACAAACAGTCGTGTTTATGAAGACAATTTCTAAATTTGTGGTTTGGAACTCCAAATATGAGCAGTTTGGAACATTCCTATATAAATGGGGCCCTAGGGGCTCCTAGCATTGATGACAAAGAGGTAGGTAAGAAAGAAAAAGCTAGGTGTTAACACGGTTCTTCCCTATGGACTATTTCTTCTACTTTCTACTCTCACCAAATAATCTCTAATTAATAGAAATTATTTTTCTTGCATAATGAAAATAAATGAAATTAAATTCATGTATATTTCAGAGAAAAAAATAAAACCAATAAATCAGAAAGGATTTTCCTCCATATCAATCCCTCACATTCTACTTGCCAAACATGCCAATATTTAAACCTCACTGGGACTTACCCCATGGTCCAGTGGTTAATATTTTGCCTTCCAATACAGGGGTGCGGGTTCAATCCCTGGTCGGGGAGCTAAGATCTTACATGCCTTGTGGCCAAAAAAACCAAAACAGAAGCAATATTGTAACAAATTCAATAAAGATTTTAACAATGGTCCACATAAAAAAAAACCTTAAAAAATGTAAATAAAAATAATAAACCTCATCATCTCATATGTCTTAAATTCTTCATGACTCACCATTGCTTTCCAGGTAAACCCTATGTTTCATAAACTATCTCTTGATTCTTCTCCTAACACATTTTTAGTCTTCTCTGATCTCTCAAAAAATACTGTTACATATATTTTTTCAAGTCATTTTACTTGTGGATCCTTCTGCCTGGAACAACTTTCATCCATCACCAAGTTCCCCTGCTCTCACCTCCCTCCGTTTGCCTCCTTTCATCTCCTATTCTTCAGGACCCAACAAGTTGTATCCACCTCTGTGAAACCTACCATGAATTACCCATCACTGAAAAGGCATCTTTTGGTGGCCCTCCTATGTACCCTCAAAGAATCTGAGTATCATCCTTTGTTTCATTTACCACAGTTTATTGAAATTACCTCTTTTACGTATTTTCCTGTTCTACCAACTATTTCCCAGATTATTTGCCTGTTTGGTGACAGATCTATTCTGTCCTTACTCTCTCTACTCTGTAGGGGGACTACATTTCCTAGGTTCCCTTCCCAACTGGCTTCCTGAGAGGCACCGATAAGAGACTAGAAAGAAGAACAGACTGAAACCAGAAAATTTCTCTTTTATTCCTCCAGTGACCAGGTGTGTCTGGCAATTCCTGGTCTCCCCTGTGTCTCTATGCCCCATGAAATCACCTCTGCTTCCATGGTCCTACCTCTTGCTGGAAACACCTTCACACTGGTCCCCTAGAAGTAGAGGAGCTTCCTGTTTTCACTAATGCAGGTTGCCTCATTAACCCATTTGGCCTCTTCAGCTCTTTCATTTCATATCATGTCCTTAAAGTCCTTCTGCTGCAAACTCCTAGGATAATATCTCTTTTCCAGACTAGATCCTCAAAGATAAAAGTATACACTTTTTGAAAGCAGAAGATGTCTTATTCTTTTAGTTTTCTCAGCAATAGACACGGTTATTAGTATATATTAGGTATCATTAAAAGTGTGTTGAGTTAAACTGTGTTTTATAAGGCATAAACTCCTGAATAGGAATATAAGTATTTAAGTTAAGAGGGATATTTGGTTGCATTGATATTTGAAGTGATAATAGTATCTGTCAAGGTATTTCATTTTCATTTAAAAATATTCAGTCTCAAAAAGAATGTCCTCCTTAAATAAGTATTTGGTTCTTTATTTTTTAATGTTTTACTAGTGTTCTTTTTCTAGAAAAAACAACTGCCATCCATTCCTCCCCACTGGCTTTGTCCACCCATTTGAGCAGCCTCATCGGTGGTACCGTCTCTTCAGGCACAATTAAGCATCCTTAAATTACCACTTCATTAAGCAATAAAATAAAATAGGGGTAAACAAGTATTTTTTTCAATCTGAAAAACAAACTAAATGCCCTAATTTTTTTACTCATTTTACTTAATTGGCAAAAATGTCCCAGAGCAAAAAAAGATTTTAATCACTGCTTGGTCTTAATTTCTTTTTTCATTTTCATTTTCTAATTAAAGATGGAGGATGAAAGCAGTAGGACCTCTGGGAGTCACTACAGATAGTAACATTTCTGCTAAAATTAATAAAGTGGAGCAAAATATCCAACCCAAACAAGGCTCTTGGATAATAGAATCTATGAACAAAGGCCATGGCATATGCTTTTCAAAAGAAGTGTGTGTGCTTTGGAGACAGCTTTTTGTTTGGCTTTTTCTAACGTTGAATTTGGCCTCATTCAATTAAAAAAATCTCACATTGTACATCCTGGAAAATATTTATGACGGTAATAGATGTGGATATTTTCCAAATACCCTCATCATCTACAGTATAGAGTAGATATGCTGGTCACTCTACAGGCCTTGACAAATTGGTAACATGCAATGCAAAGCTTTTAGTATGGAAAAGAATCTGGTAACAGAGCTCCAATACAGCTGCTGCCTGGAAGCACAGAGCTGATGAATCTAGGCCAAATATTCAGCTGCCAAGTGGCAAGATCATTTGTTATTCATATAATGAATATCTAAGCTGATGGAAATTTTTAATACATTGGGTTTGCCTAACAAAAACAAAACAAAAAATAAAATTTGGTATAACGTTTTGATGATCAAGTGAAAGGAAAGCTACTTCTGAAAATTTACAGGTGTCAATAGTTAAAAAAATGTATAAAATAGAGCAATAGTAACGACAAATCCCATGCTTTGCTTTCTTTAAATCAATATGAGTTGAATTCTCATAAAGAAAATATAAGAAATTATATTCTCATATATTAAAAATTTCCCCAGATGTTTATTAAACTTTTAAACATATATTAGTACTTTTAAATTTGCCATACTCTATAACTTAGGTAATTATATTCAATACAAGATCCATTTCATAATTTCAGACATGTCTGTAATATAGGTCAAATGTCCAAAGATGTCTGACGTAAAGGCAAAGTTAGACCATTTCTAAACAACTTTAAAAGTTCCCCCAATGGTCAGCAATCAAATTTGATTCGGAGGACATAAAATTGCCATTCCCATTCTTCTTACTCATCCTTCTCTATCAAACATGGTACATAATCTAGAATATAGATCATAAATGTGACCTCCTTAAAACTCCCATTCAGGAGAACAGATCATGCCAAATTTTGGAAATAACTCTCAGTCTGGTTTCTACAGAGATGGATGTTTTCTCTCATTGCATCTCACTAGAAGCTTAACAAGAGAAACTGCTGAGGACTTATTGAACTCATGATCTCTTTTATTCAAATAGGCCCAACAGTGTGTAGGAAAGACATAATTATATGATTAGCTATTGAAAACACAAAAGCCATCACTTCAATTAGTATGCAATCTTCTTTCTGACAGAATAAATGTAGAAATCAAATATGATCGGGCAAGGTGATGATTTCTAACTTTCTGGGTACATGGATGAAGGAGTAAAAGGTTACTTTGGAAAGGCTTCTTAACAAAAAAAAAAAAAAAAAAAAAAAGGAAACAACAACAAAAAAACCCCCAACTTTTTAAAGAGATAAACTTTTCCTCTGACTGAAAGGTAGAAGGGTTATCCTCTCATAAAGTGACCAAGACAGTTACTTTTTAGTAACTGCCACTATTTCTTTTAGCTTTTGGAGAACACCTAAGGTTTTTCAGTGATAAAAATGCAATTTTGTTTTCCAATCAAAAGTAGTCAATAGCTATCTTATCTTATTAATCTCTTTTTGGCAAATGTATACAATGACAATAAAAATTGCTGCATCTTGTATTCATAGGAGATTCTTTCTTAAATTTTTAAATATTAGGAGATGTGTTAGCTTCCACTGTTCCTCCACCCCTGGAGATTACACAGCACTGTATTTGAGGTCACAGAGATAATTTAATTGTATCGCTCAAGAGGACCCAAATATCCATTCCAAGCCTAAACCTTGGGTTTCTGTGCTGTTTTTACAGTACAAGGCAGACCACTTGCTTTCTACGGTGAAGAAATAAAACTCACTAATAATCACTCGTGATCATTATTAATGAGAAATATAAAAGATTTTCGTGCATTCTTTCAGTGGTAATAACAATTCAGGAAATGAATTTTTATTTTCTTTTTGGCAAATAAAATTTTCCTTTTGGAATATAAATGTATTACTGGCCAACACAACTACTGTTGACCTTTAATTAGTGATCTCATAAATCCTAGCCGATGGACTGACCTTCTAACCCACTAAAATAACAAGACAGTATATGTCTGATTTATTTCCTATTAAACAGTATCAGTAAATGGCCAAGATATATAACTCCACATAAAATCCAACCAGGACTTCAAAGAACTATAAAACAAAGTGATGACATTTACAGATAAAGATATGTAAGTGCTAAAGTATCTTACATAGTATGATAAATTAAATGTTCAGAGTTCCTACTGATACCTTAACCTTTCTTTTTCTTCCATGTTTGGCTAAATTGATTAGTTTCCTATACATCATGATTTACTTGACAATATTAAAACTACTTGAAAGAAGAGATATTATTACTCAAAGTGTTTTTTGAGAAACAGACGGCTATATTATAAAACATGTGTTTCCTACATGCAATTTATTCTCATCTATTAACATCTTGTTTTTCTTAAAAATGTAAAAATTATTCACATATATTGCACTTAATCTCTAAGCACTCAGTAATAAACAGTTAAAATATATATACCAAAAATAAAACAAAACAAAACCAAAGATCTAGTAGACTTATTTCTGGGAGGTTAGGGTTTTTCCTGAAAATGTTACTACACCTCCTTCCCCCAATCTTTCCTGAAACACACAGACACATGCAGAACTGAAGTAAATAAACATGTTTCTTGAACAGATAATACCACAAGTCCATAAGACTGTATTCTCTACAATTAAGTTAAAGAATAATGGGACATTACTTACAGTCAGACAAAGGGCAAAATATACTCGCTCTTGCTCTTTTTAGGAGTTAATCTTCTCATGCAAGTTTCCATCAGAAATTGAAACAAAAAGAGAGTGTGGATGGATATTGAAGGTAGAAGACAGTAGAAACAAAGCCTTGTGGATAAAGGCTCATGCGATAGGAGTCAAGCTCTTACCAATTTCAGGCCACAAAAGAAGCTGTGGCCATCTACATTGCATAAACCAACCTCCTTACTTGGGAACTCTGTTTCTGTCAAGTCTATGTCTGTAATCAGCAACCCAAAGCCAGAAGTCCCTTGTATGTGTGCTTTGAACATAATGAAAAAGCTGCTGTCCCGCCACATTCCTCTTGGCCTTTTTTAGGTGACAGAAATTAGGATTCCATTTTGGATTAGAGAGGAGCTGTTCCCTTCTGGAATAAAAATTACCGCCAGGTGAGGGTGCTACACAAGCCTCATTAATACTTCAGCTTGACTGAAGTTAACAGACTTGATTAGGTTGAAGACTAATGAGACCCATAACTGAAAACTTTTGATGGAATGCAAGCGAGCCTGATGCACAGAAGTCCTGGATAGTTAGAATGACCTGGGAAGCTGTGTGTTTGGAGCTAGTGTCTAAAATACTAAACAGTAAGATGGAGATTAAGACAAAATACAAGTACTTGCAATCACACATACTGTGATTAAAATGCTCTTCAAGTATACAGAGAGGGTCAAAATTTAACACAGGGGAAACATTTCTGCCATCTGAGAAGTTCTCAAGTGATAAATGTCCAAGTCAAAATTTCTAAGTCCCATTAATTTTCATATGTGCTATTTTTAGAAGATATTGCCACATCATATTCTTAAGGAGAAATGAGTTATAATTAGCTACTTCAATTTTCATTTTTCAACTGACATACAAAATTTAAAAATGAAGGCCCTCCTTAGTTCCTCACTGCTAAGTTTCTCCCAGGACTAAACTGGTTCTGCTCCACACGATCCATGTCAGTCCTATACTCTGAGGTTCCAGTGGCCTTTGCATCACCATAAGAAATGGGCCCACCATGCCCAGTTCCATCCCATTGGTGACATCCCAGTGAATTGTTTTGCCTCATCCTTAATCAAAGAGTTATTTGTAAACTGTCTAATAAAGTTCTGGTTTGGGGACATTTTTATTTGCCTAAATCCTCATCAATAAAAGTGGTCAGAACTGTTTCATCATTTGTTGCCTTCTGCTTCAACAATGCATTCATGCACTGGGTAATTCTTACCAAAGTCAGTCTAATCTGTTTTGCTGTCATGCAGAGAGCTGCTGAAATCCTTCCATTTCCACAGTCTCATTTAACCAGTTTGGTGGGTTGTTTTTATTGTTTGTGGTGGAGGGGTCAGTGTAAAAGCCTTTTCTAAACACATCAATCTTAACTGTACCTTCAGCTCCCATGAGTGGGTACGTCCTCACATTACACCATATTAACATTGCTTGCCTCCTTTGTTTAAGTATAATATCATGTCTAACTTTTCATTTCTTTAGAGCCTATATGGTTGAATGTCTATGAGATTTTAAAAATACCTACCTAATAAAACTAGTAAAATCCTGAAAAGCTGATTGAAGAAAAGAAAAAAATACATGTGTACCAATTCAAGTCGATTTTAATCTTAAGAGTATACAGTGCTCCAGGCAGAGAATGAGGATAACTAATTTCTAGTTTCCAGGCTGCTTTTCTCAGAGACAGACCTTTAAAATGCATTATGAGGAAGAAAAAAAATCTGTATGCACAAACTTGTTGTATATACCACCATATATAAGAGAATGGTGGAGACAGAAAAGTGTCCCTCTCTTGGAGAGGTTGTGAAATGAATTTTATATAGTCTACAAATACAATTAGAAAATAAAGAAAAACATGAAGAACTACATGAGGTAACAGTAAATCTTAAAAACCATAATACAAAGTAAAATTATATCTATATGGGTAACAATTACATATACAGTCACACACACTTATCAAGGACTGATAGAAAACATGAAAAAGTTTGATGTTCTAGAGTGGTCAGATAAGGATGATTTTGTTCCCTAATGTATGACCTTTATTTTTGTTATAATTTTATTTTTAAGATAATCAAGAATTGAAGAAAAAAATTAGTAAATACACAATCATATTATGAGGATATCAAATATTGTCCCCAGCTAATTGTCATAAGGATACTTACTATATTGGACTTTTGGAAGACCAAATTCCAAATAAGTAGTTGATTGCTGAAAATGGGGAATTAACTTATGCATACCCAAATGCAAGCACTCTTACAAAATTTAAGCTTTGTGCTTGGCCTTCAAGGTTCCTGGGATACTTTGATGATACTCCACCACTCATCTTTTAAAATTAAAATTGATTTTCCCTCTCAGTCTCTTTGCACCGCTGCATCTTATCAGTTTATTCCAAAGGAAAAACAGTATGCAAATATAAACAGAAGAAAAGTTAATTCTACAGTCCATCTAAATATATTCATACTCAATCTATTTTTAAAATTCCCACTATACTTACTTCAGCCAAAACAGCATATAGTGATTTGAGCTGTAACACCATTTACCTTTTGTCCTCATGTGAGAAAATGATCCATAACTCTCAACAGACAGACTGACAGTTACGAAGGTAACTTGTGTAAACTTGATCAAGAAGAGGTGGAGTAAAACAGCATGAGAATGAGAATACCTTATATAAAAGATTTTAAAATTCTCCAGTGGAAGACAACTACATTGGGGAGATCATTTGTAAGATTATAAACTTGTATGTTTCTTTTAGGCCCTGGAAATTAAATTACTTCAGTCCATTTAATCTTTACAGACAAATGAAAATAGTTATGAAATCAAACAAAGTCAAACAGCAACAAGATATCCAATCACTCCATCAACCAAAATGGCAAAAAAAAAAAAAAAGGAAAACTAAGGGTGCAAATATAATAAATAAATGTTCTAATTTGAAATAAGAGCAAATAATTTCATTGAAATAAGTTGCAATAAAATTAAACACAATGAACAGACAGAATCTGAAAGCAGTTAAGTAGATCAAAAATATTAATTTTAATAGAGATATGAATGTTACACTTTGCAAGAATATTAATTTATTCTAAATTATGATTGCTAAATTATGAAACACCTAAACATTCATTCATTCCTTCTCATAATTTATGAGGCATTGTGTTAGGTGAGGGAATAAAAAAGATTCCAAAGGAGAGACTCTACCTAGCCCCTACCCAATTCACTGTATAGTTGAGAAAACAGAAACAATAAAATATGATTATCACATAATTCTGTTTGTATGCGGTAGGAGAGCTCTCTGGAAAGAGACTCTGGTGACTAATTTTAAAATTTAGTAAAGGAATAAACATTATGTGCAGACAGATGGGAGAATGTGAGCTAGACATTCTAGGTTGAGCAAACCGCCCATGCAAAACCTCTGAGATAAAGCTAGAGTTGACTAAACGTGACCCCTACATATAGATAATATATATAGCTATTATATATAGCTTAATTTTCACACCTCCAGATTTTTCAACCCCCCCACTAATGAACTTAATAAAATTTCTTCCTATACCCACAGTAACACTGAAAACACCTGGAATAGTAGAAACACTGACTTGTGGCTTGAGATTTCCACTGAAATGTTAGAATACCACTTACAAAGCATAGCAAAGATCTTATTGAAATTAAGGATCAAGGGACGATTTACAAACATCACCATACAATTTTTTCCCTTGAGATTTATGATGCAAAGATTTTCAGAAGCATTGGTGCACATTAATTGGTAATGACAAGTTTCAGGACATGTGACCCTAATTCTGAAAGTAATTAAAAGTATCTGGGGTCGAAAGATAAGGTTTATGCGTGCTATAGAAAGATTTCCTGAGAAAAGAAGACTTCAGCTCAAATTCCTGTGAACAGTTGTTAAGAATTTTAATCTGTGTTGTGTATGAAAAAAAAAGAACACTTCAAAAGTTAATTGTATTAAATTTTAATATTCTATACAGTATTCCTTTTATACTCAATATATTAAAAATGATCTCTATAATTATTATATTTATATAATTATATATTTTAATTTTTGAGAGAGTCGATACTTCTATAGTTGTGAATTAGATAGTCTGGAATTAGTGACTGCTCACAGAACATAAAATTTTCCTTACAAGGGCTTGACTTGAGATTTTTACCTTATAGCAGTAAATTAGGTGGTAAGTTGGCACCAATTGTCTTTAGTACTGAATCATAAATAAAAGTTAGGGAAAAAGCAGAACATGAAAGTCTTTTTATGTAATGTTAAGAAGCTTGAACTTTATCCTTAAAATGATGAAGAAAGTATTTCTTCTTAACATAGATAACACTATTTCAGAAGGAGGGAAGATTTTATTCATACTGTACTAATGAAAATATAGCAGCATTGTCAAAAATGTTTAGACAGGTATCATCTATGGATTTACATGGATAAAAGATAAATGCTTCATAATTTCAGTTATATAATGAAATGTATACTAAGTTCACAAAGTAACTTTATAATAAGTCATGGTAGGATTGGTTAATGCAGAAACTGATATTCTGGCAATACAGTTAAGAATGGAAAATATTGTATCATTGATTTTCCTGACTCCAACATGATGAAACAGTAAAAACTGGGGAACTAAAAGGGCGTTAAATATTTTCCTTGGGAAAGACATAGTTCTGCAACATAAAATCATTAAATATGGCCGATTTGTATGATAGCGTTTTAACATAATGTGTTCCAGTTTAATAGCACAGACACAACAAAATAGCAGAGTTTTAAAGAGGAAGAAAAGCATAAGAAAAATACTACTCATTTGAGTATAGTGAGGTAAGAATGATGCACCTGTAAGTCAGGTAGTAGATTCCTATCACATCTCCCTGCTTTTACATTACAGCTAAAAAGAACTTTATAAACTATGTCCCTCCCTTACTCAATGTGCTATGTCTTCTCTCTATTTGAAATAAATATTTATTCTATCATGAATAGGGCACTGTTCTTTCTATATAAACCATTAGTTATTTTTCAACAAATTTCAAAAATTGAATCATATAAACTCTAATTATAGTACAGTTACTCGAGAAATAAGCAGCCCAGAAAACAATTATTCTCCATGTGTGCAGATTAAGATACCTTTTAATAACCATAAATTTAAAAAGAAATACAATGAAAATTTTTAAATATTTTGAACTGTATAATAATGAAATATTATTTATCTAAATATGTGAAATGCAGATAAATCATGCTTATTGGGTATTTTGAGCATTCAATGCATACATAAGAAGAGAAGCTGAAAATAAATTATCTTAGCATTCATCTCAAGAAAGCAGGAAAAAAACCCACCATAATAAACTCAAAGAAAGTAGGAAAAAAAAAAAAAAAGACAATGAAGATAAGAGCAGAAAGAAATGAAATAGAAACCCAAAGACAAAGAGTTGACAAAGCTACAGTTTGATTCACTGAAAAGACTAACAAAATTGATAAAACCTTTCAAAGTTGATCCAAGAAATGAAAAAAAGTATAAAAACAGAAATAATACCCAGAATGAAAAGGAGACATAGCTATTGATTGTAGACATTAAGAAGAACATAAAAGCACATTATGAACAAGACTATTCAAAGAAATTTGAAAACATAGGTGAAATATATAATTTTTTTAGTCAAATTACAACATGCCTAACTAAGAATATCTAGGAATAAGTATAACATAAGGAATACAAAATTACTATAAATAAAACTATAAAACATTGAGAGGAATTAAAAAATATATAATAGATGGAGTTGTACAAGATGGCTCATGGATTGAAAGACTCAGTATTACCAAAATGTTTATCCACCTCAAATTTATTTATACATTCAATAAAAGAATCAAAATCATAAGAAATAATTTTATAATACTGGGCAAATGTATTCTGTAATTAATATGGAAATGGAAAGGGCTAGGGAGAACTTGCTTTACTGCTAATCATATCTTATTATATAAAGTTACTGTAGTTAAAAGTGTGGTATTGGTACAAAAAATGCAAAATAATGAAAAAATACAGTGCCTGAAAATAAGTCTATGTATACATGAACACTTTATTTTTTTTTAGAAGAAGAAGTTGGCACTGCACAGCAGTGAGGGGAAAACACAGTGCTGGACCAAATGTATATCAATGTTGGAAAGAAAAGCAAACTGATGCCTATGTCATACCATGTAAAATTAATCACAAAATGTTGTAGATCTAAAAATGGAGGACAAAACAAGGCTTCTAAGCTGTCATATACAATAATATCTTCATGACTTTGGTGTTTTAGCAAAAATTTTTTAAACAAGACACATAATAACTAAAGTAAAGGGAAAAATAATACACTGGACTACAATAAAACTCAGATATTCCAAAGTTTAAAAGACAAAAAAGAGTTCAAAGAGGAAAGATATTTATACTTACAAAATAGTGTTTGTATCTAGAGTACAAATCCATAAGAAAAAACAGACATTCCAAATAAAATTGGGAAAAAGACTTACAAGTGCTTCACAAAAGAAGATATCCAATGACCAATAAATACATTAAAAAGTGTTTTAATCTTACTAGTAATCAGGAAACTGCAAATTAAAATCACATTAAAATACAACTCCTTGACCACCAGAATGGCTCAAATTATTAAAACAAAACAATATCCAGGTTACTCCACGTGTAGAAAAATAAGAACATTCCTACACAACTGGTTCAGCCCTTTTGGAAAACCATTTGACATTATGGACTGAAACAAACATATTCATACTATATGACTCAGTAATCTTTTCCAAACAGAAATGTGAGCATGTGTTCACTAGGAGATAAATACAGCGCATTTAAGGCAGAACTGAAGCAAATCAAAATTAGATTTATTAGCAGCAGTAAGAATGAATCACAAATAACTTGAATTTAAATTCAGTACTGTTACTTTTCATCCACATGACCTTGGGTCACTTACTGAAACTTTATTATAGTTTTACTCTCTATGAGAGGGAAATCATTCCACCCTTTCACAGTGAAGACTAAATGAGATCAGGAATATAAAATATCTATATATCTATAGATATATTTAGGCATATACTAGGTGTGTACTAGGTACATACACAAGTTCTCAAACACATTAGCTACTTTTATTATTTGCAAAAGCTATGGGTTTTGCATCCTTTTAATTTCCTAAATGCAACTAATTTTTCTTCATTCAAGATACTTGTCGTTAAAAAAAAATTTTTGAGTATTTATCTTTTGTACCTAGCCACACAAGAGGAAAAACTGAAATAAAAGTGTTTGTTCTCACTGCAATCTACTTTATGAGACAGTTATAGTTTCTGTTGAAATTTGATGCTTCACATTTATTTTTAATGTAATGTTCTCTGCCCCAGAGCACATAACTTTTTTTATATTTAAATGTAAAAAAAAATTTCTAGGAATGATATACAGTACATAACAAAATTTATCATAACCTGAGAATGAGTTTTGGACATATACAAATACTACTACAGGATTCTATACATATTTAAATCTTTTGAGAACAGTACATGAACAGTTAACATATGGAAAAATACATTTCCATTAAGCTGAAGAAGATAAATTTAAGGTTAATTTACATATTCCCATGCATCATGCATCTTTTGTATTTTCCTGACTGGAAGAAATACCGTGTCTTTTTTCAACTCAGCTGTTTAACATTTCAGGCTTTTTTGCTTGTTCCACAAAAACTTTCAAAGGCACAGACTAATTTGAAGAAATCTGGTCAACAAACAGTTATCAAGATATAATTTGTCTTCCATTTTTTGGTGTAGTCCACCACTCTGTAAGTAATTAGCAGCTGGAAAAACCTTTTATAAGCAAATACTCTTTTATTTTAATTGAATGTCAGTAAAATGCTCAATATCAGCATGGATTACAGAAACATGGGATTTCATGAAATTTGTCTACAAGCCATACAATCAGCGGTTTAGTGCTATTTAAACAAACAAATCTTAGCAGGCAGCAAGTAGTGTCTCCAACCTGAAGAAGGAATCTCTAAATCCCTCCATCAAAATTTTGCAAAACGTAGTCCCAGACCAACTGCATCAGATTCATCTGGCAGGCTTGTAAAATTGAAGATTCCTAGCTCACATCTGAATTAGATGGTGAACTGGAATCTACACTTTGAACAAGCTTCCCAGCTGATTTTTATGCACAATAAACTTTAAGAATCCAGTCCCTAACCTTTTGTTTGGGACTGTTAAACAAATTAATAAGAAGCCATTAGACTGAGGTGGCAGTAATGCCATGGCCTAAGTAAGCAAACCCAAATTTAAGTGTGGAAATGCCTCAAAGTTACAAAAACAAAATGCTAAGGACAACCAGGCACAAACATCCAACTAGGCTTTAAGCTATAACCAATCAATAATTTCCTTTCTTTGCTTCTGCACCGTCTCTATATGTCTTTCCCCTGGTTCGCCTAGCTGCTCTGCGGCATGTGGGATCTTCCCGGACCGGGGCACAAACCCGTGTCCCCTGAATCGTCAGGCGGACTCTCCACCACTGCGCCACCAGGGAAGCCCAGTCTTCTGGTTTAATGCTGCCCTATTAGAATCGACTTTTGCTCAAATAAACTTAAAAATGTTTAATGACTCAGTTTATCTATTAAGAGGATACTTAAAACTTCTTCATAGCTACTCAAGAATTCAAGAACCAAAATCTATAGTCTGGTTACCTGGACAGATGTTTCTGATTAAGGTGGTTGCTGAACAAGGAAGCCTGTTACCGCAGGTCTAAATGTTACTTTTCCTCTTAGCACTCAATTCATAGTTTCAGTCCCAGCATAGTCTGTCCCTTCTTATTACCTGCTACTCCAACTCTGCTCTTTGGGTGCTACCTAATAAACATTTATAGTACACTCATCATCCACTTAGCCACTTGCTTGTCAACCCCCAATGATAAGAACCCTAATAAGGCAAAGGCAGGCAAAGGCAAGAGAATCTGTCACCTTGTTGCTTCAAAATTTCCCAGTTATGCTATCTGCATCCTTTTTTTTTAAGTCTTTATTGAATTTGTTACACTATTGCTTCTGTTTTATGTTTTGGTTTTTTGGCCAGGAGGCATATGGGATCTTAGCTCCCCGACCAGGGATGGAATCTGTACCCACTGCACTGGAAAGTAAAGTCTTAACCACTGGACCACCAGGGAAGTCCCCCCATTTGCATCTTAAAACTGGGAGAAACCTTAGTGTTCTTCCAAGGAATGCACTTTTCCTGAAAGCAAGGAATTGTGCATAATATCACCATTTACCTGAAAAGGAGAGGTGCTGTAAGTGGCCAAGGAAAAGGACATTTTCTTTCAAAACATGAGAGAACTATGCCTGACAAGTGGCATAACAGCATATGGTCACAGCAATAAACATTTCTACTCAAATAGGAAGTTTAGCAAAGTTAATAGTATGATCATTTCTGTGGGTACGGGGACACTGCTATTCTATGGTACTAATTGTGTTGCAGCTATAACCAACTTGTTTCATGTTTCTTTTTGAGGCTTATAATCACTACAAGTAAGATTCCAAATAAGGTTCCATACTAAGAAAAAAGTCAACAACCTGAGTTAGATCCTTGTTATATCATTTCAAATATCGGTTAGTTTGCTGATTGGCTAGTCTACAAATTAGCTAAAAGTAAAGTTCAGTCTTTAGCCAAAACCCATAATAAGTGGAAGAATGTGCATGTTGGAGGGGAACTCTTAAGAAACATTTCTAAAGGGAAATATATGGACATGATAAAAACATAACCCATTTAACCAGATAGAAGAAAAACAGGTAAATGCAGCTACACTAAGTGCTTGAAAGGACACTGCTGATTGTGTTGCCAGGCAACCCCAGAAAAGCTTCAAATTTCACTATCAAATAATAATAGATTCTGCAGAATAAGTATCTTAGAAAACAAAAGAATTGGAATTCTGTACTAGTGCCTGAGCAAGAAAAAAGAAAAAAGCCAAGGGAAACCTATGTTGCCTGTTGGTGAAATTTCCTGTCCTCTTCTCTTTCAAAAAAAAAAGACTTTTACTGGATAGAAAGTGCCTCAAAATAAAGAGAAAATCAGTTAAGAGCTTTAAATTCTGAAACTTGAGGTTCTTCAGACTTGAAGCAACTACAGTGAGCAACAGAAAAGTACTTTGTGAAGCAGTGATTCCTTCAGCTGTAGCACCTCCCCCTGGCTAATAAGCAAGTTCCTTGACACCTATAACCTGAAAACTTACCTACTTCATGAAAGAATATTAGACAGGAAAGGAGGAAGAACTTAAGTATACATATTACTATCTTTAATAAGTTACCTAAATTAACCACAATTTCATCATGTTAAAAACAGACCTCTCACGAATCTCTTTCCACCACCAAAAAATAGGCAAAAAAATCTGAAAACCAATAAACTCTGGGGTTTGAATTTAATATTTTAAAGAAACAATTCCTTTTTTGAGACTATTATCACAAAATGTCACATGTAGATAATTGTTACTTTAGGCAAGGATTATAGTTAATTACTGGCAGTTTTTCTTTACTATCTTCTAGCTGATATTCTCCTATATATTATGGTAAAAAGCAGTTACTACATGCATATGAAGAATCACAATTGCTAAATATTTATGTGTCCTGTGAATTGGAGGGGACATATTTGATTTAATTCAGTAACAAACATTAGTTTCATGAACTGAATGCAATTTGCTAAGGGCATATTAGTAGCAAATAAATATATTATTAGATTGTAGTGTGTTTAATCTTTCTTTGACACAACATACTTATCTAACTACTGTTCTATCCCTTTTGTTTATCTACAGTTCTGGAAGCGTTTCCCTGTCCTCACAGCACTCTGACTTCTATCTTCAATGAAACTGCCCTTGTTAAAGCACTTGAATTTCCAAAGCAAGCTCTGAAGGACTGTTTTCAGTTAAACTCATTTACTTGAGGCAGTTGACACCTTAACTGCTCTCTCCTTAAAATTTTCTGTTTCAACCTGTGAGATAATACCTCCTGGTTTTCCTAACATCCATTCTCTGTTCTCTGTGTTTTCTCTACTCACCCCTTCAATCGTGTCATGTCTCACAAAGGATTGGCATTTGCCCCTTCATTTTGCAAGCAACTCACCTAAACTCTCAGTCCATATGCTTTAAATGGGCTGACTTCATGAATAAGCAGGTGACCCAAGATGGGCCAGCAAGCACATCGAATCTCCTTGGTCATAGTGATCAGTCATTTATGGATGGATGAATGAGCCAGGGTGGTGAATACAAAACAGGATCAGGGTATTTGCCTGAACTCAGAATTGATACCTGGTGGATAGGAATTCTTACAGCTGTTGAGTATCATGCATAGCCCCTGTATCATTCACAGTTCTTTGAAAGACCTGGGTGTCTGGTCTTCTTTCAAATATTTATCATCAATTAGCCTGTAGACCTGGATTTCCCGTCCTTTTCCTCTCTGCAGCCTATATTCCTGCCTTTACTCACAAAGCATGTAAGTAACCCATTTCTGATTCTTACATTTTAATCAAAGAATAATTAGTGCTTATCATATATAATCAGCAGCAGTATAATGTGGTCTCCTAGCCCTTTTCAAAAGGTAAAACTTAATAAACTGCAAATAAATAACAATAAAAAAACTGCCATACGTTAGAGTGATGTTTTACAACTTAAATGGAAGGTGTATCATTAATAAAAGCCATGATTTTCCTATTAATTTGAGAAAAATAAATTATTCATAGTCAATATGAAAGCACTATATAGGGGAATTGACAGAGCTGCATTTGTTAAATAAATTTTGTTCAAATAAAAAAATTAAATTATAGGTTAATCTGCTAAGAAATATAAAGAGAAATGCTTAATATTAGCATAGCAAACTGTAAAAATGAGGTGGAGAAAATCAATTCTACAGAGACTTGTAAAGAGCTTGAAGACCTGTTATACCTGTTATACCTGTTATACCTAATTCTGCTAGGTCATATCTTTCTAAAATTTTATATTAAAAAAAATGTAATTGTGAAAAATGTACATAGATACAAGTGCATCAAACACAACTTTACTATTTAACAAGTAATTTAAAAGTACATGACCATGTAAAAACCATTTAGGTCAGAAAGAGAACTTTGCCTTACTCTATAAAAGCTCATGTGTCCCTTTCCAACCATCATCCTCTCCCTTCACCCTGTGAGACCCCTATCTTAACTTATATGGTAATAATGCCCCTGTTCTCTTCTTTCTGTTTTACCACCTAGGTATGTATCCAAAAAAATGAAGTTTAGATTTCCCTGTTTTTGAACCTTAAAAAAATAAATCACATTATGTTTATTTGTATGTCTTGCCTCTTCAGCTCCATTTATATTTGTAAAACACAGTTATGCTCTTGAGTGTGGTTGTAGTTGAATTATTTTCATAGTTTCATAATGTAATATTGTAATGACAATATCACATCAATTTTTACATTCTCCTAAATGTGATGAACATTTCGACCTCATTCCCTCTTATTTCACATTATTAACAATGCTTTTATTAATATTTTTATACATACATTTGCGTGCACATAGACATGAGTTTCTCTAGGGTGTTTATGTAGGCCAGGTCATAGATTGTGTCTTTGTCAGTCTTACATAGATTAAGACCAAAATGCTTTCCAAAGTGGTTGCACCATGGCATTATTATCATTTTTGCTTCAGAAATAGTATTACTGTAAGTTTAGGAAAATATTTTAAAATACATACTATAGTTCCTCTGCATATATTTTATTATAAGTTAATATAACCTTGAAGAATGATGGATAGTTCTCAGGGAGGTATAACCAAAGTTGCCCTATAATTGGGCATGGCTTTATGCCACAGTAAATTAGCAAAGATCTGATGGTGTCATTCTTATATCTTTGAGTCATACTTTTTCCTGAAATCTCCCTCTAAAAAATGCAATTAATTTTTTACAGCATTAAAATTTTTTTCTCTGAGGTACTTCCAAATAGGTTTAAATGGATAATTATTCAACTTTCTCAGAATAATTAGCATAATCAGTTCTACATGTTTCCCGATCACCTGAAGTTTGGCAATTTAAGTATAATTTATAATGCTTCAGACATCTGTAGTTTGTATTTTAATTCAGATGTTCACCTATTTATTTTTTTCATAAGCTTTCTTCATCTTCCAGTGAACTGCCAAAGATGGAATTAAGGATATATTTTAGGGCTTCCCTGGTGGTACAGTGGTTGAGAAACTGCCTGCCGATGCAGGGAACACGGGTTTGTTCCCCGGTCCGGGAAGATCCCACACGCCGCAGAGCGGCTGGGCCCGTGGGCCATGGCCACTGAGCCTGCGCTTCCGGAGCCTGCGCTCCGCAACGCGAGAGGCCACAACAGCGCGAGGCCCGCATACCGAAAAAAAAAAAAAAAAAAAAAGGATATATTTTAATGTATATATAGGACTAAAGGTTCTCAGTATTATTACCTAGCCAAGTAAAATAGAATATTCAATAATCTATTAAAATTAATTTAAGCTTGACAGCTGATTTAATTTATTATCATTTCAATAATTTTATATAAGCATATGTGTGTGTGTGCACATGTGTATTGAATGAATTAAATCACAGTTCAAAGTTTTGATTTTACCTTTATGAAAGAGCTATGGATAATTCTCTTGAACAATATATAATCTACTTAAATGAATTGATTCCTCCACTTTTTACAGTATGCTACAGTATTATGCCCTATATGCCCCTTTTGTATGAAACCTACGCCTAATCACTGTGCATAAAACAAGGTGTATTTCCTGATACAGAACTTAATGACAGTAAAAATTAAGAACTTTAAGATGCTCCTTCCTGTCTAGACACCACTTGCATCGTGGGCACTTGTTGTGGCACCATGTCACTGTCTTGTCTGTAGGCACAAATGTTTGGTACCAACTGTCACTTCACTGGAAAATAATAACCCTTTCAAAAACTTTAAACCAACAACTGACTAAATATTTAGGAAAAAACTCAGGACAAATTTCTTCCATCACCCATCAACCAATTATCAGAATGACTCCAAATTCCATAAAGTTGTTTCTGATTTTGTCTACATAGATTCTCTACTTTTTATAAATACTTCTTGTGTATAATTCCCCAAGAAATACATCTTTAGTCTTTTTGTTATCTACTTTCAATTATTAAAGAAATAATCAGAACATTTCATATAAAAAATAAGCTCCTCTCTAAGCATCATGTTTGTCTTTGATTTCTTGCTGTTATGTTCCACCAATTCCTTAAACTCAGCACATCACATTAGACTAGAACTTCACCCTCTGATTAGGATGAAATAACAAAGAACCTTCTGCTGTAAACAACTAGAGCTCAGACAAAATACATGTAATAATGTTTTCAAACATTAAACAATATGCAACACAGGACCATGACCCCTGAGATAGGTAAAACAAAAATGATGCACCCTTTAACTGTACCAACTACCTACTTAGAGGCAGTTTCTAGGCCACTAAAGGAAGGTCACCCATAACAGAATCTAGTCATCTTGTTAAGTTGCAGAGACAGGGATCAAATTTTGGAGAAGTCAAGGAAACTAGATTTTGCAGAACAGAGTAAGGGAGAGGAGTGAACTACAGAGAAAGACAGCTCTGTAGAACTTCAGGAGAACCCTACAAGTCATTCACTGAGTATTGCTCTGCAGATTTATGAGAGGAAACCACCAGAGCTGTGGGAAGAACCATAAGAACGGAGTGAACAGAAAAACTCCTGGGGCACTCACAGGGCTGAGAATAATTAATGTTTCTACGTGCCCCAGTGGAAAGACCTCATAATACATAGAAGACTGGGTAGCCTCCTAAGAATATTGCCTTAGTTTTCAAGCTTTATTAATCTTGAAAGGTTTTTCAGAACTTTCCTTACCAAAGCTTAAAAAGAAAATACTTAAAAATATTAACAGAGCATAAATTTATATAATTGGTTTCCTAGAAAACAGAGAACACAGGGAACAAAATATTTGAATAAATAATAGCCACAATTTTTCCAAGTTGCTCAAATGTAAAGACACATAGATTCATAAAAAGTGAAAGAACCGCAAGAAGTATAAAGAAAACGCTCCAGGAAATGTCATAATGAACTACTGAAGTCAGTGATGACGATAAAATAGTAAAGTATTAAATACTAAAGTACTAAAATATTAAAGTAGAATGAGGAAAAGGAAACATTGGATACAGGTAAAAAGAAGAAAGAAAAAGGAAAGGAATGGAAGGAAGGGAGGGAAGAGGGGAGCGAAGAAAGGAAGGAAGGAAGGGGTCCCATCAGAAACTATTCAAACAAGAAGGCAATGGAAAGATACCTTTATAGTTGTAGAAATTTTTTTAAAAACCTGTCACCCTAGAAATTTTGACAGTCTTTGTGACCTTGGCTTAGGCAATTTCTTAGATTGGACATAAAAAGGACAAAATATTAAAAAAATGATAAGATAAATTGAACTCATCACAGTTGAAAATTCTTAGTCTTCAAAAGACGTTGATGACAAAATAAAAGGCAAGCCTAAGACTGAGTGAAAATATTGGTCATACATATTTGTGATAAAGAACATGTAACCTGAATATCTAAAGAAACTTACAACCTAGTAATATGAAGCCAACTCAATTAAAATGGGGTTTTGGTTTTATTAGAAACCTCACCAAAGAAGATATGTGAATGAAAAATAAACACATAAAAAGATGGTCAACATTATTAGTTATCAGAGAAATACAAACTAAAAGCACAATAAAATAGCAAAACAGAGAATGGCTAAGATTAATTAAAATAATCAAGTTTTATTGAAGATGGGGACCAACTGGAACTCATTGCCAGTGAAAATGAAAAATGCCATTGCACTGTGGAAAACAGTTTGACAGTTCCTCATAAAGTTAAACATACACTTTCCTAATAATCCAGCAAGTCCTCTCATAGGCATTTACCTAACCAAAATGAAAACACATGTTGACACAAAGAATTGAATTTGAATACTTAACACAGCTTTATAAATAATAGCCAAAACCTAGACATAAAAATAGTGTTAACTAAACAAGAAACTGTGGTATTTCCATACAATAGAACACTACTCTGCAGTAAATAAGAATGTATTACTAATTCAAGCCACAGCTCAGATGAGGTATAGAGTGGGGATAGACTCCAGCCCTCAGAAATGACATAGATGAGATGGAGGGGTGAGAGAATATAGTGCCATATAGTAAGGACCTGTTAGATAACTTAGTAAGTTATTGTTTCTCCTATATATAGATGATTTGGTTTGTATGTGAGTCAGAAGACACAGGCAGCCCATGATATGATTCAGAGTTTGATTTTCTTATGTTTCTAAGGATTTTTCCAGGGAAAGCAAAAATCTTACAAAATTACTGTGATGATTAAATGAGTCCTTAATTGCAAAGTCCTTAGAACACTGCCTGGAACAGAGTAACCACTATATAAATGCATGTTATCATCCTTATTAAGTTAAACAAATTTGCCTTTTTGAAATACCTCCCTGCTCAGAGTGTCAGAGTGCATGCAATTACACATTGGAAAACAGTTAGCAAGCTGTTTTCAGTCATCCACAAAGGAAATACTGAAATCCCAAACAATTTTCTGTCTTGTCCAGACACTTAGAATGCTCACCCTCCCATCCCGCTATACTGAACTATCAGAATCCTATCAGTTCTTCTAGACCCATGTCAAGGTGCATGTTTCTCAGTGAAGCTGAGAGTCATCATAGATACATCATAATCTCAACATAGTCTCTCCGTAGCAATATTATGCCATCCACTTGACCTTTCTTTTGGTGTTTATGACTCCATTGTTTGTAATACTAATTTACATATTGATCTCCTTTCTCTGGTGACATGAGACTGTTAATGACAAATAATGTTAATGATAAATAATGTAAAGTAATGATTATGTTAATACGTGAACTATAATGCAAAGGTATATCACTTTTTAAATAATTTTCTTTGAAAAAAATAACTGTCAAAAAAGTTTTTAGATTTTCAAACAGGAAGACACCCATGAGATTAGTTACTACAATTAAAAAAACGGATAGGTGAACTATGGAAGACAATGACTGATTTTTGACTAGCAAAATTAGTAACTGTTATATTTTCATATATACAGAGGAGAGGTTTCAACAGACCAAGTTCATTTTAGTCAAGTAATTCATCTAAACCATAAGGGGTAGCTAACAATAGAAAAAGTAATATGAGTTCAATATTGTGAGTTTTTTAAAATCTATTTTTATTAAACAGCAATTCTGGCAGAAATACTTTTGTTGCAATAAAATAAACATAAAATTCACTATCTTAAGCATTTTAAAGAGTAAAATTCAGTTGTATTTATGTTTAGTATATTCAGTGTTGTGAAAGCTAACACCTCTACCTAACCCCAAAACATCTCCATCATCCCCAAAAGAAACCACCTATCTATTAATTCCCCATTCCCTCCTCAGTTCAGTCCCCAGCAGCCACTCATCTGCTTTCTGTCTTTATGCATTGGCTTACGCTGGATATTTCATATAAATGGAATGATATATTACGTAGTCTTTGTGTCTGCCTTCCTGGACTTACTACAAAGTTTTCAAGGTTCATCCATGTTGTAGCATGTGCCAATACTTCATTCTTTTTATGGCTGAATAATATTCCTTGTACAGATTATGTCACATTCTGTTTATCTGTTCATTAGTTGATAGACATTTGGGTTGTTTCAACCATTGGCAATTGTGAATTTTGCTGCTACGAACAACGAGGTACAAGTTTTTGTTTGAACACCTGTTTTCAATTCTTTTGAGTAGATATCCAGGAGTGAAATTGCTGGGTCACATGCTAATTCTATGTTTAATTTACTGAGCACAAATCTTTTTTAGTAAGATATATTCTTTGCTGTGTTCTTAGGGCTAGTGAAGTTGATAGAAAATGTATCAACATGCATGTACACGCAGATAATAGCTCATATACAAATATATTAATGATATATATACATATCATACATATATGTATATATACAAATATATATTATATGTCTGGAAAGATCTATACTAATAGCAAAATGTTTTCCCAATCATATGTATTAATTAACCATTAGTGCTAATGATCAATCACTATTTGCTCTATTCTGTATCAAGCAGTTAGTATTTCAATATAAATAAGGCAAAGTCTTGTATGGGATTCTTCCCTTAAATAATTTGAAATCTAAATGAATATAGAAAAATACAGGAGCACTAGGAAGAAACATAAAGTGAGTGTGGTTTATAATGGGAAGGGGTAAAGTCCGTGTGGTGTATAAAGTCTGAAGAGACTTATATGAGGGGAGGATCTATATACTTCAACCATTCGATTTCCACGCTTCCAAAAAAATCTAGACCTGGGGCAAGTGACAGTTGGATTGATTCAGAGACTAGAAGTAAACTACAGCAACGTGTCCTTACTGAACCTAAATCCAAAAGGGGATCCTGCCTAATCCCCTCTGAAACTGGGAACTGGCCTTTCTACATGCTGGTTTCCAACATCCAGTCATGTTTTGGGTAGGTCCCCACCCAGATGGAAGCACAGATGCAGTAGTAGCTGAAAGATTATTCTGAGACTGACTAGCCAGATTTCCTTGAGACTCAGGAAAGCTAACATGAAAAGATTTTCCAACTCACTGCAACTGTGGATCCGTACTGCTTTTCCCTATGAACTTGGGAGAGAATGTTAGAGTAGATTATGTGGTTCAGATCATTTTACAGGCTGGTGGAGTTGAAACCCATAGCAGATGGGTTTCAAATAAGCCTTCCATTTCAATCTTGCTTCCAAGTCTTCCATCCCAGATAGTACATATTAGCATTCTTGGTGCAATCACTGAAAAAAGTAGTTACAACCATATAATCAGCTGCAAAATACCTTGGGAGAGTTTATATGACTGGCTGCTTAGGAACTAGCAAAATCTCTATTGAAATAGCCATTGTGTGAGTAGTTAAATATTTTGGTTTTAATATCTTCTTCCCTTCAGTTGTTTTATAACTATCCAGCAACAATGAAGAGCTGGGTGAAAATGGTGCTGAAGAACTTCAAAGAGGTGGTCAGCATCCCTGGCTTTGTTTAGGGGTACAAACTGTGACATGAGCATATAATAAATAGGTAGTATCTATCAGCATTTTGTGTATAGATAGATAGCATTGCTATTATTTGTTTGTATTTTTCTTTCTTTTGGTAGTATGAAGTCTCCCTAAGGAGGACCTATGTTTTATTCATTTTTTTAATCCCAAGCACTCACAGAAGTCCAACCTACTAGTGACAGAAAAATTATTAATTGAAAATGAGTGAATTATGATACAATTTCTAGGTTTCTTAATAGTTCCCAGTGATGACTTTCAGGTCATCTATCTAGATGTTTCTTTTCATTTTCAGACAACAAATTGTCTATAATGGGTACATTCACACATCAAAGGAATGGTTTGATTACCTCTGACTGTGGCATTGTTTTTCCTCTTTTGATTTTGAGGCTCTGGGTATTTAGGGTTTTTTTTTTTTTACCTGTTTTATTTTTTTCTAATGAATGTCGCCTATTTTAAAAATGCATTATTCAGGGTTGCTTTTCTTTGAACAAAATGAATAACACGTGGAATGACCTTCAGATTTTACAAAAAAGGCATGCTTCAAATAATACTTAATTCCTTACAATTTGCCATATCTAATTCAATTTCTTTTGTTTCTTTGCCCTTATAAAACTATCTTAATATTAATGATGATGTTATCTTTCAACCACTAACCATATAAATTCATGAATACCATACCTGAACTCTGAGCAAATGATGATATTTGTCTTAATAATTACGTATATGTGCACTTTTTTGAAAGAAAGGAGGACAAAATAGAAGGAAGAATAAAAGCAGATTCAGAATTTTTTCTTAACCAATATATCTTAGAAAAATTAATGTGCACTTGTCTATATTCATTTTTTTCTTTTGATTATCTTTAACATGAAGCTTGATTCATAATAGCTAATTCTGCTATAAAATGTCTCAAACTCAATAACTTTCATCAAAACGGTGATAAAATGGCTGAATAAACTCACAATGTAACCAGAAAGAAAACACAGACACATGCACACAAACACACATTAAATAAATAGCTTTAAAAATCATAGTTTATCCAGTAGAGAATTCAAAAATAGAAGCAAAAGGCAGTTCTCTTATAAATTGCTGATCTCCTCATACATCTTGTTGCTGTGTTACTTGTTTTGCCCAGTAAGGATGATCATTCTGACATCTACAACTTGGTAGTGTTTCCTTATAAAATATGAGTAGAAATATAGGATATTTTTATGATCTGTTTGACATTTTAAGACTATTATTTATATGATAATGAAAGAATGAGGACACAGTAGAATAGTCACATGTTCTTTTTTTTTTTTTTTTTTTTTTTGCGGTACGCGGGCCTCTCACTGTTGTGGCCTCTCCCGTTGCGGAGCACAGGCTCTGGACGCGCAGGCTCAACAGCCATGGCTCACGGGCCCAGCCGTTCCGCGGCATGTGGGATCTTCCCGGACCGGGGCACGAACACGTGTCCCCTGCATCGGCAGGCGGACTCTCAACCACTGCGCCACCAGGGAAGCCCCAGTCACATGTTCTTTATTCACCAAAACTGGGCATCCTCAGTTACCTCCACAGTGGCATCAAAGCTATTTCTTATTTGTATTTGTTTACAGAGGTAAAATCAACTCCTCCCCTCACCATTAGGTGCCTAAAAACACAACTGGGAAATAGAGGGTAAGAGAGATCAAGTGGTAATGTTTAATGAGCAAAGGGATTACAGTTTAATAAGGTGGTTGTAAATTACATAATAAACTGGCACTCTATAGGTATTATGTGATGTGTAATTATTATAAACATGTATGATATGTTCATTACTTATGTAACATATAAATATATCCTAACTGATGAGTGTGTGTACATGTATGTACAGGTAGGAACAAGTGCTCTATTTTAAATGCAGGCCCTAAATAATATTCTACGACATTACATTTTACTTACTATCTAAGTTTTGTCCTGGAGCAATACTTTTCAAAGTTTTCTACTTAAAGGAGAAATTGTGATATGCATTTCCACCCTAATGCCAATTAATAAATAAGGTAGAGGACAGTGTTTATATAGCTCCCTGGAATTTTTCTGCTGTTCTCATCTGGGACCACTTTCAGTTATCCATGCCCTCCTTATCATTTTTAGTTTTGCTGTCAGAGCTAGGAATCAGTATAAATGAAGTTGTCTTTAAAGTCTAGCTGCAATTCTGGTCCCCTTCTTTATTCACAGCCCCTAAAGATAGTTATTTATTTATCCAGCAAATATTTGTTGAGTGATTACTGTTGGTCCAGGTACTGAGATGCAACTGTAAATATGAAGAACACATTCCCTCCCTCATGAACTTAATAAACTAAAGGCAGACAAGGAAATAGTCTAATAAAATGTAAAATGTAAGTGGCAGCATCTATAAAAGTAGAAAAATAGGTGCTTTCTTTACTTTGAATGGCCAGCTTGCATACATACAGCCCTCTGGATTGAAGACACTGTGCTGTGGAATTCAACCCAGCCCAGGCATGATTTACTCTGGAAATCTGCTCACAGAGATGCCACTCAAATCCACTTAGATGTGGCTAAGATTTTCTAGCCTTATTTGCTTTTTAGGTAGAGGTCAAATATTTCAAAGGCTGCATATTATGGAAAACCAAGTTTTAAACTATCCCAAAGTGTAAAACTTGATCAGATGCTCTGAAAATAGAGTATGACACTTGAAAGTCAATTGAAAAGCCATGAACCTATTGCCATTTTCAATTTGAATGCTAGTTTGTGGTTTGAAATTAGTGTGAAAAAACAAATACCCAGTGATTAAAGCTCAGAGCAGCACTGCTGTTGCTAGAACACTACTCCAGAGGGGAGGGCTCTGAAAATCCCATACAAATGCATTCAAAAATAGATTTATTTTTGAAAAGCAGCAAATGCGGTGAAACATATATTGTTCCTTTCACATGTTATACTCTCTTAAATGCTCTTTAGCTATATGTTCATTATTTCAAAGTTTAATATGGAGAAACAAGTTGAGTAGAAAAGTGAACTGGGACTTCCCCGGTGGTGCAGTGGTTAAGAATCTGCCTGCCAATGCAGGGGACATGGGTTCGATCCCTGGTCCGAGAAGATCCCACACGCCGCAGAGTAACTAAGCCTGTGCGCCACAACTACTAAACCTGCGCTCTAGAGCCCATAAGCCACAACTACTGAAGCTCGCGCGCCTAGAGCCCATGCTCCGCAACAAGAGAAGCCACCACAATGAGAAGCCTGTGTACCACAACAAAGAGTAGTCCCTGCTCTCCAGAACTAGAGAAAGCCTGTGCGCAGCAACAAAGACCCAACACAGCCAAAAATAAATAATAAATATTTTTTTTTTAAAAAGGAAAAAAATAAAAAGAAAAGTGAGCATATATTAAAGGGCCTGAAGGGCTAGAGGAAAGCAGTTTTTCTTTCTACGTAGTCAACCACAGAAAGATATGGGATGCTTCAGTGTATAAAAAATTAAATTGTGTTTGTTTGGGGCAGGGGTAGTAGAAGTGAAGAGGGGTAGTAATTCTAAGCCCTTAAGAAACTTTTCCACATTTCCGGTAAGACTCTCTGTTTGAATATGCCTGTTTAACTATTCCTAAGAGAAATCTTGTTGTTGCTAGCTAAAAAAGGCAATGTCATATCAATATAAATATTCAGCTATACAAAAGATTTGCTGATCTGGTAATTAGGAACAAGGATACTGGTTAGACATACACTATTTCTGTTACCTGCTTCCTAAGACATATCAAGGTAATTGCTTTTTGTGTTTCGGTAATATTCTATGCATACAATTTCACTTGCTGCATCATTTTTTAATTACCTATTTCTGTCTCCCTGCTTGAGGACAGGGACTCTTATTTGTCTTCCCATTCCAAGCACCTACCTCAGTGCTCGGAGGAAGGTTAGCGCACAAACAGTGTTTAATTTAACAAATGACTATGCTAACTGGCAGTTCAACTTCCTCTAATAAATCATCAAGTTACAATATTTTTTTCTCTAAATACTTCCTAAATAGAATTTGCAAGTTAAAGGGCAAAAATTAAAAAAAAATTTGCCTAACAAATAAGTCTTTGGATGGCATAAATCTAATAGAATCAGTAATATTCATGCTTCTTTTGAAAATCTATCACCGGTTTCAAAATTTCAAATTACAGTCTAAAATGTGAAAATGATCTGTCGGAGATTATCAAACCCACTGGGCTGCACAGAGCAATATGTCAGCACCTTTGCCCACATCTATAGCCTGGAGGTTTCTGAAGGTAAGCAGCGCCTTCATCATTCTGGCATTCTATTTTAGTCTAAGTCTACATCAGAAGCCTGCCAGGGCTCAGCACTGATAACAAAGCACTATCGCTTTTCAAAGTGACAGAGCACAGTGACATATCAACACTAGGACTCTAGATGAAAAGCCCCTTCTAATTTAACTGGGAATCTGCTGAAGCTGTATTCAGTCCAACACTCTTGTTTTCAATTAAAACTTTCCTGTAGCAAGAGAAAAGTTTGGCATTTCCTTTCCTTTTTTTGAAGCAATTATGGAACTGAGTGGAAAGGATAGTAGAGTATAGAGTAGAGATGGCCCAGTAACAGCTAAGGACCCATCAGCCGTTTTAAATATCTACTAATTGCAGTTCCTACGGTTCAAGGAAAGTGTTACCTACAGCTCATGCTGCTGAAAGGATCCTTTCTTTCAACATCACTGTTCTTTGAGGACTGTTTTTGATACAGTGCATAAAGTAGCAAAGGGGACGTGAGGTATCAATTACTGAGTACCTGCTATGTGCAAGGTATTCTCATTATGGGGATGGGGGGGGTTCTTACCTGTGCTATTTCATGAAATTCCCACGGAGCTATATGATGTTTCATTTTTTGTTAATTCAGAAAAACGAATGCATGAGCAAAGAAACCAAGTAACATCTGCATGGTCTCGCAGTAGTAAGTAGTAGAGGTGGAATCTGAGCACACATTCATGTCCCGCTAGTTTTGTATATTAGCTACAACATTGCTAAGGTTTAAAAGTGAAGAATTAAGGGTAACATCAACATTGCCATGATTAGTTTTTATGTATTTAATATTACTTCCAATTGGCACTTTGATTAGATGAAGTTCTTGAAACATACATAGCCAATAGTCTTTTATCCTTAAACCAATTCAGAACACCTCAACAAACTGTAAATTTCTAACATGAATCCATAGCACATCTTAGAATCTGTTTCTGAGAATTGCATTGGTGTCTGTTCTTACTTTAAGAACAGACAGAACTTCTACTACTGACTGTAGAAATGTGGTTAAATGTATGGTCAGATAAGACCTATGTCCTCTTTACGAAGCCCTATAACACATTTCTCTCAAACCTCAGCACTAAAAAAACAAACAAACAAAAATCTGTTTTACTTAAATAGCTGGTATTTTAAAACTACACATCTCATGGATACTTTCACCATTTCTGCTTCAGCCAGTAATAATCTCAAGGCCAAGTTCACTAAACATTTTTAAAATCTTTTGGATTTTTTTTTTCATTCTTAAGTGTACCCTTAGGTTAATTTATATATATATATATATGACTTTATTTCTCTGTGCTTTCACATTTATTCTATGCTCTTATGTATATTTTTCATAATTGCCGCTACTACTTTTGAGAATGAAATGAGTTATCAATAAATAACAGAAGTTGGACTAGAGTCAGAGAAAGGGTGTAGGCCAGACTTCTTCATGCATTTTTAAATACCATTAGCTCATAACTAGAGCATCTTTCAAAGCATTTCCTCATATTTGTTTGTGGCATTTCAAATCACGAAACTGCAACGCTGGGTTTTCAGATTGCTATCAGTGAAAGAATAGACTACCCTACTTCAGGGTATAAAAGCCCCTACTGCTGTTGATAAAGGAAAATTTTAGTCACACACATAAGCACAGCACAAGTAAGAATTTTGAAAGGAACATTTCCCTTTAGGGATAAAACAAGTTTTTGGCAAGTTGTCTCTGAGACAACCATTAAGTACAAAGTGTATTTTTAATATATTTATTTATTACAGCTTATGCTCCCCTATTGATGCTAAGAACACATTTTTCTTCAAAAAAATGTTTTAGTGGATTGGCTCCACATCAAATCTCTAACTTCTCTAAAATGGCATGAGTCAGTCTCCCATCACTTGATTGATCAAAACTTGGACCAAGGAAGGGCAGCCATATGGCAAGAAACTCAATGATGCTATGCTGCAAACTAGAAAATCTGCAATCAGCAGATGCCAAGAAGTGGAATGCATAGTGATATATGAATTAATGCAGTCAGACAGGAATAAAAATATTGATGCACTTTTAAATTGATATTGACCCATGTATGTCAATGAATAGTTACAGAATCATTTCAATTTCCCAAACAAATGCTCTAAAGAAAGATTACTTTAAAAGGTTTTTGTTTAAAAAGTCAAGTGCAATTGAATATATATTTAAATGCATACTCTTGTTTTTTTTGACATTACAGATATCATATGAGTAAATCATTTAATCACTCAACAAATACCTTCTGAGTGCTTTCCAGTGCCAAGTGTTGTTCTAGATTCAGATGATATTGAATCAAATAAGACAGCTATGTTACTTTTATGGAACTTAGGTTCAAGAGTGAGAAGACAGAATAGAAAATAAATTAATATGCAAGATAATTTCAGGTAAGTACTATGAAGAAAACAATACAGGGTGATGTGATAAAATAATGGGGAGGGAATGGGAGGGGTTTATTTGAGACAGAGTGCTTATAGTGACGTATTTGTTGAGACTTGAATGGAGAAGAGTCCATTATCAGAAAACATGGGACTAGGACGTCCCCTGCAGAATCACCAGCAGGTACAAAGGCCCTTACATAAGAATACATTTAGACTATCTAAATGCAGAAATAAAGATTCTGTGGCTTGAACACAGTGAGTGCAAAGGGGGAGGCGGTAGCAGAAGAGAAGAAAGACATCTTGATGAGATGGAAGGCTTCTGTTGTTTATTACTTTTGTCTCTTGTACAGAAAAAACTTATCTGGGCCTTATGTTTCTCATAAGTCATGAGCTGATCTTTGGAGTCCCTCCAGATCTAAAATATTCTGTGAAAATACTTCTACTTAGAGTTCTAGATATTCCTTGGTAATTCATTCACATTAACCAACTCTGGCATTTAGAAATGGTTAAAAACATAGAAACACATAGAAACACACTCCATAACTAAAAGGGTTAAAGCATCTGTGTTAGTAATGCACTGAATTTTTAAAGTACTAGATAAAAATGTATTTGTAAAGTCAGTTCTCCCAGAGTGCTGCCATTAACTGGGAGTGTTGTCCATTTTAGGAAACTGCATTAAACTCTTTTAGGATGTTAGGATGCTCCTTAGTAAATTGCTGCTTTGCTTCAGTGAATAGGAAAAGCATTTCCAGTGAGCTAAACTCTAAGCACATATAGACTATAAAAAACCAATCCACATTTAACAATCTATTTTTTTAAATCAATGATTTTCAGCCTCTTTCCGAAGTCACGCCATTGTCGTATACATCCCCTCTAGTAATATTCCTTAAGGTGGAATGGGAATTACCCCCATGAAGACATTTGGATAATTTTCTCTCCTTTTCTGAATGAGGTTCCTCCCAGAGGAATGGGTTCCCTTTCATTCACCTTCCCCAAGAAACATTATTTTAAGTTATTAATTATACTAAATAAAATTCACTAAGTTAAAAAAATCTTTTTTTTTTCCTATTACTGCACTTATAGCTTTGTTTTTATAACTTTGGTCACTTACTGTTCTAACACTAGGCTAGTATCTCCCAGACACGATTTTGCAACATGCTGGTGTAACGTGATCAGATGAGAGCTATATTATTCACACATGAATTTAATATTTTTAATGTGTACACACTGAGTGTTGGGCACAGTGCTTGGTGATGGGGATACAATTGTTGAGGTGAAGAAATTAATTTCTACCTCATGGAGCTCATGGTCTAGGATGTATGTGTATGTGGAGGTATGGAGGGGATTAATAGGTTAATAGTCAAGCACAATATGCAGTGATCATGTCTATGGTGGTAAAAGCACTGAGTAAAGTAGGAGTACCAAGGAAGGGTACCTAATACTTGTTTAAATAACCAGAGGCCATTCAGAACAAGGAGCAACCAAACAGAAATTGACGAAAAAGTAGCAATAAGGCAGATAAAGTGGGACTTGAGAAAAGAGATTTCCAGGGAGAGTGTAAAAACAAACAAACAAAAAAGCTTGGTGGTAAGAAGATAAGTTCTATTAGCTTATTTATATTATGCTAGGTTATATTACCTGAATTTACAAGTCTGGTGAAAGGAAGTTGAGGTAAAACCATCTCAATTGGCTTCTGTTTTTTCTGTAACATCAGTGGATAAGATTACCCACTTAGGACTTCCCTGGGGGTGCAGTGGTTAAGAATTCGCCTGCCAGTTCAGGGGACATGGGTTTGAGCCCTGGTCCAGGAAGATCCCACATGCCACGGAGCAACTAATCCCGTGTGCCGCAACTACTGAGCCTGCGCTCTAGAGCCCGCAAGCCACAACTACTGAGCCTGCGTACCACAGCTACCGAAGCCCGTGTGCCTAGAGCCCGTGCTCCACAATGAGAGAAGCCACTGCAATGAGAAGCCCGCGTGCCGCAACGAAGAGTAGCCCCCGCTCGCCGCAACTAGAGAAAGCCAGTGCGCAGCAATGAAGACCCAATGCAGCCAAAAATAAAATAAATAAATAAATTTATTTCTAAAAAAAGATTACCCGCTTGGCTTAAGGGGGAAAATTATGGGGTCCTAAAATATTGAGGATGGTGAGAAAGTATGAAATACAAGTAGTGGGCATTGGTTCCACTTAGAGTTTGGATATAAAAAGTTGCAGGAGATTTTACTTCCATCTTAGCCACAAAAACAGATAATCTACAAAATCATAGCTAACTCCTCAGAGAGTTGAAGGTACCAAAAAAACCCCTAAAAAGATGAAATAAGAAAATAAATATACCTTTTTAGGAGAGAAAATATCTACAGTAGCTTTCATTCCTTGCTGAGTAGCAGGGGAATCTCCTTGCCATAGATCTTCAGAAATAAAGTAAATATTGCTATGATAGTCCATAATAAACCAACCCTGCTAGGCTATACTATAGGACTTTTTTGGTCAAAGCAAAGTTAGAAGTGTTATGGAAGCAGCCTTGAAAAGTGCCTGTATATTGGGGCTTATCCTTTTGGAACACTCCCTATTGCAGCCTAGCTGCCACGGTATAAGAAAGTCCAGGTTTAACGCAAGAATGAGAGGTCACATGGAGCAGGCCAGTAAGACCAAACACCTTGTGAATACAGAAGTTACGTGGAGAAGAACTGAGGCACACTGAGTGATGGTTTGTATTTGTATCAAGGCCACAGAAATCAGAGAGAGGCCATCTTAGAACTTTCATCCTAGCCCCACTACCAGCTGAAATCAGTGATATCAACCATCATATGGAGGAAAACTGCCTACCAGAATTATAATGAATGCTGATGCTCAAGCCACCGTTTTGAGATTGTTACACAGCAATAGATAACTGATACACCAGTTAAACTGTTAAACTTCATTTCCACATGTGGCAGGCATGATGAATGAGAATGACAGAGAGATGTACCTACAGAACAAGTCTGAATCCAGCCACATACTTTTTCCCAAAGGCATTCACCAATTGTAGAGAAGTGGAAGGCTGATTAGGACAGAAGAGAGGAGGGAGTTCCCCCTAGGCATGTGGAGTATTTCCCAAAAGTAAGTTAGTGCCTGCTAAGGTGTGGCAGCAGGGCAGGAATGCTGAAATAATAGCTATGATGTATTTTGAACTTTGAACTTAGTTTAAACTCACTGGCTAGCTAAGGGTGGGTGAGGCAGAAAAGGCATCCTAAGAAGCAGAAACATTTAAAATAAATGACTTAATTTTCTATTAAAAAAAAAACTAGAGTAATAGAGCAAACTGAGGGAAAATAGAGATGATAGCAGAGGTCAACAAAATAGAAAAGAAACAAAAGTAGATAAAATTGACAAATCCAAAAGTTGGTTCTCTCAAAACAGCAATAAACTTCATAAAGTCTGAGTTACTCTAATCAATTAAAAGGAGATATTGAGAGAGAACGAATGAGAAAAAGAAATGAATACAATTTACCAATATCAGGAATGAAAGAGCAGTTATCACAACACATCCTACAAACATTAAAATAATAATGAGAGGGGGCTTCCCTGGTGGCGCAGTGGTTGGGAGTCCGCCTGCCGATGCAGGGGACACGGGTTCGTGCCCCGGTCTGGGAGGATCCCGCATGCCGTGGAGCGGCTGCGCCCTTGAGCCATGGCCGCTGGGCCTACGCGTCCGGAGCCTGTGCTCCGCAACGGGAGAGGCCACAGCAGTGAGAGGCCCGCGTACCGCAAAAAAAAAATAAAAATAAAAATAATAATAATAATAATGAGAGAATATCATGGACAATTTTATACCAACAACTTGGATAACTCAGATAAAATGAACAGTTTCCTTAAAAAAATTGCATGTCTGAGACTTCTGTCTCACTTCATGCCAAAAATTAACTTTAGATCATAGACCTAAATGTAAAAGTTAGAAATATTATTGGAGAATATCTTCAAAGCTTGGATTAGTCAAATATATCTCGTGGAGGACAAAAATCTTTTTACCCTGAACATAAAAGTACTAACCATAAAGAAAAAAATTATATGGATATTCATCAACATTAAAAATGACTGCTCATCAAAGATACCAAGAAAGTGAATAAGCCAGTCAAGCCACAGAATAGGAGGAAATATTATCAGTACTTATATCTGACAAAGAAGTTATATACAGAATATATAAAGAACTCTGACAGATCAACAATACAGAGAAAAACAAGGCAATTAAATATTGGCAAACAACTTGAACAGACACTTCACATAAGATATATGAACGGTAATCAATCAGATGAGAAGGAACTCAACATTATCTGGCATTAGAGAGATAAGAGTTAAATCATAACGAGAAATCATTTCAATTTACTAGAAAGCCTAAAATCAACAACACTGACCATTCCATTTCCATACTGGAAAGCTTATAAAATGCTTAGGGTTACATTGGTAGGGGTATAAAATTGTGTTGTTTGGAGCACTGCTAGGTACTTGCCGACAAAGTGAAATAGAAACTTACACTAAAATCCAGCAATTCCACTAACAGGTATTTATCCCAAATACATGAAAACCTATATCTGCAAGAAAACTTCTATCAAAATATTCATAGAAACAGAAAACAATTCAATTATCTATCTACAGGAAAGTGAATAAACAAATTGTGATATATTCATACAGTGAATTACCACCCAGTAATTTAAAAAATGGAACTACTGATAAAACACAACAACACAAAGGATCCTCAAAAATGTTTATTTGGGCAAAAGAAACCATATACAAAATAATGCATATTTTAAGATTCTATTTATAGGAAATTTAGGACTAGGCAAAACTAATTATGGAAATAGAAATCAGAAGAAATTGCCAGTGGTGGATGACTGGGTTTGTACAGTTTTCTAGAGGGATGCAGATATATCTTGCTTCAGGTGGTAATTCCAAGGGTATATACAATTAACAAATTCACTGGACAATATCATATCAATAAAATAACACTTTATACAACTGATTTTAATTAGGAAACAAACAAACACAAAATAATGAGTCAGAGAAAAAAATAACTTTGGTTTTGGGCTTCTTTATAATCCAGTCCCTGCTATAGTGTTGTATACTTGATTTTTCTAAAGGATTATTACCTTAAAACTTAAAGTAGTTGCTACAGTGGAATCAGAAGAATATGTGTTTATTAAAAAAAAATAATTTGGGTTGGCTAAATACATATTATTAGAAGCTGCCATTTTTCAGAGCTCTTAACAAAATTTACTTTGAGTCTGCATTTTATCAGGCAACTGTCAGATTAGAACCTCTACCTTCAATTTTGTAAGCTATTCCAAATTTCAAAAAAACTGGACTTAATCTGTTCTCTTGTAGGAAATGCATCTAAGCTACTGCCCATATCTCTGTTATATAGTTCAAAATAACCTTGGCTTGAATTAAGCTTACAGATAAATGGTGAGCATTTAGAAAGACTATTTAATACCAAACCAACACAGAACTGTTTCTTTTAAGACAGTACTTCATTTTATTGAGTTAAACCTTTAAATTTACTTTTTTCTCCTAAATTTTTTCATCATAAGAATCAAACATAAGGGAAGCAAGTGTTATTAGTCATTTATAATACTAATTTTAATTGATTAAATGTTTATTTTGTATGCTCTCTTACCTGAAAATATTGTCACTATAATAAAGGTTGCCAAAATGATTACTCTGCTTAAGTATTTTAAATTAGATCTCATTTTCATTTGCTACCTACATATGACACAAATTTCTTAATTTTATTTAGGATTGTATAGTCAATTAAGAAATATCTCTTTCAAAATACTCTCTTTTTAGGTTATATACTTAACCAATGGTGCTTAAAATATTTTGAGAATTTCTCTTGAAATTACCTTCAGACCAATTTTGAAGCAAAAATAACATCAGCCATCTAACTTTATAAAGGCAATTTAATTTAACCAAAAATATTATTTTAATATCTAGATGCACTCTTTGCATTCATATAAATTAGATCCATATGGCCTTTTTCTTTGCGTACAAATAAAATTTACCTTGCATCATGCACTTTAAAAAATTTAGACTTTTTAGAAGGACGCCCAATAGGACTAAATTTTATTCAATTTATTATAATAATTTTATTTTATATATTTTATCATTTTATTATAGTTTAAATACAATAGCAAATTAAAAAGTAGGAATTCAGAAGCAAATTCTAGCTCACAGTTCACATTGCTAGTTAGCGTGGGTTTTTGCTAACTATGAATGAGTTTCAGCTAACCTAAATTTCACACTATTTAAATCAAAATTAAATCTCATCTCTTTCATTTGTTGCAAATTCTCAAGTATTTTTGTTTTTATTTTCTATTTTTCACTCAGGTTTTACATTTTTCTAACTAATGTCCTTATATAATTTTTCCCTTAGATGATTTTTATATAATAATCTTTGTTTTTCTCATTTAATTTCAATGTTGTTCCTCTTTTTTTATTTATCCTATATTAACTTTTAGTATTATCTATTTAGCTCTTTGGTATTCCCCATTACTGATTATTTCATATAGATGATTACCTCCTTTATATGTAAAATACTGGCATCAATATCCATATTTAAAAGTACTCCTCTTTATACTACTATATTCTGCATTTAGAGCAACAAGAATAATTACTGACTTTTAATGTCTACTTAAAATGTTTCAATTATTGTGCTAAGTGCTTTACATGCATTATCTAATTTGTAATAAAAGATCAAAGACTTTGAGATTAATAGAATATGTAGAGTCAAAATAACTATAATGGAGATATTTGAAAGCATTGTTCCTCAATGAAAGAGTGTTGAGACCACCATATAAATATGGGAACCTAATTTCAAGAGTAATGCGGTATTAGGCATGAAGAATTCACAATCTGGATTCAGTGAAATTTTCATTTGAAACCCAGCACCAAGACTTCATTTGCCTTGGGACTGAATTACTGAAATTCTTGAAATCTCAGAAAACTCATCTTTAAAACATGAATAATAATAGAATCTACTTTAGACTGTTTTCAGGATTAAACATGTAAAATGATTGGTTCAGTAACTGGCACTCACCTAGCAAGGGCTCCATAAGTAACAGTTGTTATAACCTCGGAATGGCATGCCCTGGGGTATCCATGCGACAAGGATATTTACCTTCTATTTTAACATATTTAATGGTAATCCAAAATAACTAATCTTATGCTGAATTTTCTATTCTGTTTAATGAAATTAAATAGCTACATTACTTTTCATTTCCAGTGAGGAATCCCAGAACAACCCAAGAAAGATAATCACCTTTGTTCTCCCAATTGTTTGAATTTTACTGTGCATGTGTGTGTGTGTGTGTGTGTGTGTGTGTGTGTGTGTGCGTTTGAAAATTTCTTTAAGACATGACATCAAGAGCTAAGTCTAATAAAGCTATTTATTTTCTGGCTCAGATAAAGTATTTAAACATTCATGGGCCAGTTAAAATTTCCATTTGGTGCTTTAAAAATACTACAGTTGATAAATAGGTCTTGTTTCCAGTAAACTCACAAAGAATTCCATTTATTTACCTAGCTTATTTGAAAAATGAATAATCCTTGAAGTGAAAGAAAAATGGGTGTAGAAATGAATTATGCACAGAGCTGGAGAACAGAAAGCAGAGAATAATTATGGAGGAGTTATGAGCTGAATGGAGATATTTTAGGTCACACAATGCTGAGAGGAAGTGGAATTCTAATCATCCAGAATGCAGACCGCTTTATGAACATTACAGCCTTTTAACAGAGATTTCAGAAAGGCAAGGACTTAAGGGTAGAACATCAATGCTCTACAGTAAGGGCTACTCTAAACCCACCCTAATAAATTCTAAATTCCATGCTCACAAAATCATGCTGAGCCATTAAGAATTTAACTGACAGTCAGAATTAAATGGTAGTTAAAAGAAGGTAACATAATCCATTTTCTCCAAATCTTATCATTGTTCTGTAATAACAAGCACATAAGCAAAAATTGCTAGACATATGTAGAAGCAGAAAGATATGTCCTGTATCCAGAAGAAAAAGAAGCAGTCAATAGAATTACACATGATGGAATTATCAGACAAGGAATTTAAAATAGACACTGTAAATGGGATTAGTAGTTTAAAAGAAAATATACATTTAACAAATGGATAGATGGGAATTCTCAACAAAGAAATGGCTATTTAAAAAAGAACCAAATGATATGTATAAAATAGATAACTAATAAGAACCTGCTGTACAAAAAATAAAATACAAAAATTCAAAAAAATTAAATTAAAAAAACAAATGAAAAGTTAAAAATAACAGAAAAAAATAATCTAATATAAAAAGCTAACTGGATATGTTTAATATGAGACTATATGGTTTAGAAAAAAAAAATCAGTAAATATGTAAGCAAGGCAGTAGAAAATGTCCAAACTAAAGGACACAGAGAAACAATTGCTGATATGTATCTCTGATGCATGCGGGATCATATAATATGGTGTAACATACATTTAGCTGAAGTGTGAGAAAAAAAAGAAAAGAAAAAGTTTGGGGCAGAAAAAAAATACTTGAAGAATATTTTCCAAAACTTTCCATAAGTTTTCCCAATTTGATGAAAACTATATAACCGCTAATATAAGAAAGCTCAGTGAACCTCAAGCATGATGAACAGAAACAATCTCTCACACACACACCAGGAAAACACCCAAGACATATCAGGCAAACTGCTAAAAGTGAAAGATAATGAGAAAAATTTCAAAGCAGCCCAAGAAAAAAGCTTATTACAGTAAAGAGAACAATCATAATTTTTTTCTGACTTTTTCTTAAAAACAATGAAAAACAGAGAACAAAGATAAATCTTTAAAATGCCAAAAGAGGAAAGAAAAATACTGTCATGAAGATTTCTTTATCTAGTCAAAATAATGGCGAAATAAAGACATTTGCTGAGCAATAAAATATGAGATAATTTGTCATCAGCAGACATGTACCTCAAGGAATTGTAAAGGGAATTCTCCACACTAAATAGAACTGATACTAAATAGAAATTAGAATCCACATGAAGGAAGATGAAGGCTGCAAATAGCAAATAACATCTAGGACAAACAGAAAACAAATAGTAAGAATATAAACATAAAGCCAAATTTATAAATAATTATATTAAATGAAAATAGACTAATATTTAGGTTAAGCACTCAATTAAAAGGCAAGGGTTATCAGAGTGTATGATAGAGCAAGAAGGAACTATTTGCTGTTTATTTAAGCACACTGTTACATAAAGACTCAACTAGGTTAAAAGCAAAACGATGGTAAAAATTATACCTTAAATGCACTACTTATAAGAAATTTGGTGTGCTATATAAGACAAAGTTGACCTAAAAAAAAAGGAACAGGGCTTCCCTGGTGGCACAGTGGTTGAGAGTGGGCCTGCCGATGCAGGGGACACGGGT
>NC_041222.1:52165597-52169882 GCF_002837175.3 Physeter macrocephalus
CATGGCTGCTGAGCCTGCGCGTCCGGAGCCTGTGCTCCGCAACGGGAGAGGCCACAACAGCGAGAGGCCCGCGTACCACCAAAAAAAAAAAAAAAAAGGCACATTACCAGAGGTAAAGAAGAATATTTTACAATAATAAAATGGTCAATTCATCACATAGATATAAACAATCCTAAATGTACATGCACTTAACAGAAAGCTTCAAAAATAAATGAAGTGAAAATTGACAACAGTAAAGGGAAAATTAAAAATTCCACAATTATATTTGGTTATGTTTATGTTCGTTTCCAGTAATTAATAGAAAAAAATTTAAAATGTAATTAGAATATAGACATTTTGATTAACACTATCAAACAATTTGACATCATTGATATTTTAGAACACTACACCAACTTCAGAATATATCTTTTTTTTTTAAGAAAAGCTTAGGCGGGCATCTTTGCAATCTTAGAATAGGCAAAAATTCTTACACAAGATATAGAAAGTGCAAACTTATAGATTAAAAAATTGAAAAACTGGGTTTCATCAAAAATTTTAAAATTCTGCTTACTAAAAAGACGCTGATAAAAATTAGTAGGGAAACCACAAGTTGAGAGAAAATTAAGTATAATTTTAAAAAGGCACACATGACAAAGGACTTACAACCAGAATATATAAACAACTCCTACAACCCCATCAAAAGACAAACAAGGCTTCCCCGGTGGCACAGTGGTTGAGAGTCCGCCTGCCGATGCAGGGGATATGGGTTCGTGCCCTGGTCCGGGATGATCCCACATGCCACGGGAGCCCGTGCTCCGCAACGGGAGAGGCCACAACAGTGAGAGGCCCGCATACGGCAAAAAAAAAAAAAAAGACAAACAGCACAATTTTTTAAGTGAGCAAAAAAGGTCAATAGACACTTCAAAAAGGAAACTATCAGAATAACCAATTAACACATAAAAAGTGTTCAACACTATTAGTCATCAGGAAAGTGCAAACTGAAATCATGATGAGATGCTACTCAACATCCACTGTGAATAAATAAAATCAACAAGACATATCACCAACTGCTGGTAGGAGTGTATTAAACCAATATACTCTATTATCCAGCAATTCCAGGCTGTGGTATTTATCCTTCCAAAATGAAAACATGTCACAAAAATGCTTTTACAAATCAGTTCAATGGAGGAATGATTCAACAAATATGCTAAAGCAACTGGACATCTATAGGCCAAAAAAAAAAAAAAAAAAAAAGAACCTTGACTTAAGCATCATATCTTATACAAAAATTATCTCAAAGTTAAGCATAGACTTAAATATAAAATGAAGAATAACACTTTTAGGAAGAAAATCACAAAATATCTTAGATGTCAATGGCTAGGCAAAAATGTCTTAGATATGACACCAAAAGCATGATTGATAAAAGGAAAAATTGGTAAATCGAACTTGTGATGATTAATTTTTTGTGTCACCTTGGCTAGAGTACGGTGATTAGTTGTTTGGTGAAACTCCAATTTAAGTGTTATAAGGTATTTTTTAAGATGTGATTAACATTTAAATTACTAGACTTTAAATAAAGCAGATTACTCTCCATGATCCAATCAGTTAGTAACCCTGTAGCGAATTTAAAAACAATAATAAATCTGACTAAATGTTGGTTTGCTTTTCATTTAAAAAATCAATAAATAAAGACTTAAGTTTCCCAAAGTAGAAGGAATTCCTCCCCAGACTTCAACACAAAAATTCTGCCTGAATTTCCAGTCTTCAAAGCATTCAAGACTACAACATCAACTCTTATCTGAAACTTTACCCTGCCAGCTTGTCCTATGGATTTCAGACTTGCCATTCCCTGCAACCACATAAACCAATAAAAAAAACTCTCCCACTCCCCCATATATGTGTATACATAATTATGAATTATATTTGTATATATTACATATAATAATATATTCTACAGCTTATATGTCTCCTATTGGTTTTATTTCTCTGCAGAATCTTGACTAAGAGAGATGCCATGAATACTAAAAGTTTTTGCTCTATAAATGTTCATGAAGTGATTGTAAAGGTAAAACATATCCTGAGATAAATTGTTTGCTAATCACATATCTAGCAAAGGGCTAATAGCTGGTATAAATAAAGAACTCTCAAAACTTATCAGTTAAAAAAAAACAATCAAATGGGAAATTGAGCAGAAGACATGAACAAACATTTCACCAAAGAGAACACAGAGATGACAAATAAGTATACTTAAGTACATTCAATAGCATTAGCTATCAGGAAAACGTAAACTATAACCACAATGAACTATCACCATACACTGATCAAAATGGCTAAGAAAATAAATAAATAATAAATAAGTAAATAAATAAATAGTGACAATACCAAATGCTGGCAAGAAAATGGAGAAATTAGACCACTCATACATTTGCTGGTGTGAATGTAATATGGTACAGTCACGTGGACAATAGTTTGGCAGTTTCTTATAAAACTAATCATGCAAATACCATATGACCCAGAAATTGTACTAAATATATACATCTTTGTATATCCCACATGAAAATTTATGTTCACACAAAAAAACCTGCCTATGAATGTTCATAGCAGCTTTATCTAGAATAGCCCCAAAATGGAATCTGCCTGGATATCCTTCAACAGGTGAATAGTTAAATAAATTGTGCTACATGCATACCACTATTCAGCAATAAAAATGAATGAATCCTTAATAGGCATAATAACTTGGATGAATCCCTAGAGAATTATACTGAATGAAAAAAGCCAATTCTAAAATGCAATATACTGCTTGATTCCATTTATATAACATTTCAAATGACAAAATTTTAGAAATGGAGGAGGAATTGGTGGTTGCTAGGAGTTAGTAATGGAGGGTGGATTAAAATAGTGATAGAGCTAACGCCCGTGCCGCAGGAATTCTGGCTGGGCCCACGGAAGTCACATGAGGAGGCTTGTGATCGCTTGCTTATGTTGAGGGGAGCGCCAACTCCTATTTCCCTCACATCCCTGGGCAGCTGGGGGGACAGCTGGGGCGTCATGGGCCGGGGAAGGGAGTGGAAGTCAGCTTTGAAACCGTGGAAGAAGGGGCAGCCGGAGGAGGCCCTGCAGCCTCTGAGGCCGGTACAGCTGTACTACTGCCCGAATGTGGGTATGAGACTGGAGTGTGGCTGCCCGGTGCTTTCTGTAAAAGGCACTGGCCAAGAGTGCACCTAGCTTCTGGCGCTCAAGTCTGAATGGTGAGAGCCTGATGGCCTGGGGTTCAATGTGACTCCTCTGATGCCCCAAGCAACCTCTCCAAGGGGCTCCCATATCTGAGAGTCAGGTCTGCATTTCTGTGGTCCTCGAGGGGAAACTGGCAGAAGAAGTGTGGGGGAAACTTCCAGGTTAAGGTGTGTGAATGCAAGCATGTACCGAGGGACACAGGACTTGAAAGATATTTGATAGTGCCAGGAAAGGATATGGCAATCAAGAATATTTGTGTAAGTTGAAGTCAAGACCTTCCTTCTTCGTGGAGCTTCCCAGATAAAAAAGGACTAGCTCTCAGAAACTTACCCCTTTTCAAAATGCCAGCCATTGACAGAAGATGTGGCCAGGGAAGGATGGACCATCTTTGGCAAAATATCTGGGAATCCCTGCCTGCAACTCAGGTGATTCTGAGATGCAACCAGGGTTGAGAACCACTGACATAAACCCGTGTGGCGGACAGGATCTCCGTGCTCTAGTTGGGTATCAATCCTCTGCGTCTGAGTGGGGAGAGCTGAGTTCAGGACATTAGTCCACCAGAGTCCTCCTGGCTCCACATATTATCAAATGGTGAAAGCTCTCCAAGAGATCTCCATCTCAACGCTAAGACCCAGCTGCACTCAACGACCAGCAAGCTACAGTACTGGACACCCTATGCCAAACAACTAGCAAGACAGAAACACAACCCCACACATTAACAGAGAGGCTGCCTAAAATCATAATAAGGTCAAAGACATCCCAAGACACACCACCAGATGTGGTCATGCCCACCAGAAAGACAAGATCCAGCCTCATCCACCAGAACACAGGTACCAGTCCCCTCCACCAGGAAGCCTACACAACCCACTGAATAAACCTTACCCACTGGGGCAGAAACCGAAAGCAACGAGAACTATGAACCTGCAGCCTGTGAAAAGGAGACCACAAACACAGTAAGTTAAACAAAATGAGAAGACAGAGAAACACACATCAGATGAAGGAGCAAGGTAAAACCCCACCAGACCAAACAAATGAAGAGGAAATAGGCAGTCTACCTGAAAAAGAATTCAGA
>NC_041222.1:52171717-52177443 GCF_002837175.3 Physeter macrocephalus
GCAATGGGAGAAGCCACAACAGTGAGAGGCCTGCATACCACAAAAAAAAAAAAAAAAAAAAAAAAAAAAAAAAAGACATGCAAGATTGATATATAAATTGTTAAATATTCATACAACAAATATTAATTAGAAATAAAAAAGAATAAATAATACATGCAAAACATCTTTAAATCATAAAACCATATGCTAAACAACTAAAGAGTACCTATTGTATGATTCCACTGAGATGAAGTTCTTTCTCAGACAAAATGAATCTACAGTGACAAAAAGTATAACAATGGTTGCTTCTTAGTGGAGCAGAGACTGCCTGGAAAGGGAAATGAGGGAATTTTCCGAGTTGTTGGGAATAGCCTATGATTTAACAGGTATGTGGAATATGAAGGTATACACATTTGACAAAACTCATCAAATGTGCACTTAAGATATATGAAGATTTCACTGTACATCCATTATTCTTAAATATAAAAAACATGAAAACTTATATTTATATAACAATATGTATAAACCAAACAAAGATGTGCTCTGCAGTAAGACAATATCCTGAATCTTAGATTTTTCTTTGCATCTCCAACTCTCATTTCTCATTTCAACTGCAATTATATTTAAAATTATCTTTGTGTTTCTCCTAAGGAAGGTGGTATAGCTTTAGACAAAAATTGATATGGATTATAATAGAATCTCTACTTCCAATTCGTGATAGGTCAGGGATTCCAAATTTAGTGAATTTCTAGACTTTCTTTAAAATGGCTCATTTTAGGATTTCAAATAATATAGTAGATTTCATACTTTTGAGAGCAACCCTTTTTTTATCCAACCCACACTCAACAGCCCCATTTCCCTTCCCTAGTCCATAAAGCACTACAGAGCAACAATGGACAATAGAGGTAGTAAACTGTAATGCCCCCAGAGAGTATCAGTTTTGGTAAAATACACATAGTGTTACTCACCTGAATGGCTATAGTTTTGCACTGAATAGACCCTCAAGTTAGTATTCTTAGCAAGACAGAAACACAACCCCACACATTAACAGAGAGGCTGCCTAAAATCATAATAAGGTCAAAGACATCCCAAGACACACCACCAGATGTGGTCGTGCCCACCAGAAAGACAAGATCCAGCCTCATCCACCAGAACACAGGTACCAGTCCCCTCCACCAGGAAGCCTACACAACCCACTGAATAAACCTTACCCACTGGGGCAGAAACCGAAAGCAACGAGAACTATGAACCTGCAGCCTGTGAAAAGGAGACCACAAACACAGTAAGTTAAACAAAATGAGAAGACAGAGAAACACACATCAGATGAAGGAGCAAGGTAAAACCCCACCAGACCAAACAAATGAAGAGGAAATAGGCAGTCTACCTGAAAAAGAATTCACAGAAATGATAGGAAAGATGATCTGAAATCTTGGAAATAGAATGGAGAAAATGCAAGAAACGTTTCACAAGGACCTAGAAGAACTAAAGGGCAAACAAGCAATGATGAACAACACAATAAATGAAATTTAAAATGCTCTAGAAGGAATCAATAGCAGAATAACTGAGGCAGAAGAACGGTTAAGTGACCTGGAAGACAGAATGGTGGAATTCACTGCTGTGGAACAGAATAAAGAAAAAAGAATGAAAAGAAATGAAGACAGCCTAAGAGACCTCTGGAACAACATTAAACGCGACAACATTCACATTATAGGGGTCCCAGAAGAGAAAGAGAAAAAGGGACTGAGAAAATATTTGAAGAGATTACAGTTGCAAAGTTCCCTAATATGGGAAAGGAAGTAGTCAATCAAGACCAGGAAGCACAGGGGGTCCCATACAGGGTAAATCCAAGGATAAACATGCCAAGACACTTATTAATCAAACTATTAAAAATTAAATACAAAGAAAAAATATTAAAAGCAACAAAGGAAAAGCAACAAATAACATACAAGGGAATCCACATAAGGTTAACAGATGATCTTTCAGCAGAAACTCCTCAAGCCAGAAGGGAGTGGCAGGACATATTTAAAGTGATGAAAGGGAAAAACCTACAATCAAGATTACTCGACACAGCAAGGATCTCATTCAGATTTGATGGAGAAATTAAAACCTTTACATACAAGCAAAAGCTAAGAGAATTCAGCACCACCAAACCAGCTTTATAACAAATGCTAAAGGAACTTCTCTAGGCAGGAAACACAAGAGAAGAAAAGGACCTACAATAGCAAACCCAAAACAATTAAAAAAATAGTAAGAGGAACATACATATCCGATAACTACCTTAAATGTAAATGGATTAAATGCTCCAACCAAAAGACATAGACTGGCTGAAAGGATACAAAAACAAGACCCGTATATATGCTGTCTACAAGAGACTCACTTCAGACCTAGGGACACATACAGACTAAAAATGAGGGGATGGAAAAAGTTATTCCATACAAATGGAAATCAAAAGAAAGCTGAAGTAGCAATTCTCATATCAGATAAAATAGACTTTAAAATAAAGACTATTACAAGAGACAAAGAAGGACACTACATAATGACCAAGGGATCAATCCAAGAAGAAAATATAACAATTGTAAATATTTATGCACCCAAAATAGGAGCACCTCAATATATAAGGCAAATGCTCACAGCCATAAAAGGGGAAATTGACAGTAACAAAATCATAGTAGGACTTTAACATCCCACTTTCATCAATGGACAGATCATCCAAAATGAAAATAAATAAGGAAACACAAGCTTTAAATGACACATTAAACAAGATGGACTTAATTGATATTTATAGGACATTCTGTCCCAAAACAACAGAATACACTTTCTTCTCAAGTGCTCATGGAACATCCTCAAGGATAGATCATATCTTGGGTCACAAATCAAGCCTTGGTAAATTTAAGAAAACTGAAATCATATCAAGTATCTTTTCCGACCACAACACTATGAGACTAGATATAAATTACAGGAAAAAAACCTGTAAAAAATACAAATACATGGAGGCTAAACCATACACTACTAAATAACCAAAAGATCACTCCAGAAATCAAAGAAGAAATTAAAAAATACCTAGAAACAAATGACAATAGAAACACGACAAGTCAAAACCTATGGGATACAGCAAAAGCAGTTCTAAGAGGGAAGTTTATAGCAATACAATCCTACCTCAAAAAACAAGAAACATCTCAAATAAACAACCTAACCTTACACTTAAAGCAATTAGAGAGAGAAGAACCAAAAAAAACGCCCAAAGTTAGTGGAAGGAAAGAAATCATAAAGATCAGATCAGAAATAAATGAAAAAGAAATGAAGGAAATGATAGCAAACATCAATAAAACTAAAAGGTGGTTCTTTGAGAAGATAAACAAAATTGATAAACCATTAGCCAGACTCATCAAGAAAAAAAGGGAGAAGACTCAAATCAATAGAATTAGAAATGAAAAGGAGAAGTAACAACCGACACTGCAGAAATACACAGGATCATGAGAGATAACTAAAAGCAACTATATGCCAATAAAATGGACAACCTGGAAGAAATGGACAAATTCTTAGAAAAGCACAACCTTCCAAGATTGAACCAGGAAGAAATACAAAATATAAACAGACCAATCACAAGCACTGAAATTGAGACTGTGATTAAACAACTTCCAACAAACAAAGCCCAGGACCAAATGGCTTCACAGGTGAATTCTATCAAACATTTAGAGAATAGTTAACACCTATCCTTCTCAAATTCTTCCAAAATATAGCAGAGAGAGGAACACTTCCCAACTCATTCTAAGAGGCCACCATCACCCTGATACCAAAACCAGACAAAGATGTCACAAAGAAAACTACAGGCCAACATCACTGATGAACATAGATGCAAAAATCCTCAACAAAATACTAGCAAACAGAATCTAACAGCACATTTAAAGGATCATACACCATGATCAAGTGGGGTTTTTCCCAGGAATGCAAGAATTCTTCAATATATGCAAATCAATCAATGTGATAAATCATATTAACAAACTGAAGGAGAAAAACCATATGATCATCTCAATAGGTGCAGAAAAAGCTTTCAACAAAATTCAACACCCATTTATGATAAAAACCCTCCAGGAAGTAGGCAAGAGGGAACTTACGTCAATATAATAAAGGCCATATAGGACAAACCCACAGCCAACATGGTTCTCAATGGTGAAAAACTGAAACCATTTCCTCTGAGATCAGGAATAAGACACAGTTGTACACTCTCACCACTATTATTCAACATAGTTTTGGAAGTTTTAGCCAGAGCAATCAGAGAAGAAAAAGGATGCCACCAGAAAACTACTAGAGGTAATCAATGAATTTGGTTAAGTTGCATGATACAAAATTAATGCACAGAAATATCTTGCATTTCTATACACTAATGATGAAAAATCTGAGAGAGAAATTAGAGAAACACTCGCAGACAGCCTCTTCAATAAGTGGTGCTGGGAAAACTGGACAGCTGCATGTAAAAGAATGAAATTAGAATACTCCTTAACACCATACACAAAAATAAACTCAAAATGGATTAAATGCCTAAATGTAAGACCAGACACTATAAAACTCTTAGAGGAAAATATAGGCAGAACACTCTACAATATAAATCGCAGACAGATCCTTTTTGACTCACCTCCTAGAGAAATGGAGATAAAAACAAAAATAAACAAATGGAACCCAATGAAACTTAAAAGCTTTTGCACAGCAAAGGAAAACATAAACAAGATGAAAAGACAACCCTCAGAATGGGAGAAAATATTTGCAAATGTAGCAAATGACAAAGGATTAATCTCTGAAATTTACAAGCAGCTCAATATCCAAAAAACAAACAACCCAATGCAAAAATGGGCAGAAGACCTAAACAGACACTTCTCCAAAGAAGATATACAGATTGCCAACAAGCACATGAAAGGATGCTCAACATCACTAATCATTAGAGAAATGCAAATCAAAACTACAATGATGTATCACCTCACACCAGTCAGAATGGGAATGTAAATTGATACAGCCACTATGGCAAACAGTATGGAGGTTCCTTTAAAAAACTAAAACTAGAACTACCATATGGCCCAGCAATCCCAACACTGGGCATATAGAATAAAGATGCAGACGTAGAGAATGGACTTGAGGACACGGGGAGGGTGAAGGGTAAGCTGGGACGAAGTGAGAGAGTGGCATGGACATATGGATACATATACACTACAAATGTAAAATAAATAGCTAGTGGGAAGCAGCCGTATAGAACAGGGAGATCAGCTTGGTGATTTGACCACCTAGCGGGGTGGGATAGGGAGGGTGGGAGGGAGATGCAAGAGGGAGGAGATATGGGAATATATGTATATGTGTAGCTGATTCACTTTGTTAAACACCAGAAACGAACACAACATTGTGAAGCAGTTACACTCCAATAAAGATGTTAAAAAACAAAACATTCGAATATCACTCAGCCATAAAAAGAAACAAAATTGAGTTATTTGTAGTGAGTTTGATGGACCTAGAGACTTTCAAACAGAGAGAAGTAAGTGGAGCAGAGACTGCCTGGAAAGGGTAATAAATAAATAGCTAGTGGGAAGCAGCCGTATAGCACAGGGAGATTAGCTCGGTGCTTTGTGACCACCTAGAGGGGTGGGATATGAAAGGTGGGAGGGAGACGCAAGAAGGGAGGAGATATGGGGATATATGTATATGTATAGCTGATTCACTTCGTTGTAAAGCAGAAACTAACACACCAATGTAAAGCAATTATA
>NC_041222.1:52177740-52187796 GCF_002837175.3 Physeter macrocephalus
AATGATGTATCACCTCACACCAGTCAGAATGGCCATCATCAAAATATCTACAAATAATAAATGCTGGAGAGGGTGTGGAGAAAAGGGAACCTTCTTGCACTGTTGGTGGGAATGTAAATTGATACAGCCACTATGGCAAACAGTATGGAGGTTCCTTTAAAAAACTAAAACTAGAACTACCATATGGCCCAGCAATCCCAACACTGGGCATATAGCCTGAGAAAATGATAATTCAAAAAGAGTCATGTACCACAATGTTCATTGTAGCTCTATTTACAATAGCCAGGACATGGAAACAACATAAGTGTCCATCGACAGATGAATGGATAAAGAAGATGTGGCATATATATATACAATGGAATATCACTCAGCCATAAAAAGAAACAAAATTGAGTTATTTGTAGTGAGTTTGATGGACCTAGAGACTTTCAAACAGAGAGAAGTAAGTGGAGCAGAGACTGCCTGGAAAGGGAAATGAGGGAATTTTCCGAGTTGTTGGGAATAGCCTATGATTTAACAGGTATGTGGAATATGAAGGTATACACATTTGACAAAACTCATCAAATGTGCACTTAAGATATATGAAGATTTCACTGTACATCCATTATTCTTAAATATAAAAAACATGAAAACTTATATTTATATAACAATATGTATAAACCAAACAAAGATGTGCTCTGCAGTAAGACAATATCCTGAATCTTAGATTTTTCTTTGCATCTCCAACTCTCATTTCTCATTTCAACTGCAATTATATTTAAAGTTATCTTTGTGTTTCTCCTAAGGAAGGTGGTATAGCTTTAGACAAAAATTGATATGGATTATAATAGAATCTCTACTTCCAATTCGTGATAGGTCAGGGATTCCAAATTTAGTGAATTTCTAGACTTTCTTTAAAATGGCTCATTTTAGGATTTCAAATAATATAGTAGATTTCATACTTTTGAGAGCAACCCTTTTTTTATCCAACCCACACTCAACAGCCCCATTTCCCTTCCCTAGCCCATAAAGCACTACAGAGCAACAATGGACAATAGAGGTAGTAAACTGTAATGCCCCCAGAGAGTATCAGTTTTGTTAAAATACACATAGTGTTACTCACCTGAATGGCTATAGTTTTGCACTGAGACCTGTATATTAGCACTGAATAGACCCTCAAGTTAGTATTCTTTATATATCTAATCTGATGGCATTTCAGGTAGCTAGGGTGAAGTGAAGAGGATGATTTCTAATGGTAAACAACCTGACCTTTAATAAGCTTTATAAAATTACAACGGAAGAAGCACTAAATCCTTAATTGCAAAATTTTATAAAGCTGACAAATTGAGGTCAAAACCCTACAACCTTTAGAAGTATAAATATTAAACTAAAGGTCTCTAACTATTCAGTAAATCTAGTACAGTTCCAGTTTTCCAATGATGGTGTTAGGTACACTTTTTATGTCAGTTGCCATTTTCCAAGTTTAGTTATATCAAGTAAAACCTCCAAATCTCTAAAATTGTGTTACTCCAAACAATGAATTTTTCCATCAAATCCTCAGAAATATTGAATATCAAGTTTACTTAGTTCTCCTTTATAATTTAGCTCTACTTATGAATTGGGCCAATTTGTAGTACAGCTTCCTTAATTGACGTGCAAATACTTCCTTGTCTGCAGTGAATGCACCAGAAACCTGTTGTAACTAATGACCTAAGAACATCCTGAGGTTTACCTATTAATTTTCAGATGTTACTCCCTGAGCTTAAGGTTAGTGCTTGAGAAGGCTCTAGCGAGTCCTGCATTTTAATGGAGCAAAATCACATGGTGACATGGATTCTTTTCAAAGGTGAATGCTTCATTTGGCAGTTTGCTTCACTTCCTAATACAACTGAAAAGTCATTTGCTGACAGTAAACCAGTGGCAGGTGTGCTTTCATGTTGACAGCTGCAGTTCTGACATGGATCACAGACAAGCTCTGCTGGCAGTGCTAGAACATCTGGAGCATTTGGCCCAATTTCAAAAGCCAATTTGAGGGGACTGTCTTCTTCCATTTCAGAATACAGAAGAAGTTCTGGACTCTGGAGCCAAATTTGCACTGAGGTAGTACAATAACTTATTATATTTCTTATTTATTAAGTATGGGGGCAAAAGGCCACAAAGCATACCAACACTTCTAATGTCTGGGAAGATGGTTTGTAAAATAAGTCACTACAACCCTTTCCTTAGGATTTCCTTTGATAACCTGAAAGCACTTAAGTGATAGAAAAAGAACTAACACTGAATCCCCAGAAATTAGTGAGCAGTTGTGACACTGATTTGCACATAGAAAACATTTCATACTTATTGAATGAGTGAATGAATTAGGTTTATTATTTTTCTACCCATTAAGAATAATATTCATTGCTAACACATTAAATACCATTCTGCTAAGATTACACAAAACAATTAATGTCACTTAATTTCTCAAAACATACTGCTATGTACTATCAAATGACATCATTCCCATTTAACAGATGAGGCTACTGAAACTCAAAGAATTAGACAATTGACCAAGCCCCCTTATAGAGAGTAGAAAACTGAGATTCTTTCCCAGATTGGGATTGCAAAGATCACACTCCTACTGTGTTTTAATGCTTCTGAGTACATTATGGATACTCTTAGTTTGCAGGATTTATGAGGTTAGTGAGGAGAGCATACAATTTTTCTTTACTATCAAATTACTCCAAATATGCAAGACCATATTGTGGGCACTAAGGAAAACCCTACCAAAATATTTATGGTGTGAACCCTTAGTACATGGGAAATTTAGAAGAATCAGGCAAAGTAGCTCAAAATTCAATAATTACATCTAGACTAAACAGCCAAGTAAGGCCCACAACTTCTCAATATCTATCAATTACTTAACTGATGATTACTGGCCCCTATGGGAAGGAGGAAGGAAATTTGACAGCTGTAGGCACACGCCCTCCATCAACAGAGTTTATATATGAGCATTCTGTCTGCTCCTGATTCTGCTGCTTTTTAAGGGAATGAAATAGACACTGATGGGAACATGGAGTCTAAGGATAATACCATTTTTGAAAAGTCTCTTATGGACTGGGTAGAAAAGCTAAATTCAAACTTCACCTTCCACTTTTTCATATGAAAGTATTTCAAGGGATAAGTGGGCAAGAATCCAAAAATATTAATTGCAAACTCCATCACTGTGGTCATGTGGGTGTACAAAATACAGGAAATGCTACCAAGTAATTTATCTTCAATGTTGTGTCAACAAGGACATGACTTATAGTCCACATGCCAGAGAATGTCCATTCAAATGATATTTGAGCATTTTACGGATGAGTGTGTGGCTAATGGATAGAGACTAATATATTCTCCTGCACCAACATTATTGAGGCCAGAGTATTTACTTACTAGTACACACTGTGACAAATGGTTCTGTTTTAGTTCCTTTCTTTGATTTGAGTCATTCATTTCTTCCATTATATTGGGAGTTATTCAGGAAAAAAAATCTTGATGTGATTTTTTTAGGGGGAGGCATGTCAAGCAAATAGTGTAGACTTAAATATCTTTAAAGAAATGTGCTCTGGCACCACTCAAGAGAAAATGAACAATCATACCCAGTCTGTCACCTGAAAATGTTGGTCGATGTTTGGCACCTGAAGAAATTACCCATGAAATGAACATTTGGGGCTTGACTCATTAAAATTCAGCTCCTGTGTCTTCAAATGAATAAGAATCTCTACACAGATACTGAGAAAGAGAGATAAAAAGGAATGCAGAGGAAATGACAACACTTCTTAACTATGCAGGAAACTTAGATTTAATGGAATTTGTTCCCTAACACACACAGTACGAAGGTATGATTATTAGGTTCACAAGGTCATAAATTCCAAGCCAAGAAAAACTATGTATATTCAATTATTCAAGGAAATAGAGCCAATCAGAAAAATATGAATTTTAATTTAACTGCCTTGCTTTTAGCTCTATATTTTCTGTATTATACAAGTTTTATTCTATATCTATAACCTAGTCAAACACAGGTTGGAATTTTTACTTTTTATATAAAGAGGAACATAATTCCATATACTTAGAAAATGTAGACTCAATTTTTAAATTAGTTTAAAGACAAATGTGACATAGTGACCTATTTCACAGTTTCAAGTGTATTTTAGGAGAAGAGTATATTTTACATTGCCAACATGTATTTTTCATAAATATATTGTGTTTTTCTTTTTTAGAATATTCAATATGTGGCATTACTAATTTCTTATGCATCTAGAAAAATTTCAAATATAATAAAATGCTTTATTAGGGCAGATATATGGTCATATTCTCTGCATCATTTAACTATGTAAACCTGTATTTTCCCCATACTCATTGACCCAGTTGACCTTCTGAATAGCCTCACATATTAGTGACTGGGTTCACTAAGATGAGGGAGAAAATTTATGGTCATAGAGTTGGACAAAATTAACAACTCCATATTGTAAGCTCTTGAATTTGGTTTCATTGTAATATAGTCCTATCAACTCTGCTAACATACACATAAACACACACAATTATATAATATTTCATATATTATCTACAACTATAGTTTAACAACACTGTGGGATGGAAAGCATCTTTTACCAACTGATTTCTTCCTGTTTGCTTTCTATTTTAGAAACAGGTTAAATTCAATGCCTTGTGGACCTAATATACATAATTATGGAACTGTGTTTTGCATTCAAGTAGGTTACAAAATACATCTCAAATTCATGTGTTCTCATGTATACAGATGAAAGTAGAGAAAATATTAGCTACTAAATGACATTTTCCATTACAATGCATGAGAAGAGAATAAACTTGAATCTAACTGCCTTACAATATATAACGTTAATTTAATAAAAATATTAACATTAAAAAGAAATGCAAAAACTAACAAATGCCTGCAAAAGTTTAAAAGATTGTCCTTCTCTGGAAGTTTACATATAGAAAAATTAATGAATAGGAATTCTGCTCCTATAACATTTATTCTTTTTATCCTAAATTATTCCTTTATATGGCCTTATATTGTACTTATTACTGTTCATAACAATTGTGAGTAGACTATAAACTCCTAGAGGGCTGGAAATTGTGTTTCGCTCTTTGAATCTAACTTGCCCCCGATTTTCTTGCCCAGTGACTTGCCACATTGTAAATAATCAGTATTTTAAAATTACTTATTGTTGCTAGTTCCACTTCCGATGAATGAAAGGTTTAAAATTTATAGCTTTGTCTTTATTTCTCTGAGAAGTAACAAAACCTGAAACCCTCATATCTTAGATGGTCGGGCTAACAGATTAGGTAATTTACCTAAATTCTTTGGGATTCAGTGTCTTAGTCATAAATTCTGATTGATTGACTGTGATGAGTAGAAGACAAATGTCCATAAATACAAAAGAGTATTCTTCCAGCACACTGTCTGGCCCTCACTGCCATTCAATAAACGGTCACTAATTTTTCCACACTACTTGAAAGAAAATGGCATTTTCATAAAGAACAAGCATATGACATGATGCTCAAGAGTAAAAGAGAATACCCTCCCCCTATTTTCAGAACAAAACTGGGAAATGTGGATGGGGAAATGTACTTAGCTTAAGTAAAATAGAGTCTTTGGTTGCTTTCAAAACAGGGAGGCTATTAATTATACAATATCTGTGTTGATAACACCTCTTTATCTTCAGAAACACTGGGATGTTCTTCTAAACTAACACACCAATGTAAAGCAATTATATTCCAATAAAGATGTTAAAAAAAGTTTAGTGATAGAGGGTTGATTGTAGAGGGAGCATAAATGTGCTTATTTAAGAGCAACATGAGGTATGCTGTGGTGTTGGAAGTGTGAGTATCTTGACTGTGATAGGACACACTAACTACATAGGTGGTAAAACTGCACTTACTTATATACACACGTACGTGAGTACCAATACAACCGGGGAAATCTGAATATGGTAGGTAGATTTTACCAATGTCAATATCCTGGTTGTGACATTATAGTACATTTTTGTAAAATGTTACACTGGGGGAAACTTGGCAACGTGTGCAAGGGATCTCTGAATTATTTCTTACACCTGTATGTGGAATCTAAAATTACCTCAACAAAAGTTTCAATCAAAAAAAGAAGACAGGCCTGCATACCACAAAAAAAAAAAAAAAAAAAAAAAAAAAAAAAAAGACATGCAAGATTGATATATAAATTGTTAAATATTCATACAACAAATATTAATTAGAAATAAAAAAGAATAAATAATACATGCAAAACATCTTTAAATCATAAAACCATATGCTAAACAACTAAAGAGTACCTATTGTATGATTCCACTGAGATGAAGTTCTTTCTCAGACAAAATGAATCTACAGTGACAAAAAGTATAACAATGGTTGCTTCTTAGTGGAGCAGAGACTGCCTGGAAAGGGAAATTTTTTTTTTTTTTTGGTTCCCTCTCTTCTCAAACTCTAAATGTTTGAATGCTCCAGGGCTCAGTCTTAGATATTTTTCTCTATGCACACACAGTACTTTAAAGATTTTATCTCATCCTATGGCTTTAAATACCATCTTTATGCCACCAACATCCACATTTTTATCTTCTGCACTGACATGTCTTTCAAACCAGAGCCTCATATACTCAAATGGTTACTCGATACTACAATTAAACAAAAACGAAAGGAGTTCATCACCACCAGACCTTCCTTACAAGACATGTTAAAGGGTGCTAATTAACAACATAAAACATATGAATGTGGAAAAATCCTTGCTAAAGTTAAATATAAAGTAAAAATCAGATTGTCTAATATTGTATTGGTGGTACATAAATCACTTACAACTCTGTTAAAAAAAGGTAGAAAAATGTATTAAAAACAACTGTAACTATAATGATTTGTTATTTGATACACACTATAAAAAGATGTAAACTGTAACATTAAACACCTAAAAGGTGAGGGAGTGAGAAGTAAAAGGATAAAGTTTCTACGTGCTTTCAAAATTAAGTTGTAAACAGATTAAAATAGAATGTTATATTTTATGTAAGCCTCATGTTAACCACAGCAGAAAAAAAACAAAAATGAACAAATAAATAAAAACTATGGTAGAACTCAGACCAAACTGGTTTGAAACCCAGCCCCAAATCTTTTTAGCTGTATGATGTTAGACGAGTTATTTAACTTCTCTGCACCTTAGTTCTCTAACATAAAATGAGAATAATAAAAGTCCCTCTCTGATAGAATTGTTGTAGGAATTAAGAGAGATGATGTTTATAAATGTTCAGCACAATCCCTGTCACTTAAGTACTGAATATTTGTTTTTTTTATCATCATCATCATCATTCTCTCAATCACATATAATAATCAGGAACCAGACTTGAGGCAGTGCATGTGGTTACCTGGTTCAAAGGACTTTATGTGGCCCCACCCACCAGCAGTAGGTAAGGGTACACTAGCCCCCTGGGGGCAGAAACATGCTGCTGCCCCCAAGCCCCTGCCCTGGCTATAAAACAAAACAAAACAAAACAAAACAAAACAAAACTATGGTAGATACACAAAAGATTATGTGTAAAGAGTCATAAAAAAGATTATGATAAAGAAGTAAAACCATACCACCACACGAAGTCATCAAATCACAAAGGAAGATAACAAGAGAAAAAGCAAGGTACAAAGGATCTACATAACAGTCAGAAAACAATTGACAAAATGGCTACAGTAAGTACTTACCTATCAGTAATACTTTAAATGTAAATGGATTAAATTCTAAAGTCAAAAGACACAGAATGACTGAATGGATTTAAAAAAAAACAATAAAACAGAAAACAAGATCCAATAATATGCTGCAGGTAAGAGTCTCACTTTAGCACTAAGGTTAAGAACACACATAGTGTAAGAGTGAAAAGATGGAAAAATATATCCCAAGCAAATGGTTACAAAAACAAAAAAGAAAGCAGGGGTACCTACACTTATATAAGACAAAATAGACTTTAAGCTAAGAAAGGTCACAAGAGACAAAAGATGGTCATTTTATAATCATAAAAGGGTCAATTCATCAGGAACACATAACAGTTATAAATGTTAGTGCACCCAACATAGGAGCACCTAATTATTAACAGCAAATACTAATGGAACTAAAAGGAGAAATAAACAGCAACAGAAGAGTTGCATACTTTAATACTCCACATTCAATAATGAATAGATCATCCAGAGAATCAAAAAGGAAACAGCAGATTTGAACAACACTACAGAACATAGAAACCTAATAGATAAATATAGAATATTCCATCCAACAGCAACAGAATACACTTTCCAAGGACACATGGAACAAGGATAGATCATATGTTAGCCACAAGATAAGTCTAAAACACTTCATAAAGTTAAAAATTATCAAGTATCTTTTCTGACCACAATAGTATAAAATTAGAAATAAATAACAGGAGGAAAGCTGTAAAATTGACAAATATGTAGACATTAAACAACACATTCCTGAACAACCAATGGACCAGAAAAAATTCAAAAGGAAAATTTAAAAATATCTTGAGACAAACTAAAATGAAAATACAACACACTAACACTTATGGAATGCAGCAAAAGGTGTTCTAAGAGGAAAGTTTATAGCAATAAATATACACATCAAGAAAAAATATCTCAAATGAACAATCTAACTTTATACCTCAAGGATTGAGGAAAAACAACAAACTAACCCTAAAGTCAGTGGAAGGAAGGAAATAATAAATATTAGAGCAGAAATGAAATAGAGATAGGAAAACAATAGAAAAAAATTGACAAAATTAATAGCTGGTTCCTTGAAAAGATAAAGAAAATGGACAAACCGTTAGCTAAACAAGAAAAAAGGAGAGATGATGCAAATAAAAAAATGAAAGAGGAGACATCACAATTGATACCAAAGAAAAACAAAGAATCATAAGAGATAACTACAAACAATTATACATCAAGAAATAGGATAATCTAAAAGAAATGAATAAATTCCTGAAACATACAACTACCAAGACTGAATCATAAAGAAATAAAAAATCTAAACAGACCAATAATGACTAAGGAGATTTAAGCAGTAATTAAAAACTTCCCCAAAACAATAAAAGGCTCAGAATCAGATCCTTTTGCTAGCAAATTCCACTAAATATTTAAAGTAGAATTCATGCTAATCCTTCTCAATGTCTTTCAATAAATTTGAAAGGAGGGAAACACTCCCAAATTCATTTAAGAAGCCAGAATTACCCTGACACCACAACCAGATAAGAACACTATAAAAAAAGAAAACTACAGGCCAATATCCCTGATGAATTTAGATGCAAAAATTCTCAACAAAATTCTAGCAAACCGAATTCAACAGCACATTAAATGGATCATAGATCATGATTAAGTGGGATTCGTCCCTAAGAATCAAGTATATTTTAACATACACAAATCAGTAACGGGTATGCATCACAGTAATAGAATAAAGAAAAAAATCATATCATCTTCTCAATAGCTGCAGGAAAAATTTAACAAAATACATCCTTTCATGATAAAAACTTACAATAAACTGGGTATAGAGGGAACGTGTCTCAACTTAATAAAGGCCATAAATGATAAACCCACAGCTAACATCATACTCAAGAGTAAAAGGTTAAAGCCTTTCTTTTTCTAAGATCAGGAACAAGACAAGGGTGCCCACTCTCACCACTCCTATTAGTACATGAAGTGCTAGCAAAAGAAGTAAATTGTCTCTGTCTGTAGATGACATGACTTACAGAAAACTCTAAAGAACCCACCCAAAACTCTTAAAACCAATGAATGAATTCAATAAAGTAGTAGGATACAAAAATCAACAAACAGAAATACAGAAATCAGTTGCTTTTCTATACACTAGCAAGGAGCTATTTGGAAAAAAGAAATGAAAATAAATCCCATTCACAATAGCAACAAAAATAATACAATTACTAGGAATAAATTTAACCAAGGAGATAAAAGATCTGTACACTAAAAATTATAAGACATTGATGAAAGAAATGGAAGAAGACATACACACACAAAATGGAAAGATATCCTATGTTCATGGTTTGTAAAAGT
>NC_041222.1:52188801-52254622 GCF_002837175.3 Physeter macrocephalus
AAGGATTGAGGAAAAACAACAAACTAACCCTAAAGTCAGTGGAAGGAAGGAAATAATAAATATTAGAGCAGAAATGAAATAGAGATAGGAAAACAATAGAAAAAAATCGACAAAATTAATAGCTGGTTCCTTGAAAAGATAAAGAAAATGGACAAACCGTTAGCTAAACAAGAAAAAAGGAGAGATGACGCAAATAAAAAAATGAAAGAGGAGACATCACAATTGATACCAAAGAAAAACAAAGAATCATAAGAGATAACTACAAACAATTATACATCAAGAAATAGGATAATCTAAAAGAAATGAATAAATTCCTGAAACATACAACTACCAAGACTGAATCATAAAGAAATAAAAAATCTAAACAGACCAATAATGACTAAGGAGATTTAAGCAGTAATTAAAAACTTCCCCAAAACAATAAAAGGCTCAGAATCAGATCCTTTTGCTAGCAAATTCCACTAAATATTTAAAGTAGAATTCATGCTAATCCTTCTCAATGTCTTTCAATAAATTTGAAAGGAGGGAAACACTCCCAAATTCATTTAAGAAGCCAGAATTACCCTGACACCACAACCAGATAAGAACACTATAAAAAAAGAAAACTACAGGCCAATATCCCTGATGAATTTAGATGCAAAAATTCTCAACAAAATTCTAGCAAACCGAATTCAACAGCACATTAAATGGATCATAGATCATGATTAAGTGGGATTCGTCCCTAAGAATCAAGTATATTTTAACATACACAAATCAGTAACGGGTATGCATCACAGTAATAGAATAAAGAAAAAAATCATATCATCTTCTCAATAGCTGCAGGAAAAATTTAACAAAATACATCCTTTCATGATAAAAACTTACAATAAACTGGGTATAGAGGGAACGTGTCTCAACTTAATAAAGGCCATAAATGATAAACCCACAGCTAACATCATACTCAAGAGTAAAAGGTTAAAGCCTTTCTTTTTCTAAGATCAGGAACAAGACAAGGGTGCCCACTCTCACCACTCCTATTAGTACATGAAGTGCTAGCAAAAGAAGTAAATTGTCTCTGTCTGTAGATGACATGACTTACAGAAAACTCTGAAGAACCCACCCAAAACTCTTAAAACCAATGAATGAATTCAATAAAGTAGTAGGATACAAAAATCAACAAACAGAAATACAGAAATCAGTTGCATTTCTATACACTAACAAGGAGCTATTTGGAAAAAAGAAATGAAAAAAAATCCCATTCACAATAGCAACAAAAATAATACAATTACTAGGAATAAATTTAACCAAGGAGATAAAAGATCTGTACACTAAAAATTATAAGACATTGATGAAAGAAATGGAAGAAGACATACACACACAAAATGGAAAGATATCCTATGTTCATGGTTTGTAAGAAGTAATAATGTTAAAATGTAATAGCCAAATCAATTTTAAAAAGACTAACAAAGCTAAAGGCATCACACTTCCTGATTTTAAACTATAAATACCAAGCTGTAGTAATCAAAACACAGTATTGGCATAAAAGCAGACACATATTTCAATTGAACAGAAGCAAGGGCCCAGAAATAAACCCATACATATATGATCAACTAATATTTGACAAGGGGGCCAAGAATATTCAATGGGGAAAATACAGTCTCTTCAATAAATGGTGTTTGGAAAACTGGATATTCACATGCAAAAGACTGAAAGTGGATGCCTATTTTTCACTATTCACAAAATTAACTTGAAATGAATTAAAAACTTAAATGTAAGACCTGAAACCATAAAACTCTTAGAAGAAAACATCACAGTAAACCATTAACAAAATGAAAAGGCAACTTGCAGAATGGGAGAAAAATTTGCAAACAACATGTCTGCTAAAGGGTTAATATCCAAAATATATAAGAAACCCTAAACTAAGTAGTAAATAAAACAAATACTCTGACTTTAAATTGGGCAAAAGAATGGAATAGACTTTCTTCCCAAAGAACCAACGATGATATACAAATGGCCAACAGGTACATAAAAAAGTCCTTATCATTACTAATCATTAGGGAAATGTAAATCAAAATTACAATGAACTATTACCTCATACCTGTTAGAATGGGTGTCATTAAAAAGATAAGTGATAAGTGCTGGTGAAGATGTGGAGAAAAAGGATTACTTGTGCACTGTTGGTCATAAATTGTTACAGCTACTATGGAAAACAGTATGGAGGTTACTCAAAAAAAAAGAGACCTACCATATGCTCCAGTAATCCCACTTCTGGGATATACCTGAAGGAAATGAAATTACTATTTCGAAGAGATTTCTGCACATCCATGTTTACTGCAGCACTATTTACAATAGCCAAGACATGGAAACAACCTAAGTAGGCATCAAAGAAAGAGTGGATAAAGAAAATATACATATATGAATATCATTCAACCATATAAAAGAAGTTAATCTTGCCATTTGCAACAACATGGATAAACCTTGAGGGCATTATGCTAAGTGAAGTAAGTCAGAAAGAGAAAGGCAAATACCATGTGATCTCACTTATATGTGTTTCAAAAAACAAAACAAAACATTCAAAATCAAGCTTATAGATACAGAGAACAGACGGGTGGTTGTCAGAGGTGGGGGGCGAGGAGTAAGCAGATGGGTAAAGGTGGTCAAAAGGTGCAAACTTCCAGTTATAAAATAAATGTCATGGGTATGTAATGTACATCATGGTTAATATAGTTAATACTGATAATACCGTATTGCATATTTGAAAGATGCTAAGAGAATAAATCTAAAAGTTTTCATCACACACACATCTTTTGTAAGTGTGTTTGTTGATGGATGTTAACTAGGCTTATTGTGGTGATCATTTAATACTATATACAAATATCAAGGTGTTATGTTGTATGCCTGAAAGTATTACACCAATTATATCTCAATAAAAAAATGGAACAAGTAGTACTTACTTAATAAAAATTTAACTGAATGATATCCAGTTTTCAAATTGCCTAGTTCTTGTTTTTCCTGTTTTCTATGAACTATCTCAATCTCATTAAAAATTTTAATAATGAGAAAGATAATAGTCAAACATTTAATATAATATATTAGTAATATTAGTAAATGAATTAATAAACTGGAAAGATTTGTCTAAATTGGTAACTGTAAATTAAGATATTTGGTTAATTTCCATCACTCTTTGCCATTCTAAAGATACATTTTTAAATCCACTAAACTCGGCCTTGATCAGTTCTGATAGCAATCCTGAACTGAAATGATATGCAGTCTTTTTTAAAAAATAAATTTATTTATCTTATTTATTTATTTTTGGCTGCGTTGGCAGGCTCAGTAGTTGTGGTGCACGGGCTTAGTTGCTCCGTGGCACATGGGCTCTTCCCAGACCAGGGCTCGAACCCATGTCCCCAGCATTGGCAGGCGGATTCTCAACAACTGTGCCACAAGGGAAGCCCCTAAATGTTTATTTATTTATTTATTTTGGCCACGCGGCTTGTGGGATCTTCGTTTCCTGACCAGGGATTGAACCTGGGCCCCAGCAGTGAAAGCACCAAGTCCTAACCACTGGACCACCAGGGAATTTCTTGCAGTCTTTTAAATTTACAATTTTGAAGACTATGTAGAAATGGATAACATTTCTTAAGTGTAAAAATGTTTATTAAATTTAAATTAGGAAGAAATGCATGTTTTAAATGCATTTAAATCTGCATATGAATCAGTACAAGGACTGGATAGAAAAACATGAAATTCTGTTTATCTTGATACTTCAGAATCTGCAACCTAGGATGATGGATTTAATAATAATACTATTCTTTTTTTGTTGTTCTCTTTTTTCTTGTATTTTTTAAACTTGTTCTCCATATTGCCAAGCTATCTTTAGAAGGATATGCAAATACTTTTGGATATAAGAAATAAAAAGAAAATGCTTCAAATATCCACAGATGTCAAGAGCAAACTATAGGTCTCTTTTTTTTAAAAAAAATCACTTTTTATAGCAAACTATAGGTCTATTTTTAAAAATCACTTTTTATATTTTTTCTACCATAACATAGTCCCAGAATTGTACATATTATTCATCTTTTTGTGCAATTATGACAACAATCAAATGTCCTTGCTGAAAACGAAACAGGAGATTAAACTTTGGCCCTGCCTCCTGGGATTTTGAAAACCTTATGTGTGAGAACTGTCAAAGACAGAATGAAGAGAAATGAGATAAATGAAAATGACCAAATAACCCTCCCTAAACCCCTTTGTTGATGGTGTCATCTATAGTAGGAAGTCTGTAATTTCATTTTTCAGCCCTCTGATAGGCCAGAGATGTCAGGTGGATTTATAAATACGCTATGATACAGAATGAATCATTTATTGGTGGCATCCTCATCTGTGACAACTCAAATGCTAGGCTGCTAGGGATTTTTTTTTTCCTCTATAGATTTTTTTCTTCCCCAGTGATTTTATCTTGGGATATTTTTTCTTGTCCAGTAGTTGTCTGAAATAATCATAATTTACTAACAGTTACATTTATGAATGGACAACACAAATCACACTACTTTTGTATTTAGAGACTGTTACTTATTTATATGATTCCCTGAATTAAAAGAGATAAAAATAATTTGCACGTTACCTTCACAAACACAGTGATACATATGAAGGTAAATTATAGTAACACAACCATAAGGATTTGTTTGTTTAATGTACAGTGAGGTTAAATTAGTTGCTCAAAAATACAGCAATTAACAATGATTTCATGGATAAAAAGTTTTATCTCATGGAGTTTTTCCCATTCTCTTAAATCTATGCTTCTTGATTATAAAATTCAGCCCCTTAGAGAGTATATACTGGTTTGCCTAGGAAATCAGAATAAACATGGTGATTCTTTCTGGAAATTGATTTTACATAATGATGCATAAACATTTTATGTTAAACAAAATCTGGGTATTTTATGACAAAGAATACAAATTTATCAGGAGTCTAAAAACTAAACACTAGAGAATATAAAATTATCAAAGTTTCAGAAGATTAAATACCATATTTAAAGAAAGCTTGCATTTGTGGTGTGTCATTATTAATTATATTCTGTAGATTGTCCCTTGTAGGTCAAGTTTTGGGGTAGGGAAACATTTTGCCATTAGTGGAAAATGTTGAGAACTACTTCTGTAGGGTATCTTATTTCCTTGTCATGGGGAAAAAAAACCAAAAAAAAACAAAAACAGATTATGTCCAACTACTTGCTTGGTTTATGTACACCAACTCTAACACCATCTGTTTCCCAAACACACAGTCTAGCAAACACACAAAAAACTTACGCCCGTTATTGCAGAGTCAAATACAAGAGCAGTAAGGACACCAACTTTACCCTCACAAAGTGTAAAGTCCAGTACAGAGATCACCAAGTAAACGTAAAACCATAAAGTAATCAATCTAATAGAAATATGATCAAAGCTCAATGGGAAAATGCAAGAGCAATGGGTTACCTAAGGAGTCATCAACATCTTCACAGAAAAAGTTGTGAAACTTGAAAGAATGAAGCAAGAGTAGCTCAATTTCAGTCAAATATGCATGAGCCAGTCAGGTATAAGTGAGGCTTATAAGGAAGATAGATGGGGGGAGGGTTGCTCCTGGGGGTGTAATTGTGTTTTTGAGAGAACAGCGTGGGTGAAAGCAAACGCTTGAAAGCAAATGGCATATGCATGCATTGTAGATGGGAACAGAGCTGTGTAATTTAGTGAAAAACCAAATTTTTATTTTGTATATGTTAAAATTACTCTACTGAAAACGAGGAGTCACTAAGGAATCTTGAGAAAAGATGTAAACATAAACAATAATAACTGTTTACTTAGTAGGCAATCACCTACTTAATTTGTTGTACCCCTGGAGACTTTTCACTCTGAAGGAGACCCATAGTTTACCTATTTTGTCCTCAAGGAAAATAAAAATATTCATCCAGGAAGAATGCAGTATATCAACAAAGTGTAATAAGTATAACAGATACCAATGGATGCCTGGCCAAGAACCATCCTTCCTTTCCTTCTTCTTAAGGGAAATTGAATTTTTTTAAAGTTCTTTCCTTCTCTGCACAGCCCTGAGCTTCTGTGAAAGCAGGGCACCTTTTCAGATGAAGAGCGTAAACATAATTGGTTTAAGCCAATAGGAATTGGTTCTTTTAGGCTGGGGCATATGACTTGTTTGATCAACGAGATGTGAAGGGATATTTGCTGGCAGTAGGCAGTCAGGTGGGACTTATCAAAATAGCTTCCTTAATCTTAAAAGACGAACAAAGAAGGTGAAGTCCCTTTTCTTCTATTGGGTACCTTGTGTCTGGGTGGGAAACCTGAGATTATGGTAGACATCTTTCAATACTGAGGGGAGCTGGGCAAGGACAAGCCTACGACTGGAAACAGAGTACAAAGATGCAAAGAACCTAGGCTTTTGATGATGTGAGTCACTAAATTAATCATTCTTGGAACTGTACAACTGCTCAACTTCTTGTAGAGTACAATGATAAACTTTTTTTTAGAGTTTAAGCAAGTTTGTTTTCTATTACTTGTGGCCTAAAGCATCCCAACTGATATAATAAGATTAAATGTAAAGCTTGAAGGGATTCAAAATTCACAGCGCACATCCTTCTTGTTTTATATTTGAACAAAAGGAGGATCTGAGAAAATAATTGACTTGGGTGAGGTCAAACATAAGGCAAAGTCAGGATTCCTAAGTTTCACAAATACTTTGCTAACTCATATTTTATATATTTTAGTTTTATTTCAAAAATAACTCTCTTTTATACTCTTGCATAAAGTCACCCAGCAGTGTATAGTGTGTGATAAGCAAGTGCTCGGGAAATACTGATGAATACCTGAGTATGAATCCTTATTTTCAGCTTTGCTTGATAGTTTTGATATTAGTCATCCAATTATGACAGTTAGGATAATACATGCTACTTACATAAAACTTATTGAATCATACCTCTATTGATCTATAGATGTTTCTACTTGCTTTGCCCTCTCTAAGACATTATGCACACTTTCTTTACCATCATCAGATGCTATGTTCCTTACACACTAATAACAACTTATCGTGAAGCAGCTCTTAACTTTCCTCTGATGGGAAACTAAAGTTTTGATGGAGTAACAGGAGATATATAGCATAGAGAACTTCTTAGGTGACGACCCCTTTGTATCTGGGGGATGACCCTAATCCCTTCTGTAAGCTCTCAGAAACTGTACATTTCCTGCAGGCTCTGTCCATTGCCTATTAGTTTTCCAACACTAGCACAATGCCTATTTCATACAGATGCTCAATGTGTTTTGTTGAATTAATGACGGTGTGGGTAGTAGAAACTGGTTATCTACAACAGAGATAAGCAAACAAAAGAGAGAAAAGGCAAGAACACTGTGGAAAGTCAGTTGAGAAAATTGATTTTACCAACTTTCTCATTTTGTTAGGAACCAAGTTTAAAGTAAATCCTCTTTTATAATTGTTACTCTGCCTTGCCTTCATCTTCATTAAAAGAAAAAAAAAAGCTTAATCTATCTAAAGTCACATAATGCCCTAGTAATTTTTGGAATATGTTAGTATAATAAAATTGAAACCATTAATTAAATGACACAATAATTGCTACAGAGCAGAGAAAAAATGCATTTAAAGGAAGAAACTGGTTCACAAGATAAAGATTACTTTTAAAAACACATTTGAGTTTCAAGTTCAAAAAAAGGCAGTCACCAAAGATTGGTATCAAGAGATAACAGTGGCAGTTTATTAATAATCTGTCATGTAAAGCTGACATATTAAAAGATGAATTCTGCTCAGCTTTACAATGAAATCCCATCCATTTTATTACTACCAGAATTAAATATGTTCTGTTGAAAGGCTTTAGTAAGCTTAAATATCCTTTAAAGCTCTTTTTTTCAATGCATTTAACTGCTTTTCCTACCACCTCATTATCAACAAGACAAATCAACAAAAATCTAATCTTGATTCTCCTAGATATCCATGGTATATCAAACATGTAGCAAGATAACACACATTTTATAGAGGTTGATAAGTTTGCCTTTAGACAAACTGAAAAGTCTTAGCAACTAAATAACTTGTTTCTGACATGTTGGGAGCAGGAAGAAGGCTAGATATAGTGTAGAAATAACAGAGTAAGTATTAAAATTTAAACCGAGGGGGTTCACATATGGATAATTTATTTAATCAGAATTAATGTGTGAGCTAGACAGATAGGAACAATCTATTCAAAGGTGTGAACAGGTGATAATCCATATGCATTCAGACTAAAAGATTTAGTTGATACATTTTGTAAGTACACATCACTGAATGAGTTTTTCATAAATATTAGTTGAAAATGCCCAACAGAAGTTGAACTCTATTTTCTCTACGTACTGTCCACTTTGGTTATGCAGGATATGTCATCACCAGTCATCTAACATATTTTACATGATCTGTGTTAACCTCAGGCTTCCAAAAGTATGCTGACTAGGAGGATTTGGAGGAAAATGGACTAAAAGGCATATGAGTTACTGCTTAACCTAAAAAAAGATTAAGATTAGACACACAATTAAATAAATAAGCAGAGTTCAGAAATTTTGATTTAGGATTTGGCATGGCAATTAGTGAAAACTATATAACACTTTGTATTATAAATATGTTGAGTTAGACTGCTAGTTTTCATCTATCACATAGTTAAAAGTATATGTTCTTATTACTTAATCCTAGGGCCATAATATCAACTCACTTTTGTTTCACGATTAAAACCTTTTTTTAATGAGACCTGAAGATTTTTTTTTTAATTTCACAATTAAAAGATAAGTGTTCTTGAGAGAGCTCTCACATGAGTCCCTTTCATCAGGTTAACATCATGTTTGCACCTATTAGCATATAAGAGTCCAGGAGGAAAGCGAAGGAAAAAAGGGATTCCAGGCGGTAAGTATACTACCCACGATAAAATTCTGCCATGGATACTAAAAATAAAAGCGTGTGTGTGTGTGTGTGTGTGTGTGTGTGTGTGTGTGTGTGTGTGTGTGTGTGTGTGTGTGTGTGTTTCTCATTCCTTGGAGAAAGCATTATATAATAGTGCTAATACATAACTTTGTAGAAAGAACTTTAGAAGTTAAAAAGAAATGTAGAAATAGAAGTCAGTCACTCTAAGCCTCGGTTTGCCCACTTCTAAATTGAGGTAATGGGAAATAATTTTTAAAGTTTCATAGTTTAAGGACAGATGATTTTAAACTGAATTTCCATAAACCAAAATTTACTTACGATAATGGCTAAGGGGTTCAATGTTTACTCACCGGGTCAATGTAAATAAAAATCTTAACCAGAATAGAAATGTATTTTCTATCAAATATTCTGCAGACCAAGGTGAGTACAATTCTAAGAAGCTGGATTTATTGGCATTGTGTGTACACAAAGTGTTAAGGAGAAAGTACATAATGTTAGATTTAGGAAAACCTTCTGGGAGCATTAATAACACAATGATGATTGTAAACAAATCTGTAGCCATTAGTTACCACATGATGAGCAAGATTTGTGGTGTGTTTGTGCATATATATATATGTGTGTGTTTGCATTCACACACTAGGTTACTAGGGTAGTTGGGTTTTTACGTTTTTGGGTTTTTTTCCTTTCTTTCTTAGCCTTTAACATATAACTGGGGCTTAGTTTTTACAGGGGGGAGGTAATTAATATGAAAACAAAAACCTATTAGCCTCTCTTTGAAGGGCTGCTTAAATGATTTCTTTCTTCCCTGTCACTTATCCCCTCAACTTTGTTTGGTATAGTGTAAACAGCACGAGTTTCGGAGTCTATACTGTTGGCAATATATGGAAAAACTCCTTACTTACTACCTTAGAATCTCTGATTTTTATTCTATGATAATACCTCGCAGAGATTTTGTGAAAATGAAATAAAATAATGATTTATTTTAACTATGTACTTTACTAGAGTCCACTTTTCTCCCCTTAGTAATTTTTTTTATATTCCGTGTTTTCTCCCCACTTTGCTTTTCATATAAAAATATAATATTCATTCCTCTCAAAAATAACTCCCGCAAAAGTGATCTAAAAATAACCTGCATCAGAATCAACTTTGGAATGCTTGATTAAACGCCACTTCCCAGGCTTTACTCCAGATTTGCTGAATCTAACACCCTGGATGGCAGGGGTGCCTGAAAATTCGGTGGTTTAACAAGCTTGCTCTGGGAATGCTGTGCACACTAAATTTGCATACAACTGATCTAAACCATTATGCTTACACAATGGGCTTAACAGTCTTGTATTATATTCTAGCACTTCTTTTCTGAGAAAATCTAAATCATAGATAGCAAGTGGCCTTCTACATTTGACATAAGAAAAGCTAAAAGTGGGAAATGGAATTAATTTCACTTAGCAACTCAGCCTCAACAGACATGATGCGGGGAGGATTTTGTCCACTAAAGTACTCAGCCAGAAGCCTGAAGGCCAACTCTGCTTTTTGTGATTTTTGACCTGTATTCTGAATTCTTTGTATTCCTTGTCGCTTAACACTAATAAATGTCTTCCTTTTCATCTTTTTGTTTTAAATCTTAATTTTGGGAGAAAAAAATGTCTTAGTGTGGGGAGAAATCTTAAAGGAAGAAGTCTGTGGTTAAGAAGACAATTTTGTCCTCTGAAAATGTGAGCATATAAAATGACAAAGCAATCATATGATGAAATATTTTAATATTATTTGAATTTGTATAAGGTCTGCCTGCCTGAATATTTCTCATTCTTTTTGTTTTTATAGATGAAAGATAAAATCGCTCATTAGAGTAAAATTAATATAACATACATTTGATGAAAAAGCAGCTCATTTCAAACCACAGGTTCAATTAAGTGGATGAAAACACATATATATATTGAGTTCACGTCCATAAAGATAACTTTCAAAGATTATATTAGAAAATCATCTGGGTATTTAGTTATGTACTTATTTTTTTTTTTAGAAGTTCACGGAATTTTGAATGAATGAGTGAAAAGCACTTTCCTAAACAGTATTTTTAAATTATTTTTTTTAACATCTTTATTGGAGTATAATTGCTTTACAATGGTGTGTTAGTTTCTGCTTTACAACAAAGTGAATCAGCTATACATATACATATGATCCCGTATCTCCTCCCTTTTGTGTCTCCCCCCAACCCTCCCCATCCCACCCCTCTAGGTGGTCACAAAGCACCAAGCTGATCTCCCTGTGCTATGCAGCTGCTTCCCACTAGCTATCTATTTTACATTTGGTAGTATATATAAGTCCCTGCCACTCTCTCACTTCGTCCCAGCTTACCCTTCCCCCTCCCCATGTCCTAAGTCCATTCTCTACATCTGTGTCTTTATTCCTGTCCTGAGCCTAGGTTCTTCAGAATCATTTTTTAATTTTTAGATTCCATATACATGTGTTAGAATACAGGATTTGTTTTTCTCTTACTGACTTACTTCACTCTGTATGACAGACTCTAGGTCCATCAAACTCACTACAAATAACTCAATTTCATTTCTTTTAATGGCTGAGTAATATTACATTGTATATATGTGTCACATCTTCTTTATCCATTCATCTGTCGATGGACGCTTAGGTTGCTTCCATATCCTGGCTATTGTAAATAGTGCTGCAATGAACATTGTGGTACATGACTCTTTTTGAATTATGGTTTTCTCAGGGTATATGCCCAGTAGTGGGATTGCTGGGTCATATGGTAGTTCTATTTTTAGTTTTTTAAGGGACCTCCATACTGTTCTCCATAGTGGCTGTGTCAATTTACAGTCCTACCAGCAATGCAAGAGGGTTCCCTTTTCTCCACACCCTCTCCAGCATTTATTGTTTGTAGATTTTTTGATGATGGCCATTCTGACCGGTGTGAGGTGATACCTCATTGTAGTTTTGATTTTCATTTCCCTAATGATTAATGATGTTGAGCATTTTTTCATGTGTTTGTTGGCAATCTGTATATCTTCTTTGGAGAAGTGTCTGTTTAGGTCTTCTGCCCATTTTTGGATTGGGTTGTTTGTTTTTTTGATATTGAGCTGCATGAACTGCTTGTAAATTTTGGAGATTAATCCTTTGTCAGCTGCTTCATTTGCAACTATTTTCTCCCATTCTGAGGGCTGTGTTTTCGTCGTTTATGGTTTCCTTTGCTTTGAAAAACTTTTAAGTTTCATTAGGTCCCATTTGTTTATTTTTATTTCCATTTCTGTAGGAGGTGGGTCAAAAAGGATCTTGCTGTGATTTATGTCATAGTGTTCTGCCTATGTTTTCCTCTAAGAGTTTTATAGTGTCTGGCCTTACATTTAGGCATTTAATCCATTTTGAGTTTATTTTTGTGTATGGTGTTAGGGAGTGTTCTAATCTCACACTTTTACATGTACCTGTCCAGTTTTCCCAGCACCACTTATTGAAGAGGCTGTCTTTTCTCCATTGTAGTCTTGCATCCTTTATCAAAAATAAGGTGACCATACGTGTGTGGGTTTATCTCTGGGCTTTCTATCCTGTTCCATTGATCTATATTTCTGTTTTTGTGCCAGTACCAAACTGTCTTGATGACTGTATCTTAGTAGTATAGTCTGAAGTCAGGGAGTCTGATTCCTTCAGCTCCGTTTTTCTTTCTCAAGATTGCTTTGGCTATTCGGGGTCTTGATTTTTATTTCGGATAAATTTACTAAGGCTGGCTTGAACAAAAATTATTACCTTTAATTTTCCAGTGTCCTACTCTAAGTAAACATAAGTTAATCTTGATTTTCTTTTGATAAGCAGAGAGTAGTAACACAGACTTTAAGAATAGAATTATTTTTTCTTTACAATGTAGTTTTAGCTAGTAATAATGATTATATTAACTAGACCATTATATTAACTAGACCATGAATTAAAAAGAAAGTTCATAGGCAGGCCATATAAGTCTCTGAATGCTTTTCATTATTCTGGTGGTGTGTCTACCAAAATGCACTGGTCATCATTAGAGATGTGCTTTTTGATTGGAAATGCAGTCTGTCAGCATCAAATAGCTGAACTTATGTCATTCTAAACCTGGACATGCCATCACCACTTTCCTGTTACAGTATGTTCCTACTTTATTCTCAGATGATTTTGTTTCATATATAATTTCTCAACTGAACTCTTTCATATCTAATTTCTTTCAAAATAGGGGATATTTTAAATATAGCTAAACATGTTTTTGGGGTTTTTTTCTGGCATAATTATACTGTCTCAAGTAACATAAAAATAGGAACACCCAAGGCTCTTAAAATGAATGCATGTTGTTTTCATTTTTTCTAATACTTCTTCTACTTGATACAAAAACATGTAGATGATATTTTCTTTAAATTCTTTTGGCTTGGTAAATAGTACTCACGGGAATTTTTACATCCATATTACTTTTATTAGCTAAGAAACAGAATACTCATGTAAACCATATTTATTACACAACTACAAACTAAGCACATGATCACATATATTCACAGAGTCAATATGCCAGTTTGTCAGAACACTCATTTAAGAAAAGATCTCAATATGGTCAATGAATTGCTAAGATTTCAATGATTTTCTCCTGGGCCAAATCCAATGGTCTTTTCCTGATGCTGTTGTTGTTATTACTATCATCATCATTATTTGTGATGCACTAAATAATCATTTAGGAATTTTTTTAACCCTCAGGATAAAAGAATCAGTGGTATATTGGCAAAAGTCTCAGATGCTTCAGCATTTACTCAGAAGCAGCTTCCTTTATTTTTATGTAGAGTAAATAGATATAGCATCATAAAATTCCAGTACTCAAAAAAAAAAACACCTTAGAAATCATGTTGTACCACTATCACATATTATAAATGATAAAATGAAGGCCAGAAGGCAATGGTCCCAGAAAATCTTATTAGATGGAAACATTCCCCTTATCTGCCTTCACTACCTTGCAAATCTCATATTCTTTCTATAATCTTACACCTGCTCAAATTTTACACCCATAAGGGAGGACACCTTCATAGACTCCAGTAGGCATTTATTATTATCCTAGCCTCTCCTATAATGTTTTCTTCATGTCCTTCTAATAGGATCTATCATCTCTGTTATAGTTCTCTCTCATTGTGCAGCCTTGAGCAAATTTCACACTTTCTCTTAATCTCAATTTTACTGGAAGCAAAAGTCCCTCTCTCACAGAGGTATTATGAGGATTAAAAGAGATAAGCATTGTAAGGAATTTAGCACATCACCTGGCACATTCTGTGTGCTCAATACTTCTTACTATTGTTGTTGGGTTAACTTATGATGTATACACCCACATGTCCTTCCCCTTCACTCCTCAGGGAGTTCCAAAATGAGCTCTTATTCAGTCTGTAGGCCAGTGACTGGCACTTGTTTTGCATGTGTTTACTTTCAGTAAGTCTGTGTGGAACACATTAAGGAATGAATATTCTCACATACTTGATCCCTGGTGAAATTCTTTCTCCACGTGTCCTTTAGGATAGGCATAATGTCTTCTAATCCTTTGTGTATATACTCTTAACTAAAATCACTTCCAAAAGTTTAAAATGAAACACTGAACGAGCCAGTGCTTTTGTTATATGTGTCCTTAATAGAGTCAGGTTTTTTAGGTTTTACTTGAGAAATTTCATACCAAATTTAGTAAGTGTGCCTTTCTTTGATTTCTCAAGAAGAAAATGAAGTCCCTCCCAAATATATTGGATTTCATCCTTAATTTATATTCAACCTTTTCCTGATACTGTGGTTTGACCTGAAAATTTTGTAGTTATATCTCTCTATTTCATGCATGGGCAAATGCTCTAGCAATAGTATTCAAAACAATTTTGCATGGTAAGCCTTTTATATAACATTTTATCTGTCATGCTTGAAATTTACATTAGAAGAACAATTGACTTACTCGCTAATGATACTTTTAGGGAACTGTGAAAGTTCATGAATAAAATTAAATTTTATGAATAATTTGAAGTAAAAAATCTTACTTTAATGATTGGCTTAATAGATAAAAGTGTATTTAAATATAATAAATAAATATGTGTATAGGTTATAATTATTTCCAATTTTGAAAAGTGCCTCTTTGCAGTGACAAAATAATCAATATTCATAGTGATAAACATATTTACTCTGCTATTGTGAACAGACTCACTGTACAATAACGATGCCACAGTAAATCCATCTCTATAACAGATTTATATCCTATTGGATGAACAGACTCACTGTACAACAACGATGCCATGGTAATCCCATCTCTATAACAGATTTATATCCTAGTGGATGGACAGATCCTATGAACATAGGAAACCAATTTTACTATGGGACCCATTAGAACCTCTTGAGGTTAGAGACAAACCTCACAAATTTCCGGGAGAGAGTCTACCTTAAGTGAGTTCACTTTAGAGACTTTATAGCTGGGGCAAAAATCTTATTTTAAAAACCCACACTTGGAAAATAAAAATACCCTTGCTCCCAAATTATAGATGTTCAGAGTTTACGATTTGTCCATTGATTCACAGGTATTTTCAAATGGTGTTTTTAAGGTAGAGGCAAGGGTAGTGGGAAGGTGGTTCCCAATTACACTGCTTCAAAATAGAGTATCTGTAATCTCTGTCTTCTCTGTCTCTCTCTCACTCTCTCCCTTCCTCCCCATTACCTCCTATAAATATCCAGCACAATGGAAGTATCAGCAGAATAATAACTATTGGATCTGTTAAAAGTTGCTATGTATTTTGGAGTAATAACAAATTTTCCTCAACCCCCTCAGCCTTTCTCCACCCTCCACATTGTTCCATTTCCTTTTACAACGATACAGATTATTGTCCATCCCAGTACATGGGGCAAGAGTGCTAGGAAACCAGCAGAATTTCTATGCCAAGTTTTTAGTGATACCATTATAATTTCCTTATGGGCTAAAATAATCATGACTTGACTTAAGCGTATAATAGAGACATCAATTTGGTTTGAAAAACCTTTTACTTTTAAATTTATTTCAAAATAACAAGGTATTCATAATGACATTATCTCTCCATGTCATCTACCAGGTTGGAATAAGATGCAATAGTTGAAATAAATACATGTTCTTGTATTTTTATAGAAAATATATTTGCATTTCTGTAATACATATATATTGAAATAAACTCATTGAATATGTGACTATAACAAAAACAACAGATATTAAATAACATACTTAGCCCATTTATTTGAATCTGTGATCGAAAATTCAATATATATAATTGATACATTGAATATATTCAATAAATAGATATATATAGTGGGATGGTTTGAACTAAATGCAAAAAATTCCTAAGGACAAATTTTCAGGTAAAATGTGTCAGAATACAGGTCAGATTGTGGTTTTGTGGATGGATATCCATTAGGATATAGTTAGCTATTAAATATGTGAAATAAGGTATTTCGTGCTGCAAACAAAGCATGACAATCAGTTGTCCCACCTCCAGAGACAAAGAATGACAGGAAAGTTTCAGTTTCCAATGTTTTCACCCTTGTCAAAAAGGCAGATATGAATATATAGAAACCTATTTGAAAGTTAACAAAAGGAGAAAAAATACTGTTTTCATTTCTCCTCTCTTAGATTCCTTCAAGTGGAGAGATGCAATTTTCTAGAGAAGATGATGATGACAGAAGTTTATAGAGATCTTTCAATTTCTACTTATTCCAGGAAATTTATCCTCCTATTTCTACTTCTGCTTCTGTTCTCCTGTGAGAGTTCATGTTAAAGTTGGAAATTCTTTGCTCATTGGAATAAACTCTTCCTATTCTTTCCAGTTATTTCTTTAAAGAATACTCAGCCATTGATGATCCTTTCCTTCCATATACTGTCCAGATCTTACTATGAACTCATTTTGTAATCCCAAAGACTGTTGAAGTCTGCTGTATTAAATGTATATTTAATCTCAGCCTCATTCCACAGAATGCTTGGGTGCCAATAGTTACTATATGCCTTTACAGCATCAATTCACACGTACTTCTATAACCATCAGCCCAGGACAATTAGCTATAAGATGGTTTGCCAGATCATTGGCTTTAATGAATCCTTAGAATGTACAGTTTTGAATCCTCATTCCCTACTCCTTATATGGTTTTCATTTGAAGTAACAATTGCAAATCATACCTGAAGTAGAAAGAGGTAAGACAACATATTCTTGATCCCAAATGGAGTTATTGATTCTATTACTAGAACCTGCCTCCCAACTCCATCTAGACCAACGCAGTTGTGAATGGTTTTGCTACACAAACAATTGTTCAAATCTAGCATTCATGCTTGCCTCTTTTTCTCTCACCATCTACTTCAAATTAAATAAACCCTTGTGGTTCTGCCTCCAAAATACACTGTGATCCCATCCTCGTCCAAGCCATCACATTTCTCTCTCTCTGAACTCTGCATACATCTCCTCCTAAAAATTAGTTCTCCACAAAGCACTTTTCTTAAAATATGATTTAGATTACTGTACGCTTTTGCTTAAAAATGTTCAATGGCTTCCAATGGCATTTATAGTAAAATCCAATATACTTATCATGGCTTACAAGGCTAAACCTTATCTCATGCCTCCTTCCTTTTCACTTACTATGGTCCAGGCACACTAACATTCTTTACCCTCTTCGAACATTCCAGCTCCCCTTTCCCCTTTCCCTCAGAGGCTAGAAATCTCTTTATTCTCCTTCCCCTCTTCATCCCTTCATATGGGGAACTCTATTTTTCCTTTGAAGCATTAAATATCAACCCCTGTCACAGCCGTTTTATATTTGGGAATGTTTTTCTTCATAACATTTATCAAAATTGAGGTTTACTTTTTGTTTATTTAATCCTTTTCTACTTTATTTAATCTAATTTCTACTGTGAAATCGATAAATATATATATGCCTTGTCTGTTGCACCACTCTAACATTAGCCATCTTCCTAGTACAGAGTAAGTTCTTCATAAATGTTGGCAGAAAGAAAGAAAGAAAGGAAGGAAAAAAAGAAGGGAGGGAGGGAAGAAAAGTTCGGAAAGAGGATGTGTTTCAGAAAACAAATGTTTTATTTAGCAAAAGAAACACAAAAATTTTTCTCTAGTTTACATAGAATTTATTTTCTAGATAGCAAAATTTTAGAGAATATATGCTATTGCCAGATATTAGGCCAGGAACTAGAAAATATTTCTACTTTTCAGGGGGAGAAAAACATAACATTGTACTTTAACAGTTCAAAGAAATAAATACATCATTGAATAGGAACTAAAAATATATAGCTAATGTTTTGTGTGTCCAATAATTTTATTCTAAAGTTCAGTCTTCATTTATCTTCATTTATATTACCAAAACTTTTTAGTTACTTGGATTTTTCTGAATGTATTTTACTTTTTTTTTTCTTTTTGGCCTTTTTAAAGGGTTAGTTTGGGGCTCAAATTATGCATAATAAAATATTCTATATGTTGATAATTCTTGTTTCTACTGTTTTTGTTCCTTCAGTATGTTAACTGCATATCTTTGAACTTTATTCGTCCCTAAACTCTGTAATCTCTGTGAAAATGAAATAAAGTATATTTACCTGCCATCAATTACTTCTGTATGTTGTCTGTGTCTTCATGGATTTTTTTCCTTTAAGTATCATTTCTCTTCAGTGACAGACACCTTCATGAATTAAGGTTTGTGTAACCTGTGCTGTATATCACAGATAAACTCATTATTTAGCTATTTAAAATGGCTAGTACAGGATCAGACCCATTACTGCCATGTAAAGTCTTTGGACCAATCTTCAAGACATTCTTCAGTGTTTCATTCACCTTTGTCCTTCCTGCTTTAATTATCCCACAGTGATTAGTAATGTAGTAAAAGTGAAAATCACCTAATTAGCTTTTAATTAGCACACAGTCTATATTTTATCATCTTTGGCTACCTCAGACAGGCAACAATGTCAAAAAGAATAACAGCTCTGATACAAATCCCAGGCTCTCCAAACATATGAAAATAAATCAGTATCATCTTTCTTTAATTTCAAGGATTAATCTATAAACCCCTAATTTTTCTCAGATTTCTATTATAAAGATTTGAAAAATAATAACTAATTGTTAAAAACATCATTTTAGTTTGCATCTGCTAATCCCAAACTCCCAATCCATCCTTGCCCCACTCCCCCTTGGCAACTACAAGTCTGTTCTCTATGTCCGTGATTCTGCTTCTGTTTCATAGCTAAGTTTATTTGTGTCATTTTTTAGATTCCACATATAAGTAATATCATATGGTATTTGTCTTTCTCTTTCTGACTTAGTTCACTTAGTATGATAATCTCTAGGTCCATCCATGTTGCTGCAAATGGGTGGATAAACAAGGTCCTACTGTATAGCACAGGGAGCTATATTCAATACCTTGTGATAAACCATAATAGAAAAGAATATGTAAAAGAATGCATATATGTATAACTGAATCACTTTGCTGTACAGCAGAAACTAACGCAACATTGTAAATCAAATATGCTTCAATAAAATAATTTTAAAAAATAAAATAGAAACATCATTTTATATGGCTTGCTTTTGCACTTCCACTGAGTTATGAGTTACTCTGAAGTCAATGAACTGGATTGGAATAAAAACCCAGAGATTTAAAAAGAAGCAGTCTAAATTTGACATGTGCATATTGAAACTACTGAACTTTCCATTTGAAAATAATCATTTAATTCCATTATGTTTCATTATATCTCTCAAATATTTCAACTATTATGGAGAAAATTGAATGTATTTAAATCAAGATGATAACTTGGAGAGGAAACACATATTCAATTCACAAAAGATGCATAATAGGACAATATAATCTGTGATAAACACACACACATTTGTATAATTGACTCAGAATTTTAAGGGAGAAATAATACTGTTTTTAATACTGTCATTCCTATCAGACACAAAACACTAGTCCGTGGTGCACTGCTGTGGTGCACTGCTGTGTGCACTGCTGTGTTCTGTCAAAAATTTCATACTTATATCTATGTTTCTATATCTATATCTATCTCTCTATATATTAATCACAAGGCAAATAAAATCTTAATGAAGTTCATACAATAATACTTTGTAGTCAAGCCTTCAGCTGTATTTATCATGGTGTTTACATGTTTATTCAATTTATTAGACAATATTTTGGAAGCAACTAAATATATTTTAATAATAATTTTATTTGAATGCCAAAAGGTTAGCCAGTATTCTGAGGTTTTTGTTTTTTTTTTAAGGTGATTTTTTTTTAACATCTTTATTGCAGTATAATTGCTTTACAATGGTGTGTTAGTTTCTGCTTTATAACAAAGTGAATCAGCTATACATATACATATATCCCCATATCTCCTCCCTCTTGTGTCTCCCTCCCACCCTCCCTAGCCCACCCCTCTAGGTGGTCACAAAGCACCGAGCTGATCTCCCTGTGCTATGCAGCTGCTTCCCACTAGCTATTCATTTTATTCTGAGTTTTTTAATGATTGTGTAGAATATTTATTTTGCAGACTTTTGGTTCACTCCATAATATATAATGGAAATAAATTATACTACATGTAAGGTTAAAATCAAATATTAATTTTGTTATGCTTTTGGATATTTATTTCAAAATTATGGTCACCTGATTTTGGCATGTGAAACTTATAGTGGACAATGCATAAATACATATATTAACTTTATGAAATACTACAAATTGCTTATAAATAGCTACATTAAATTATTAAATAATCATAAATATCAGTGTCTTCATATTTATATATAAATTTTACAACAAAAAGTTTAACATATACACAGAGCATTTACTATCTTAATGAAAAGCTATCCAGCTAACTATCTTAAGCACACAAGATAATATTATAGAACAATATCTTTAATACCTGGAGATCATTAAATGTGAATGTTCAAACAATAAAGCTTTTATTGAAACCAAAGGAAAATATCTTAACAACCATGGCTAAGGCAACTATTTCTTAAATAGGACACAAAATCATACAAAAAGTAATTACACAAGAAATAAACCTAAGAAACTAGAATAAATTAAAATGAAGAACTTCTATTCATCAACAGACATCAACAGGAGATGAAAAATTCCACCAAATGGTTTCATATACAATATAAATATCCAGTGGTGTGCTAGTAAATGTTTAACAACTAGTACTCCAGAAGAAAAGTCCTATTTTTTTAGTGTTTGCCAATATATGTGGTGTAAATACTTCTACCATGGTGCTTTTAAAACTACTAAGCAGCTCTCAAAATTCTTGACACTTCAGCAGTAGGCTCTCATGAATCAGGTTAAGGCACCCTAGCATATCAGTGTATATACCCAGCAAAGGATTCAATACCCATATGTATATGATTAAAAAAAGGATAACATAATTTTTAAAGGATAGATAATAGATAATATGACAAATAGTTTAAAAAATTGTTTTTAGTACCACTAATCTTCAGGACATTCAAATTAAAATATCCCTATATATACAACAAAATGGCTAAAAGAGAAGGATGAAAAATTCCAGTGCTACTGAGTATCTAGAGCAACTGAAATCTCACATCCTGCTGTTGAAACCTGAAATAACCACTTCGGTAAAATGTCACTCTCTCCTAAAGCAGAACATACGCATAGCCTATATGCCCAGCAAAATATATACACATATTCCCTAAAAGACATGTTCCAGATATCCATATGACTGTTACTCATAAGAGCCAAACTCTAGAAGCTATCCACATGCTTATAAATGGGAAAAAGGACCATAATTTGGTATATTCACACAGTTGCCTACTACACAGCAATGAGAAGGAGTGATTTACCACTGCATGTAATCTTACAAATGTAACTGAGCAAAAGAAGCAAAGCAGTACCTATCATACGATTTCATGTGTAAAACGTGATTAAGTAGGCAAAGTAATCTATCTTCCTAGAATTCAAGATAGTGCTCATGTTCTGTGGGTAGAGTTACTAGAAAAGAGCAATTAAGGTGGGGGCTACAATGTACTCTAATTTTTATCTTTGTTTTTTTTTAATTTATGTGAGCGCTGTTTATATGGGTGTGTTCATTTTGTGACAATTCACCGAGACTGTGCCCTTAAGCTATGAGCAATTTTCTCTGTGTATGTTATGTTTATATAAGAATATTAAAAAGACTGGAGATGACATAAATTTTAAAAATATTTTGTACCATTTTATAAAATGAAATGATTTGTATGTTCATTTAAATATATTTGTAAAATATAAGTTACAAATTAAAAAATAACTTCTCAAGGATAAAATTATTGTTCTATGCATATCCAAATAACATTTTATAAAATGTCTTCCATTATCAGCAGAATCCTTCTGGAAGAGCAGAGGGGTTCTCCCTTGATTCTCTGTGACACTTGTTTTTCATAATCATACATTGTTTCTAAAAAATATCACCATAGGGAACACATTAGAGTGCCCGGAGGTGGTTGCCTACAGTCACTTAAAACATCTTCAAGATACATTTCAATAATGCTGAATTACCAGATAAAGAGGAGACTGAGTCAATTGCCTCTGTGTTTCCAAAGATATCGTTCCCCCCAGATATTAAATGTATGATACAAATGCCCATATTATCTGTATTTTATATGTCAATTACAAGCTAAATTTTTATCATGTTTACTATTAAGGAACAGATAAACACTGAAAATCCTTTTACTAAAATAACTCAATCAGTTTCACAACACAGACTTATGTTTACTTATATTCTGTAGTAATCAATTATAAATGTAATCCATATTCATATTTTTAACACGTTATTGAATGCATTAACCACAGAAATTAACAAATAAATAACACCTCCCCAAATCACCTTAGAAATTACTGATGATTTCTTATCATCTCTATTTCCATACTTACATATTTTACTTTCAACTCTCTAAAGCTCCAACATCAAGTTTTAATAGAAGAACTCAATTTTGATAAATCCTGACAGGTGATAATTTTATAAGTTTTACTTTCAATAACTCATTGCCTTATTCATTGGCATCAAATAGACCTCACTATAAATATTTTTAATATATAAAATTGTCATTCATATCCAAAGAAATTTTGTCCATGGTATAAATCTTTACCTTCCTGAACCATGCTTCATATTCACTTAGAAACCTATCAAAGGCTATATCAAATGACTATATTACTATAATCTACTCAAGAACATAAACACTAGATAGAAAATATCACATAGTTTCTTCAGAATTTCCATAAAAGGTAAAGTATCAAGCCACCTATGCAAATTCACTTTACTGTTATTAATCAAGCAGGGGTAATAGAGAAAAACTATAAAATTTAGTATATTAATTATAATCTTACCATAGGCTCACAGGTTAGGAATTCAAAGAAAAAGTTCACCACCCTGAGACCTAAAAAAAGTACAACCAAAAACATTTTGTATTAGTATAGGTATTGCATTTTAATTCAAGATCATAAAATGTTAAATAGTGATTCAATATCATGAAAATTTTTATTTTGTGTATAATTAGTATATGCATAATTTGACAATTTTGACTACATTTGTCTGAAATAGCATTACTGTTACTCAGCTCACATCAAACTATTGTGATTTGAGATTAATTACTCTAATTTCAGCTCTTTAACGCAGGGATGACAAACAAGCAGAGAAAATTTGTCTCTTTTGCTTCTTGTGGGACTATGGGTGAGGGACACATTTGCAAGCAAAATGTATTTTGCATATATTATTTTAGAATGTCTTCTCAGTTATACTCAGTTAACAGTGTCAAATACATACACACACACTCACACACACATGTTATTGTGTACAAATGTGATTAACATACCATAATCCAACTGATCTCTTTGTTTTAACCAGTGGGTAATATATATCTCTCCATGACTATAAATATTCTCTATCATCATTTTATAGGTCATGTAGTATTCCATAGTTCATTGTAGTATTCCAATAGCACTTTATGAAACTGGTTACTATTACTGTCATTAAATCAAGACATTTGATTACCATCACATGTGATCATATTTAGTAGTTAACGTGCTTTGCAAGAGTTTTATCATTTTGATGCTGTGGTAACTTGCTCATCAACACACATTTATTATGCCCTTGAATTTGCTTCCTTCAAGGTAGATACTGTTCTATATGAACAAAATAAGGAAACTGAAGATTTCATTTCTACCCTCAATGAAGAAATTAGTAGCATTTATGAACCCTTTAGAAAACTCATGAATGACTGGTATATACGCAGGTGCTCTACTGTGTAATGTATTACAAGTTCATAGAAGATAGAAAATTGACATCCATTATGTAAATTCCTTATGAGTGGTGTTGCTTTGGAGGATGATTTTCTCAGATTTCTATTCATTAAATCTTTTCTATTACAAATGAAGGAAACATTATATAACATAGTTTATCTGACAAAGGAATGCTATTTAATTCTTAGGAGGCATTATCATATGTGGAAATGATTTTGAAAGTAATAGGAACCACTTGAAGAGTGAAATAAAATGTTTCTAACATTCTTCTGATCAAATGTTAGTGGAAAACAAACTATTACTATCACAGAAGTATAAATATTCACATTATAATGCATTGTCCTTATTCTGCAAATTGAAATGAATGTGTGGAGTTAAATCTTCCATAATGAGTGCTCAGACTTTCTTGGTCAAAATCACTGAACCAAGAGGTGGCAGAGACTTGACTGTACTCTGAGTAACTGATTCTCAATCCATTGTGTTTCACTCCAGTTACTGGCCATGGCCCCAGGTCTCCTTGTTCCCAAGTGGTTACACTGTTTACTAGCCCTCCATAGATGTCTCTGCTGCCCATCCCTTTTACTAATCCGAAAGCACATGGACTAACCTTGCCAATGTCCCAGGCTCACTATTCTACTGCTTTCTGCTTTCATTTTCCCTACGGAAGCAAGGAAGGAAAAGATCTCTTCAGAAGATCTACTTCCTACCGATGTTGGTTGAAAGGGAAGAATCTAGTGTGATCTGAATGCTTATATGTCAGAAAGTCAATCTAGGAATTATAGTGACTTGACCCCAGTGCTCCCCTCTTTTATCAAGAGGTGCATGCATTTAAATTTGGGGCAAATGTTAAATTAAGTGTTAGAATCAATATTCGGTTGAAGCTAAGTATTGCCATCATGGAATGAACTCCTTGGATACACTAATTGAAAATTTTAATTGTTATTACCATTTTATTATTAAAGATTTAAAGTCGAGCTTTAAGATTTGACAATATAATACAGAAACAATGATTTCTTTTAGCACTATCAGATGCTAGATTACTCCTGCAGGCACTGTGTTGCATATTTGCAATATAAATTGACACCTTCAACTGAATAATAGAATTTCAACATAAAAAGCACATAAGGTTATTTATGTTCTCCAGTTACGCACAGAATGCTTATCTGTACCTGAATGTGAATACTCAGTAACAGTACATCCAAAGGACATCCTTGTTTGTATTACTGACATTGTTATACTGGTTAGATATGTTGGACACTCAGACTTGAAGTCACTGCTTATGTTTAAATTCAGGGATTCTAGAAATGACATTAAATTCATTTGGCTAGTTGTTTTTCAAACCCAAGGCCGAGCCAGGGAGGTGATTTTAGGCATATAAGAAAGCCAAAGCAGAAATATGGACCACCCTAACTTCAATCTACCTTTTTCGATGATTTACATGGCCTGATTCAGGCAAGAATACTGAGTACTGGGATATACTTAAAGAGGAAAGAGTCCATTTTAACATGATATGAATGAGATAAATATTGTTAGGGGAGAGATTTGTGGTGAAGGATCAGTTATTCAACTGTCAATGACATTGGCACTGAGTTAGTGTGGTCCTTGATGCATTTCAGGAAATTTTATTTCGGGTAATAAGATTCTAGCTAAATGAATTTGATCAGGTATACTTCTTTCATTTGTGCTACTTATCTTTGGAGGAATAGACACTCAGAAAGAACTTATGCTGAGCCAAGTAAGCAAACTTCAGAAAAAAAAAAAAAAAAGAGAGAGAGAGAGATTGGTAATTCTGGAAGTCTAATGTCCTAAATCTATGATATTCAAGGAGAAATGCTTCATAGTAATGTCTATATAACTGTCAAATTACTGCAGAAAACTTAAAAAGTTGTACTTGAGTTAGTATTTCTATAGATTACAACTATTAATTGATGGATTTACTGGATATGTGGCTGTTTGGAAAAATTCATGGAATTGGCATTTCAGATGGTGATTTCTCTGATGGTAAAACAGTTTGGAGTACTTTATTTCTTCTTGGCTCAATTTTGCTGAAAAGTTCAATTTTTAAAGGGGGTGACAAAAGGTTGAATTTTTAAATGATTTGGAAACCTAAAAATTGTGAAGTTAATTTAACTAATTATAAATAATTTTAAATAATTGCAAATTACTTTAAAGACAGTTTGGTGGGTTTAGAAAAATAATATTTAGTTAGCAATGGATAAATAGTACAATGCTAGGATTTCTATACTTTATCTCATATATCTTCAATTGGCATTCACAAAAGTCTCTTGTATCTCCATTACAAAAAGTGAGATTATTTTCCACATTTTCAGTTAAAAAAATGGAAGCTAACAGTTGCCGGAATATACTCCAAAATGTCTTATCACTAATACACTGTGAAGTCAAAATTCAACTCAAGCTTAATTAAGTTCAGAATCTCAATTAAGCCATATGCCATAGATAACATTTACTAAAAATAAGCAATATGTAAAGCACTGGTTTAAGTATTTTGTATGTATCAACTAATTTAATTCCTACAACTGTATCTAAACTTTATCCATGAACAAAACTTGAGCTGTGAGAAAGTTATTGTGTAAATGTACTATTACACAAGTTGTTTTTTGTTGTTGCTGTTTTTGGTTTTAACCCAGAGACCCTGGTATCAAACTGTTCTGTGAACCATTATACAACCCAGTTTCCACATTCTATTTTATTATTGTGCAATATTTCTTGCAAGTGGTATTTTGATGAATATATATATATATATTAGATTCAGGGGTCATGTAATTACACATTTATTATATGTCTACTATCCCCTTAGTTGATCCTTTAAAATATTAATAGTAGTTAACATTGATTGAATATCTACTATGCATCAGGAAGTATGTTAAGTGCCTTAGGTTCAACTAATTTAATCCTTAGAACAATCCTACCAGGTTATTATGATTACTGTTCTTATATAGATAAGACAATTGATTAGAGAGGTTAATAAATATGCCCAAGAGCATAGAGGTAGAAATGGTACCGCTGAATTTCAAACATAAACTCTCTTACTCTATTCATTACATGCAGCACAGAAATTCTGATTCTTTTAATGAAGAGGAGGTGTGAAAGAAATTAAGGGTTTCCATTTTATTCTATTTAGAATGAAATAAAAATTCAACTTCATAAAGCAGAGATATGACTACACTCTATTTTTTAAATGAATGTACAAGAATAGTAAACAAATTAAATCCTTCCAGTCTTACAACTCCAACATATTATGATTAATTTTAGATAGAGACAGCTCCATAGTGCCTAGCTCATTAAATGCTAAACTGAAACTATGCATTATTTAACAGACATGCCAATTTCTAAAATTTTCTGCCAATAAATTTTAGAATACATGAGATTTTACAAAATATGCAAGTTTTATGTAATATATAAATAATTTTGGTATAAGTTATCAGAAATACTTTCTTAGAAAACCAGATAGCCTTCTGTACATTTAGAAAATTGCAAATAATATGTTTATTAAAAAAAAAACAAAACAGACTTTGAACTCTTGCTTCTTTCAAGACTGTCAAGCTTATCATCTCAGAAACACAATTCTTATTATAATTGCAGACTACATGTATGGGGAAAAAAAAGTAGATTGTTTCAATGAAACCTGGCATATTGTAAATTCTCAATAAATAACTAATAAACACCTAAATAAAGAAATAATTCAATGCTTCAATAAAGAAATAATTGCTGACAGACCCTTAGGAAGAAAACTACCCTGTATTTAGGTGTTAGATTTTTACCTTAGCTCAGTAACATCCAGACTTTCTCAATGTCTTATTTAATACCTAAATCATTCCTTTCAAATCTTCAGATCTTAAATCCTGGGAAAGCTGGTGGGATAGGCAGTGATAAGTTTCGGAACTATTAACTCATCCCATAATTAGGTAATTTGTATATCTGTAAATCCGTTGCTCAACTATAACTATAAACAACACATATAACTATATAATGTTAGTTCAGTAATTCATTTATCTATTCAATAAATATTTTTTGAGCAACTGTGTGTCAGTCACTATTATTCTAGAATGTGAGCTTAAAGTGATGAACATGACAAACAGGGTCCGATCTCATAACTTTTATATCCTGGTTACAAATATGATATTTAATGATTTTATATGTGATTGCCACTATCAAAAGCCACTACAAATTGCTGCCCTAACACTCTAAAATCTTTCATAAGGATTATTCTTCAGGGGTTCCAAACCCTAGCTTAATGTATTTTAATAAGTTCAAATGGGTTTAACACTATGACAGAAAGTTCCAGTTATCCCCCAATATCTATCTTTCCCTGTTTTTAGCAAAAGAACTGCTGATTTTTAGCTAGGTTTATGTCTACTTGAAAAAAGATTCTTAGTCTTGGTGCCATAAGACTAAGCTCTGGCAAAAGCATGTATGTGGAAGTAGAGTGAGAAACTTCTAGGAAGTGCCACTGAATGTAGAGAGTACGCCCATCTTTGTCCCCTTTTTTCGTTAATTCTCTAGCTAGAATGCAGCATTAATGCCTGGAGCTCCAATGGCGGTTTTGTTTGTTTGTTTTTTGTTATTGTTGTTGTTAATCATGAGAGGCTACCCTCCTCTTTCTGCTCCCTTAAACTCTACTCTGTTACAAGTAGAGTAATAAGATGGGAGGAGACTGGATCCTGGACAGGGTACGTCATCTCAGGCTTGGATGGATGACCATTTAAATGCGAATGAGAAATGCTATAGACAGAAAGCAGATTAGTGGTTTTCAGGGACTGAAGGGTGAGCAGAATGTGAATGGCTGCCAGTAGGTACAGGATTTCTTTTTGGCTCATGAAAACATTATAAAATGTAGAGAGCGGTGCTGGTTACACAATGCTGAATACACTAAATCCAAAGAACTGTACACTTTAAAAGGTTATACGAAAAAAGAATTTTATAGTATGGGAATTACAACTCAAAAAAGCTATTATAAAAAAAGTGTGCCTTATATCACCTTATTAGTTTAATATGACCGTAAAGAATTTGGATACATTTTACTGTGACAGAAAACTAATTGTACAGCATATTCTGTGGAGACTCAAATTTGTCTGAATCTATTAGTTTCCTACTGTGCATTAACATGTTTGTATATATTAGAGAAAATGGAAATGACAAGAGATGGCGATCTTTCTTCCATGGTTTAAAATCTACTGAGGAAAGATGTTATTCATTTATTAACTGACACCACAAACCATTAATCTCCCAGGGCTTTGTGAGGATTTCATTATATAATTGGAAGTTATTTGAAAACTGCTATATAACAAAGGGCATGACCAGGGGAAAAAAAAGTTGCCAAAATACATTATAGGCTGGAATTTGTCTTTTAGCCTGTTGGTAGTGGTGCCTTTGATATCTTTATAACTGAACGGATATCTGGTTTGAAATTGTGCTTACAAAAAACCAAAATGTTAAAACCTCTAAATAAAGTTTTATCCTTGTTAAAAAGGTATAAAATGAAAGTAATGATTATAAATATTTCTGGTGTCAAATAGATATAGAAACATTAAGCAATCCGTTTTTGGAGTGGGAATTTACACGTTTTAAACTAAAGTATATAGATCCTTACATTTAATATTTTAACTCTTAGATATCACTGTCCTTAAACATGCCACTTCAAATTATTCAAAACATTAACATTTTATTTAAAATGTTTGTTGTCCTCATATGATTGGCAACAATAACTTCCAACTATAAATGGGTATATTATAAGGAGATTCTCCAAACCGTTTTTCATGGGTGGTATTGTCATGTCATAATTTTCCTAAGTTGATATTCAGCCACATTAATTAATAAAGCTTCAAAAATAATAACGCTCATCATAAAAGTTGTTGTGTTATAGATACCTACACATTTGGGAAGAAATTAAAATTGTAAACGATAATTTCCAGCATAATATAATGATCTTTTCATTACTGGAGTTGGTTATACTGGGAAATCTGTAAGAACCTGTGAAAGTTCACAGGATTGGTTTAACCTTTATGGAAATTATTTGGTAGCTATAGCAACATTTATTTTCATCTCACTTCAACTGTTGCAAGAGGTCAGATAAGCTTTGGCGCTTCAGTTCAGCAGCTGCTATCATGACTGTTAGATCGTTTTCCCTCCCTATTCTCAAAGTATAGAGCTGTATTTGGACCTCAGAGGCCCGTTCTAGCTTACTCTACATATTGGCTACTTGAATAACCCCCTGGAAAACACCCAGTATTCCTTATTCTTTTCCTTTTACCATTTTCTTGGCAATTACCAACACAGAGGTAAAAGTGAGGTATATATCAGTACCTCTCAAACTTAAAAGCACATACCTCTTAAACGCACATACAAATCATTTGGGATTCTTAATAAACTATAGATTCTCATTGATAGTTCTGGACTTGTTAGAAATGCAGCATCTCAGGCCCTGTCCTGGAATTATGGACCAGATTCTTCATTTTAACAATATCAGCAAGGTTTTTAAGCCATGGGTTCTTTACCTCTAAGATGGGGTAGTCGTAGATCATGTACCCCACAACCTCTGTCTCCTCTTTAATCTCCCTTCCACTCTAATCCTCCCCACCTCAATTAGATGATGTTCCATAAAATCCTCTCTTCTAAGCTTTGAAAAAGCAAGCTGCTATACCTAAATGTTTGTTTCCTATTTTGTTATTCTACCACACAACTAGCCCTATGCGCTGCTCATATTTCATCATCATTATCATTTCTTAACAGTTACCTACCCATTACATTCCTAATAGCCGAGAAAGTGAAATATTTCCAATCCCCCCCTTTTTCTGTATCTACTTCTCTCTCCTGCTATGACATAATTTGCTCATACATTTTTAAGTGGATTATTCATGTTAACATCAGTTTTCCTATCTCCATTTAAATAATGTATGTGTATCTTCATCTATTCCTAATATATTACTTTATTTCCAAGAAAGGACTCTCTCTCCTTCTTGTATTCTTGTTTTCATCTTCTCTTGCCTGTCCGAAACACATCTTTTATGCTTTTTCTAATGACAATGAATTTCCCACTCTCCATTTGATCATTCCTTTCAGCCTATAATTTCAAGCTTTAGCTTTCCTGGAGAACTTTGCCCTTGATCCGCCTACCTCTTCAAGCTTCTATCTTTTATTTTTCTTTTGGGTGGGCAGTCAACACTTACTTTTTATACCTAACAATATGTTGTTTACCCTAATAACTATAATGGCACTCTTTATTGAGCATCTCCAATAGTGCCAAAACATCAAATCATATTCTTTTTAATGTTATCATCACCCTCAAATAATTCACAGCAGGTGTACTTGTTGACTACTTCCTTCTTGAAATTCTCTTATGCCAGGGATTCCGTCACTGCCTTCTTATTTTTTAGTTTTAGTTTTTTCTTTTTTAATATTCTGATGATTACAGCTTGTGGGTTTTGCTTTGCTTTTTTCTCCTTCCCAGTGTCTTTAAATATAGGCAGACTTGCAGCATGTCTACCCTCAGCACCAAGCACAAGGCCCTGGGGCATAGCTGTGCTCGGGGATTTTTGAATGAATACGTGAATCAGTGTATGACTATATTTTGTGATCCTCTCCTATTTCTACATCTTCCATATCTGAAATTACCCTCATACATATGGCTTAAGTTACCATCATCTCTATGGGGAATATTTCCAAATAAGCATTTCTAGATCTGCCTGTACTCCCCAGTTCAAGTGCTATTTCCCAACTTCCTGCTAGATGTTTCTACTTACCTACTGCACAATTACCCTGAAGTCGAAATATCCAGAACAAAATTAAAACCCACTCTACTTGTTGCTGTTGCCAAAACCCACTCTACTCTCTGCATTCTCGCTGTTACTGACACTTCTAACTTGTCATTTTTTTCAGCTTCATTGAGATACAATTGACATGAAATATTATGTAACTTTAAGGTGTAAAATGTGTTGAATTGAAACACTTGTGCCACAGTAAGGGTACCACTATAGCCTTAGTTAACGCTTCCATCATAACACAAAATTGCCATTCCTTTTTGTGGTAAGATCATTTAAGATCTACTCTCTTAGTAATTTTCAAGTGTATAATACAGTATTGTTAACTATAATTACAATGCCGTGCATTAGATCCCCATAACGTATTCACTTTCTAACTGGAAGTCTGTATTCACTGACTGACATGTCACTATTTCCCCTACACTGCAAGCCCCTGCTAATGGCCACTCTACCCTTTATCTCTATGAGTTCAGCTTTTTAGACTCTACATGTAAGTGATATTGTACAGTATTTGTCTTTCTCTGATTTATTTTACTTAGAATAATGTCCTCAAGGCCCATCCGTGTTGTCACAAATGGCAGGATTTCCTTCTTTCTCATGCCTGAATAATATTCCATTACACAGATATAAATAAATCTTTATCCATTCATCCATTGATGGACATTCAGGTTGTTTGCATATCTTGGCTATTGTGAATAATGCCACAATTAAAATGGAAGTTCAGATGTCCCTTCAAGATCCTGTTTTCATTTTTTTTTTAATATATAAACCCAAAAGTGGAATTGCTGGATAGTAATTGTAATTTTTTTGAGGATCCTCCGTACTATTTTCCATAGTGGTTGTACTTCTGCACTAGGGTGCAGAAGGGTTCCTTTTTCTCAACATCTTCACCAACACTTGTAATCTCTTGTCTCTTTGAGTGTAGCTATTCTAACAGGTATGAGGAGATATCTCACTGCAGTTTTGATTTGCATTTTCCTGATGATTAGTGATGTTGAGCATCTTTTCATGTGTCTATTGTCCATTTGTATGTTTTTCTTGGAAAAAATATCCATTTTTTAATCAGATTGCTTCTGTTTTTGTTACTGAGTTGTATAAATTCTTTATATATATATATAAAATATTAAACCCTTCTCAGGTATATGGTTTGCAAATATTTTCTCCTATTCCATAGGTTATCTTTTCATTTTGTTGATTGTTTCTTTTCTGTGCAGAAACTTTTTAGTTTGATGTAGTGCCATTTATTTATTTTTGCCTTTGTTGCTTGTGCTTTTGGTGTCATGTTTGAAAAACAGTTGTCAAAATCAATGTCAAGGAGCTTTGTAGTGAACAAAAGGGAAGGATTCAGGTATGCTCTGATAGGAGGTTATTAGCATGGAAAAGCTGAAGGTGGGTTAACCAGAAGCAGGGCACCCTATGTGACTGACTGGGGAGCAGTTTTGGCTTTCTCTGGTTGGTTTTAAGTTGGAAGAAGACAAAAATTAAGAAAGTTGGTAGTCACTCACTTGAAAATATCCTGAAAGTCCTGGACTTTCCTAACCACTCTGAGCAAATTGATATAGAGGTTGTGGTTTGGATTCCTAGGCTTGTTGGTCAGAGTTCTAGTGTCAAATATGGTCTGGTTGTTGTCCATTTGTTTATTAGTCTCTCATATCTCATTTTTCCCCTCCAATCACAGGGAATTCCTCAATTTAGCTACTAAGCTGAGTTATTTATAACATATTAATGAATATTTGTTAATACAACAAAAATATAATTGGCATAACGGCAATTATTATGTGGTTATAAATACCTAATAAAGTTGTAATTTTTATGAATTAAGTTTTATGTACCAAAGTATATTATTTTTAATATTGAAAATATTTTTATTGAACATTCTTACTTCTTCTAGTAGTCAACTGCTCAATATGAAACTTATTTACACTGTATTAAAGATAATTCAGTTAGTGTCAAGACATAAGTTTATTTCCCATGATTCTATGAGGTAAAATATCCTTCTTTCAACTACTTAAATACTAGGTTTCTTTATTTCTCAAATAGAAAAACTCATGAATATTTGCATACTTCTCTACCCCTTCTACTATGTAGGCTGGGCGTTATTAAATAAAAGAGATTTAGCCAGATACCATGCAAGGATTTAGCCCTGAATCCATTTGTAAGCTATCCTGACAACTGCCTATCAAAAATAGAAGGAAAAAAGATATTTTCCTTTAATATGATTCCTATAATCTCTTATTTCACTAGCATAGCAGATGTATTATACTTGCCCAGTTACTGCAGTGCTTCTCAAACTTCAGAGTATATCAGAATGGCTGAAGGGCTTGGTTGTACACAGATACCTGGACCCTGCCTCCACAGTTTCTGATTCAGTAGGTGGAGTTCCAAATTTTGAATTTCTAATAAGATCCTAGGGGATGCTGCTGCTGTTGATAGAGCACCCTACTTTGAGAACCACTGAGTCAATACTTACTAACAGAATCACACTTATCTGGTCTTGCCCTATTAAGGTTCTCAATCTAATAAAGATTCTGTTTTAAGAATAAGTTTACACAAATGAATAAAAACAGGACACAAATAGATTGGTTAGTAACATAGAAACATGCCCATGTAAGTTATTTACATTTTTAATAATCAAATCTGGTTAAAATTTATAAAATAAAACCCAAATGGAAGTAAAACCCAGTTGGCTAAGTGCATCATACCAATCACTTACTCTAGGGTACTTATAATGTTTCTTTTTTTTTTTTTATTACAAATTAGAATCATGCATCAAACACTGTTCCATAATCTGTTTTTATCACAGTGCAGTCTATCACAATCATGTTCTGCTCTGTTACAGTGTGAGTTCCACAAGAGCAGGGATCTTTGCTCCCTTTGTTGATAGATCCCAAGTTCTTAGAACAGAGCCTAACACGTAGAAGTTGCTCCTAAATGTTTGCACGTGTCTCACTATTTCTTTTGGTTAAGAGGAAAGATATGAATGGTTTTACAGCTTTAGATTGGTATAACCAAATGACCCCAGTAAGACTGGATCAGTCTCTCCTCCCACCAGCCCTGTGTGCTTGTGCTTATTTCCCTCCCTCCTAAACTCTCCTGCATCTATCTGCCAGTAGTAACATTTACTGCTACATGTGTTTACCATATGTTGTTTTTCAAATTTTAACATCTCTAAAATCAGGATGCATACCCAATGGAATAATTTAGCTTTTTTTTTCCTTTTGTAGAGCGCTATAAAATAATGGTTTGTCTTTATAATCCATGGCGTTTTCGCAAAAAATAAAAATCCAGCGACACATAAAGCCTAGCGCTGCATTTGTGAACACTAGTCATAATTACTTCAAAAGCTATCTAATGCTATTAAATATTTTGAAAGATCACTGGAACACTATGTGTTGAATGTCATAGATTGCTGATTAACTTCCTAAGAAGTATCCTGCTTTCCACGTGCTTACTTAGGAATCAGAAACAAGAGGACCTGTCTTAATTACTACAAATCAGTATTACTTGTCTTGTGTTTAAAAGAGACAGGAGAGAAAGAGAACATGTCACCAGATTTAGATTAACAAAAACCTTTTATAAAGGAAACATGTATTAAGAAATAAATGAAAACATGAATATAGATGCAACCAAAACCCTGTAATTTTTCCATGGGAAAAAATGTATAAAATCTTTAAGAGAATCTTACTGAATTTATCTGCCATATGATATACCATGCTGGTTTTACTCTCAAATATTAAAATAACATACCAGATAAAACTATTGTTGTATATTTTTTCACTATTACATAATTTTCAACATTTTAAATCTTTAGAAGCAAATATTTCTCCAGTCAATTACTTAGAAATAAAAAAGATTAAATGGTGTGGATGGCTTCATAATGAATATGCATCAGAATGGTCAACTTTATCAGCGATATATACAAAGATATTAAAATTGGATAAAATTTTTGCCACAAAGCTGAAAATATCTTATTTGAATGCAATATTAAATTATTTCCTAAGTTGCAGTTTCTCCAAATGGGGATACAAAGAATTCATACCTCATTACAAGGACAACCAATACAACGCATGTAAAATGTGTAGAAGAGTTAGGGCCCATAACAAGTATTCAACAAATATCAACTATGACAATGACATTGACAATTAAAATATTTAGAAAATAAATCTATGCAGCTACTCTAAGGTTTAATTTCTATTTTCACTTTTACTTCTATAATTAACAGGATTCATAGTAGCAGTGGTATAATTGCCCACCTTCATAAACATGAATATAGAAAAAAATATTAGCTTCCTTTTCATTGCTGGGGAAGGGGGAAGGAATGCAAATATGTATACGTATATCAAAGATTCTATCTATATTCACTTCTGCAAAGGTTTGACTACTCAGAAATTTTTCTCATTGAGAAAAGGGAAACACAGTTTTGTTATTTTTGCTCGGATTTCAACAGTCCATTAGAGACTCCTGTGAGAGAATATGGTGAGACTGGGGTTTGAGGCAAGAGGGAGTGCCTCTGAGGGAAATGTTGAGAATATGGGAGGGAATCATTGCAGATTACAAGAAGGTTGCAGTACAAATGCCAAGTGATTGAACATGGGGGCATTCCCAGAAAGCACCCGCAAGAGCTAAGGGAGTTCTCCTAAGAAAGGAGAGAATCTTCTGTCCTGAAAGTCAGACCTAGGGGAGAACCAAAGTAAAGGTCATTGAGGAAGTTTAGTCATTTTCCACCTGATCATTAGTCTTTGCTGGAGTGAGAATCTCCAGTCATCCAATTGTCACCTGGAGACATTGTTTCTTCTTTAACACAGCATCCTACCCACTGACTGTGCAGGAGGAGTGACACCCTTCACGACTTAGTTCAGTACTTTGTTCATTACTCCCCAAAAGCATCTACTTCCTAAAGACCTGAAACTTGAGTAAAGGTGGTTGGAGTCCTGGCTATCTATTGGCATAGTAGTATAGGATAGAACTGCTGCATCTGTACATGAACAATGGAAGGTAGGTAATAATGTAGTTATTACAATACTATAGTATTTCTGTGCATTAAAGCTGTCAGTTCGGTAGGAATCAATTTAGAATACAAAGGATGAACACTTGATAATCCAGAGCAAAAAAATAAAAATGAACATTCAAAAGTAAATATATTAGAGACGTTTCCTTAGATACAAATGTTAAGAGTGTTTTGTCAATTCTCAAGATGGGCTATATATTGGAGTTAATGAAAAACACCACTCTGATTAGCTCCATCGTAAAAGATTTTGCCCTTAGGAGTATGTGTGTAATACCATGAACATACACATCCTTTGCAGGAGTTTGTGTTTAACTAGGGAAAAAATATTTGTACTTAAGAATAACTATAACATATATATTTATGTATGTGCAAAAGAACACACATGTGTACATTATTTATCATTTTACTTAAGTTAAATAGGTATTAATTTATATAGATAGTGTTTATTCTAAGGCTTGGTCAAATGCCAAGTTTAAAATACAGGCAATATTAAAGGTATCTTTAGTGAATACTTTCTGAGCAGAGAGGCCAGATAAAATAAACAGCGTGCCAACAAAATGATTCCTGAATAATTCTTCTCTGAGTGTTCTACATGTTAGACATGTATTATACATAAACACCTTTAGATAGTCAATAAAATATTCAGAGGTACCCCTGCTATTTCCTTAATGATCCTTGAAGAGATGATATCATACTGTATTATTGTCCATTGTTCACTTTATAGAAAACCTTATTTTTTTCCTACTTAGGTCAATTGTTACTATTAATACACAGAAATATATTTTAAAACACCACCAGCACTTCGTATATCATTTGTGATGTTAGCCACATTTTCCTAAGACTAACAAAATGTACAAAAAATGACTGACTGCTAATTTTCTTTCATGATACATTGACAAACCAAAAGTTGAAATCATATAGTATAGGATATGGTTAAATATTAAAGACTTTATTTCATGCACTAGTCCATATTCTTCAAACCAGGATCTAAATTGATGAATAGGATTATGTATATGAATTGGACAGTGAATTGAATTATTATTAGCTTAAATCCATTCTAAATATTTAGATATAAAGAAATATAAAACACATTATGCCCTCAATTTAAAATGTCATTCAGAATTATAAATTAGCATATATGATATTATTTACAATCACAGAGGTCAGTATACAAAATTAATCGTAATGAAATTGGTATCCATTATTTTGGCAAGATTATTCTGCTATGAAAAACCTGGATGGATTGGGATTGACATATATACACTAATATGTATAGAATGGATAACTAATAAGAACCTGCTGTATAAAAAAATACATAAAATTCAAAAAGAAAAAACTGGATGGATCAGAGAAAGAGAATGCCTCAGACTGAGAAAGAAAGTAAGTAATCAGCAGGAATGGAGATGCAATGACTTCTGTCAAAGATGCTGTAGGTGAGAAGCTCCCAATGGTCTCTGAAAAATTATTATTAGAAGTGAGGTGACAGAAGACAAGTCTTAAACACCTGCCTAGTCTTTAACACTGACGGAGTGGGGGGAAGGGCAAGGAGGAAGATCAAAATCAAAGTTAAAAGCAAAAAGTGGGCAAAGAGAAGATACGAACACATATAACCTCCCCCATTGCAGAGTATCAGCCCGTCTAAGAGGGAAAGGGGAAAAGCCATAACTCTGAACAAAGTTAAAAATGTTTGTTGCTATAGTATGGCATATTAATTATACTGAATGAAGAACATTTTATACGTAAAAGTGACTAAAAAGTCTTGGGCCCTGGCTTAAATTCCATTTAGCAGTAAAGAACTAGTCCCACAGATTAATCATAACAGAAAAGGAAACAAAACATTCTAAAGTTGCTTTAGGATGATATCCCTTGAGTACGGACTATTCATAATGATTACAGAAATAATTCATGCTTAGAGAACTACTCAAGAGCGAAAATATTACAGAGTTGCAAAAACTAAAGTAGGGGAGAATTCTATAAAGCTAAGGAAGGTCAACAGACTCAAGTATATCAGAAAAGTCAAGAAATAAGGGCAGTAAAAAAAAGTTAGGTGTTTGTGGGGAAAAAAGTTGTCATTGATGATGATGCAGAAAGAGATTTTTGTTCAACAGTGCAAATGGGGAAAAGAGACAGGTGGACAAGAAATAGAGGCAAAAGAAATACATATATTTGAAAATGTTGGCAGTAAAATAGGGAAATAATAGAATATTTAATAGAATGGACTATGCCAAATACTAAATTAGTAGCATTGATAAAAGAATGCAAATCCTTCCCTAATTTCCCTTACTATTCAAACTAATAGTTTTTGTTGTATCATATTTTTAATTATTCCTGCTATTCATATAAAGGTTAAATGCAAAAAAAAAAGTGTCTAGATTAAAGACCTTTTTCCTACAAACGAATATATATTCAGGACTTCGGGATTTCAGTAACTCTAAAGAAATTTCAACTGGCTTTCTTAGAAATCAGATTTTATGGAAGCTTATTCTGTTCATCTATAAGATAATTCATTTTTGCCATCTTAAGTTCTATTCATCAGAAAAAGTGTGAGATGTTAAAAGTTTATTGTTTTATGCCAATAAGTTTGAGTGAATTATTGCACAGAAATAAGAGAACTAATATAAAGCAGATGGAGAGGTAAGCAATCAAAAAATACAACACAATGTGAAAACTACCATAATGGTGCAATGGGAAAAGAGAAATAGGAAATCAACTCTGTCAAGAAGAATCAGGGAGGTGGCATCTGGATTGGATAGAAGTTAAAAAAAAAAATAAGAAAAATTCCAGGTGTAGAAATGGTAAAAGGCTTTCTAGGTAGAAAAATCACATGTAAAAGGGTATGGCAATCTGAGGAAGTAGTGTGATTCAAAAATGACAAGAAGTTTGTTGTACTGGTTGCTGACATGCAGGTGGAGCCTGGCAAGAAGATTTGAAAGAGTGCCCCACATTTCATGCATTTTTGTAAATGACTAAGCATGTGCAAGAGGTAAAAGTCTCAAATTGATTACTTGGTTCCAGGAAATACATTTCCTCTCAACCATACATATTTTCTCCAGCACACATCTGTTTGTCTAAGAACATATTTCCAAAGACTCTCTGATTTTCCTTTGGTAAAATCCCATCATAGAAAAATCCTTTGCATTCCAGGAAAGCTACATTCCTTTGGCACAGTTTAGATTTTTTAATCTAATGCTTAAACAGCACATCCTATGCACTAGCATATTTTTTAGTGCTTTGAACATATTAACTCAATCAATCTTCATAAAAACCATGCAAGTTAGATATTGTTAGTATTGTCATTTTACAGATAGAAAACTGAGATGTGGATAGGTTAATTGATTTGCCAAGATTCCCCAGCTAGTGCGTAGTGGAGCTTGGATTCCTACCTAGGCAACTGGCCACCGTATTAAACTGCCTCTCTGTTACACTGAGATTTCAGCAAAGAACACCTCATCTATGCCATTTTCAAAAATGAACTTCTCCATGAGTACTCATATTTTCCATGTTGAAATAACACATTTTATACAGTTTCCTAAGTGTGTTTCATGAAATATTAATCCTAGGAGATATTTGGTGGGAAATGGTCAAATAAGTCTGGAGAACCCTGGTCACCATGATATTTTCTTGGAGGTGTACAACAGATGTTCATATTTGTAAAGCTCTGAAAATTCCTACAAAAACAAAGTCTGTTTAATTATTTTAAAAAAGTATTATGACATATTTCATTCTGTTATTTTCAACTGTTTTCAATCTTATTTGGGGTTATTATGCTTCTAATTGCTCTTAACACCTCACTGAACGACTCTTTGAGAAGTGTTAATCAAGGATGAAATAACTGAATCTTTTACTCATTAAAAATAGGCTTAACCACTAGAAACACTACTCTACAAGGAAAAGCATCCACACTAAGGATGCACTCTGGCTCTGAAAAATCACATTTATCATGGAGGTAGTTACAATTGACAAAATTCTTTCACCAGCAAATAGAACTTCCTTACTCTCCCTTTTGCTAATGGAGATGCCCTTATTTTCTTTCTTCACTTTCTTCTTATTCCTAAGCCCTATAATAAATCTCACCCCATGATTATTCCTGAGCCTCTTCCCTGCTTTAGGCCCTTCCCAAGCACTGCGCCTCACTCGGTCACCACATCTCAACCTCCTTCTGATAGTCAGAGGATTGAAAGCAGAAGGGGAAAGTGTAGTCATAGAATCTTGAGATGAAGTAAAAATTAAGATGAACCTAAGCATCTTTTAGTTTAATCTTTACCCAGGTAAAAATGAAATCACTGAAACTTACAAGAGGTTAAATGATTTTGAAGTCAAGAGCAGTCATCCCTGAAAATATAGATCCCTTAAACTATAACTTGCTTAATAAATAATATCCTGTAACCCGCCTTCATTGACTAATTGTTTTGAAAATTGCATACCCTCCAAGCTTCACCTAGCTTAGACAAAACATCACAAGTGTCCATCAACAGATGAATGGATAAAGAAGATGTGGCACATATATACAATGGAATATTACTCAGCCATAAAAAGAATGAAACTGAGTTATTTGTAGTGAGGTGGATGGACCTGGAGTCTGTCATACAGAGTGAAGTAAGCCAGAATGAGAAAAACAAATACCGTATGCTAACACATATATATGGAATCTAAGAAAAAAAAATGTCATGAAGAGCCTAGGGGTAGGATGGGAATAAAACACAGACTTACTAGAGCATGGCCTTGAGGTTATGGGGAGGGGGAAGGGTAAGCTGTGACGAAGTGAGAGAGTGGCATGGACATATATACACTACCAAACGTAGGGTGGATAGCTACCACCTAGAGGGGTGGGATAGGGAGGGTGGGAGGGACGGACATGCAAGAGGGAAGAGACATGGGAACATATGTATATGTATAACTGATTTACTTTGTTGTAAAGCAGAAACTAACACACCATTGTAAAGCAATTATACCCCAATAAAGATGTTTAAAAAAAAAAAGAATACTTTAACTTCCCCCTGTAGATAACACTTCGGACATAATGGATCACTAAAGTAACAGCTGCTTGTTTTTCAGGAACAGGGAGCTAGTCTTGCACAGTTCAAACAAGTCAATACCAGAGACCACTCAACTGAAACTGCATGACTGTTCGTTGGATGACTTTTTGACCTCAGAGGGCCAAAAACTCCACCCTCAGATCATGTCAACATCACCATTTTCTGAACATGTGTCCCATGAAGAAGCATGTATCAGATACTCCCAAGGAGAACATAGATTACTTCACCTTTTCCTTGCCACCAACCATCTTTCCCCACACCTCAGACAACCCTGCTTCTTTATCCCACAGATGTTCCAAGCCCCTCACCTTTGGGAAGACAGATTGGAGGCTTGTTTCTCCATCTCCTTGCTGGACTGCCTTGTGAATAAACCCTTTCTCTCCTGCAAACCTTGGTATCTCAGTGTTTAGCTGGCTGTGCATCAGGCAAACAGACCTGGTTTGGTAACAAAGTGCCTAGGGTCATAGACATAATAAGAAATTGACCTTGTTTCGAAGCAGTCATTTTCTGATTACTGATTCAGTACCCAGGTGGTCTATGTTATAAGCAATAGAGAAGAGGAAGGGAGATAAAATGGTATTCTGCCTCTTGTGCGGGACTGTGCAGTTCACCTAAGCCAAATGGCAACTCCACTGTTAGGACTTGTACTATTAATGTTCTCACCACTCTCCCAACACCAAGAGCCTCACAACTAAACTCCCTGCTTCCACCATGGCACAGGCATGCAAGGATAGGAGTGGAGGGTTACCGATTAAATAATGGGTCTCTTTACCACACAGTAGAGCTGAATTAAAGCCCCTCTCCAATCTCTTGGTCAAAATTCCCTGTATAGTTACACAACCTGCACTACTGTATATGGTAGGAGAAAGAAAATGGGGAAATGAGGGAGAGGAGTATGAGAGGGGCATAAGAAGAAAGACAGGACAGAGGGAGGGGAAAGCCTGGTCTTTACTATTTTCTCTATCCTGAACTCATAATTAGAAAACACAAAACCTCACTGAGTTCTTCCATTCTTCTTTGAGTTTGGTGAGCATCTTTATGGCTGTTACTTTGAGCTCCTGATCTGGTAAATTGCTTATCTCCATTACATTTATTTCTTTTTCTTATGTTTTTTTTCTTTTTCTTTCATTTGGAAGGTATTCCTTTGTCTCCTCATTTTGCCTAACTCTTTGTGTTTGTTTCTAGGTAACAGGTAGAGCAGCTATGTCTCCCAGTCTTGAAAGAGTGACCTTATGTAGAAGGTGTCCTGTGGGGTCCACTGGTGCAACTCCCTCTGGTCATAAGCCGGGTCCTCTGGGGGTATCCTCTGTGTGGACTGCATGTGCCCTCCTGTTGTGAATGGGTCATTGCTGCAGGTGCACTGGAAGGCAGGGTTGGACCCTCAGACTACTGGCTGTAAGGCCCACCATGACTGCTGTGGGCACACTGGTAGTCAGGGCCACCTTGTGGCCTGCCTATGGCTCAACCACAACTACTGTGGGTGTGCTGGTAGATGGGCTGGCCCCCATCCTGTTTGTCTGTGAGGCCTGGCTACAACTCCTATGAGCACTCTGGTGGGTGGTTCTTTCCCCCCAGAGTCAGAGCCACTTTGGAGGGGCATCAGTGTCAGCCAGGGCCTCCTGCCAAGTGGGGCAGTGGGGAAGTCTGATTTCGAGGGGTGCAGTGTTAGCTAAGTTGATGAAGAGTGAAAGAAATGTCACCTGCCAGCACTGGGCCAGTTAGGTTGAGAGTTAAAAAACAAAAAAAATGGTGCCCACCAGTTCTTCTGTCCCCAGAGGAAGTTCTACCAGATCCCTCCCCCTCTGGCACACACCCTGAAGTTAGTCAGTAAATCTCCTTCTTGCATGACCCAGCTGCTTTTCAAGCTTCTACCTCTGCATTGAGACTCAGAGTGAGTGAGTTTGTGTGCAAGCCCTTCAAGAGCAGAGTCTCAAGAAGGGCTTCTCATAGCAGCCCTCCAGACCTCCCAGACATAAGTCCCCCTCGTTTTCAAAGACAGATGGTATGGTGGCTTATCTTCCTAGTGCACATCCCCTGGGCTGGAGAGTGCAATGTGAGGCTTGGATCCCTCGCCTCTCTGGAGGGTTTCTGTGGTTTTAACATCCCTCCACAGTTCTGACTCTCCTGCATCTCTGTCGTTTTTACCTGTCTGCATGTGACTTTTTTTCTTTGTTTGTAGAAAACCTGTTCTGTGAGTCTTCAGGTTGTTGTCAGAGACTAACAGGATTATAGCAGTGTAGACATGCATGATAAATGCCCACCCTGAGAGCACTGTACCTAACAATGCTATGGTTAGGCTGTAGAGTATTATTTAGTGCCTACATCTCTATGTATTAAGTAACAGTATAATTATTACCACACTTCCAGAATCCTATAATAGGTGGCATTCCCTGAGTGCTTACATGCCAGGCACGAGGCTGAGCAGAACCCTTGTATTATCTCGCTGAGTCCCATGACAATGCCATATGTTAGGAACTATATGAAGTCCATTTAGAGGATAGGGAGACTAAGCCTTAGAAAGGACTCATATTTTATACAAGGCCACTCACTCCCCTTTAGTAAATGTCTAAATTTGGACTTTAGTTGACATAACTGCAAACCTGAAGTTCATGAGCTCATGCCTTCTTGGACCTTCTTGAGATCCATCAAAATAGCCTTGAACTTTCCTGGTCCATGTTTGGACCCAGCTGTTCCTCCAGTATCTACAGGTTCACCTTTAGGAGCTTCTTACCATAGGCTGGTTCTCCCACTCTAACCTCCATGTCTCTCAATTTCTTTTTCTCATATCCTTATCTTTATCTCTCTGTGTTTCATTCTGAGTGATTTTCTAAAATTTATCTTCTAATTTATTAGTTTTCTCTTTGATTTTCTCCATCTATGTTTTAACACATATTTCTAAAATTCAACTTGTTATGAATCAGCATTTTGAGAATTTCTGTAAATTTTGAAACACCAGCACATTTCTCTATACTATCATTGACAAATTGGAAAATGCCAAAGAATATATGCTACCATTCACAACAGAAAAAAATAGTTATAAACTATCTGGTCATTAATTGAATATAGAATGTTTACAGACTTTATGAAGCAAATTATAAACTTTATTGAATGATATTAAAGAAAACATGAATAGAGAAATATATTAATGAACACAATTAACATTGTTAATATCTCAATTGCCCCTAAATTATTCACTTTATTCTTTGGGCTTATTTCTTTAATAATATTTAAAATGGATTCTGAGTCCAAGCAAATGTGTTACAGATGAGTTTTTTAGAGCACTGCATTCTGTTAACTGAGGAATGCTCTTATTTTGTGGTGGTATGTATGTGGGATACCCAGATTAATAAGTGAAAGAAAAATCACAGAGGTACAAGAAAGCACAAGCATAAGGGGACTTTCTACCTAAGTCTTTGTAACACAATAATTTAAGAAGGTAAAAATGAATTTTAAGTTGAGACCGTATAACGGCAGGAGGGGATACAACTGACAAGTTTAGGTGGAAAGCTTACACTACAGTATGTTCCTTTTCTATACAATGAAAATATACAAAAATAATAAAATCTTGTCCTCTGTGGACACTACTCATCCATCACTCATTCATTCACTCCCTGTCTGCTGCTCAGCCCTGTCTTAAGGATTAGCACACCATGGAGAATAAATGCTTTAGTTGGCCACCCTGGCAGGTGAAGGGAGTCATTTACTGCAGTGTGAAGAGTGTCTAGCAGTGTCTGTGGCACTGTAGGGGAAGGAGTGACGGACACAGGAAGAAGCAGGCCGATGTCAAATCAAACCACCAAAAAGCCCTCCGCTGCAAGCAACATCGACTGTTCCCTTTAAATGTTCTTTCTTCCCTGCTTATCCTCAGGCTGAATCTCAGCAGACCTGTTTGGTATTCTATAACAATTAGAGCAGAACTGTTCATCCTTCTGTTTTCATTTACTGGCTGATAACTTAGCAATATAAAAAAAAAATTCCCTTTGTCCTAAAATTTAATGAATAGTCCCTAAGTGTAAAAACATTTTTTTTTTTTTCTCACAAAATGTCAACTACCTTCCCACATTTTATCAGCCTGTCTTCTAAATAGTAGCTGTGAAAAAAATATATTGGCTAGTGAGGTTACAGGATTTTTGTGTGTGTGTGTTTCATAATATATTTGGTTGTTAGGGTGACTTTTTATTTAGTTCATGGTATAGCTAAATCCATCTAACCATTGGTAATAAAACCTGGATATTTTAATTGATTAATGGCCCAAAATTATGATAGAAAGGATATAATGCTGGAAAACAAAATAAAACAAACAATGGAAACCAATCAACAAAATAAGCAAAGAAAAATCATGAGTCAACTGACCCAGGGGCAATGCACTGGGGGAAAATAATTCAATTTTGTGTATATATACGATTCAGAATTTAATAATTTACTGGCTATGATAATATTTGATTTACAATTACTTTTGCTAAACATTTTCTTCTCATTATGAAGTTGTAAAAAAATCAGTTCACCCTTAGGGAAACTTCCTGTCCAATTTAACACTTAACAGTGTTAGCTGAAAATCCTCTGGGGAATGGTGGACTTGTTGAGGTTGAAATAATAGAGTTAGGGGTATTCAGATCAACAATTCAATGTCAGTCTCTTGGCTCAAAATCCAGACCCTTATTCTAAATATAAGATATCTAGTCATCATAAATCTATTCACTGGTCCTGGAAATAATGAGGGACTGCTTTCTGTCAAGAACTGTTCTAGATGCACTGTGAATAGAATACACAAAGATCATTGTCCTGGTGGAAGATGTACAATAGCAGGTGGAACAGACAATAAACACTAAATATAATGCATGAGTAAATCATGTAATATGGTGAGAAGTGCTAAGAAAAACAGACAGTGAAGGGTATAGGAGATTGGGAATCCTTGGTTTGAGAATGAAAGTTGCAGGGAATAAATAATTAGAGGATCTCTGGTCATCATAAATCTGTGGATTCTGTATTTCATACAGTTACATACATGAAAGTGGCCTTATTTGAATGAAGGCTAGATGATTAGTGTGTATGCACATGTGAATCTTCTCTGGGGAGATGATCAGACTCTGGAAGGGATCATGTTCCAAAACCATGTTAAAAATCTGTTAACTACTATCCTTTCATGTAAATTGCAAGTGATACCAAGCAGGAAATACAAGTGACTAGAAAGTTATTTTATTTAATTCTTGCTATATACCATATTTCTTTTAACTGAAAATTCTACAGCTAACATTAGTTTGGTTAACATAATTTTGGTTAATATCTAAAAGTTCATTTTTTACTGGGAGACATAAAATTGTATTATTTGAGAGTTGGTCCCAGTTTTTCAGTCATTATCACTAACAGTAAAAACTATACTACTTGATGAACACATGTAAATATGCATCAGCATCTCAATGAAAAATCCTCAACTCTAGGTAGAAGGCCCTGATCAAACAATAGAAACTCATCCAGGTCAACAGCATTTCAGTGACAACACATAAAAATACAAAATCAATCCATTTAACAAATTTAAATGCACTTTCTTTAATTTATTAATACATGATAGAAACACCTTTGAAAATCAAATTGCATTTGTCAAAGCCAATTATGATATAGTTTAAGCAAAGGGATATACAGATTTTGTGAAGGGTACTTTGGTCTTTTTCAATCTAAATGATTTATTTATAAAATAAGAGATTAGTAGAATTTTAGTTCTCACTGTAACAAGTTAATGTATTTGTATGTTTTGGAATGAATGCTTTCTGTTATAGAAAAATATTCTAAAAGTTAGTATAAAAATCATTTTAATTCTATAAAACTATGACAATTAATTATGTTCCATGAAGTGTTCTTTGAACTGGAAATTTTGCACTGGTCCTGCCCATAAGCACCATTACTAACACACTTTATTTCATCAAAACATATCTCCTTTTCACAGCTTGTCTAGAAATTTAAATCATGTCTAGGTGTATGAGTGGCAAATTTTCAAAAGCATATGTTAGACAAGATTAAAAATGAGCCATTTCCATGGCAAATACATTTACATTTCTAGTCTTTAATCATGCTTTGCAGTTCTTTAGTGTACTAAAATGAACACACCCTAGAAAAACACTTGCTGACCAAGAAATAGACATAATTCACAGAATCATGTATATTCCAAAAGAAACTAAAAGAACAAAAATAAAAGTCTATAAGGAGACGTAGATTATAATTACTTTCTTATAAACTTCACAATCTTGCTTAAACAAGAGACTATCCCTGATATTAATTAGGTAAAATCTCATGGGGCAGAGCTTATTTTCCAACTGTGGAATACACATTCATAAACTCAGATTATTTTTTCTCTTTTAAATCAGTTTGAATGGAACTTGCACAGCAATCTATCTTTATCTAGCAAAACATTTCCTTCTCTTTTGCCCATTATTTTCACATAATTTATACACTGGAACCGTACATAACATCACCCCAAGCCTTTATGGCAATTCTGCATTAGACGATTTGTTACAATTCTTCCAACACTGAAATAAGGTAGATTTTAGAAAATGAGTGTTGAGTGCCTATTATGTAGGCACTATGTAGCACAAAGCAGTGTGCTACAACTAAAAAATATATATATATGGACCACTTAAAACATTTTTCTTACATCTGTCCAGTCCCTGACCTATATCGTCTATGTCATTGGAAGCTATGAACTCTTTACATTAAAAAAAAAAAAGCAAGGAAAAAAGCCTAGCAAAGATCTGCAGCATCTCCTCCTCCCTATATTGTCAGTACAATTTTAATACATTTTTGTTTCATTTGCGCGCGTGTGCGCATGTGTGTGTATTTGTGTGTGTGTGTGCGTGTGTGTGCGCGTGTGTGTGTGTGCGCATTATGAAAAACCTGGTTCCCCACCACCGATATTCTCTATCCTATATAGTTTACTAATGATTTAGACTATACCATGTAGGCAATAAGGAAACACTGCAGATGTATAATCATGCGCATTATATGATGAAATTTGTGTTTCTGACCATCAGTATAGAAAATGGACTGCAGGGAGTTGAGACTAGAGTCTGGGAGAACAATTAGGAAGTTAGGGCAAAAATACAAGGGCAGGAACTATATGTGAAAATCCTTTATCAACTCCAAAGTCTTTACAAATGTTAGGTATTATTATTAGTAGGATTAATACTTCTGGTGATTAAACCTCCTTGGATTAGGTACAAGAATGAGCTGCATTAGACAGATTTCCCACCATAACGGGCTTGTCATACTGAGACTCCTTTATGTTATAAGTAAAGGCCAAAGCGCAATACTAAGCTGCTGGCTGACTGTTTTGCACTACAATGGCCCAGCTGTCTATTTAAATAACTCTTATGTTAAAAAGAAATCTGTTATTATGTTAATGTCTCTTGATACTACAGAAAACCATCTAAAACGCTTTCACAAGGAGTCTCTTTTAAGAGCAGGCTTTCCAGGTCAACTGGAAGGAATTCTCCTAGATATAACCTAATTTAAATGGCATATAAATCTCCATTTTACTATTTGCTATGTAGATAACCATAAGCGTTCTAATAAGAAAATGTAGGTGTCACTACACTTGGTCAAATTTACTACTAAACAACTAGCTATTAGACTTGGACATTTTTTACATCCTTTATCAATGAAGATGTCATTAAAAACAGACCCTGCAACTATTTTCTGAATTTCATTCTAAAATCAAAGCACATTATCATTATCTGGTTCTGTCTCATTATAATTAGTTTGGTCTCCAGTACAGCAGCAATTTCTTTAAAGCTTATTGTATGTTAGAATTAAATCTGTTTTGTTTTTTTTTTAAACTACACATACCTTTCAGGTATTTCCTCTCTCAATCCTTGCCTATCCCTCCATTACTAAGTTGCTGTGTCACATGACTACGATAGAAATCTCCCACTATTTGGGAAGTTATGTCTGGCAAGCGTAGAAAAATAGTTATGAACAAATATGTTAAGCAAAAAAGTTTCTAATCATAAAACTTGATGAAAAAAAGCCTTAATGCTCCTGAATTTTAGGCTGCAGAAAGTGCCCCCTATTATACACTTACAATACTTACTACCTGGGGGTAACATAAGCCTCGAAAAAGAAGGTTGTCTGACATCAGAAAAACAACTGAAGTTCTTACTAAAACACTAGGTTGAGGCAGATTAAGAAATTTCTTAAGGCCCTAAACAATAACTGATCATCAAGCACACATGGATTATGTCTGAGTATATTCTACACACAGGCCTGCAGGCTATACTTTTGGAAAGAGTGTTCTTCTTCAATGGTTAAGGCAGATGGAGCTATCTGGAAAGTTCATTTTGGTGGAGAAGTCTGACTCCTCAGCACTGCTATAGAAATGACGTGCTTCTATCGTATCAGAGAGCAGCATAATTCAGAGGAATTTACCCTCAAATGAAAACTCCCTAAAGCAGAGCACATGACTGATAACTCATTCAATCTGTACAGTGTTATTTATTTATGTACATTAAAGCCTTTTGAAGGTGAAGATTAAAAGAGCAGCAATATACTTTTAGTGATTTAGAGCATAATTGAAAAAATCACAAGTAATTCAATCACACTGAAATCTATGGTGATTGCTGGGCATTTCTATTTCTACGGATAGGACTTTAATCTGAATAATAAGCTCTTTGTAGAGAAAATCTTTTTTTTTTTTTTTTAGTTCACACTCTGCACTGGATACTATGCTACATGAATTTAGTTAAGTTTATTTTCAAAACAAGCTTAAGAAATAGAAAACATTAATACCTTTATTCTACAAATGAGGAAAGTAGCTCAAGGTCACACAGCTATGGTAAGCTGGGATTTAATTTTCTGAAGTCTGACAACAGTGTCAGGCTTCCTTAAGAAACCTGTTAAAGAGGAAACCATAGGCTCAAAATGGTGTCAGTTGAGCTAAAGCTCATGACACTAAACCTAGATTTAATACCTGACCTAACTGCAGTTTTGACCTTCCCCAGGAATGTAATCTCAGTTGACCATTCTGGAATTTTCTGATCAGCAACAATGAGGTCATCTCTCCTGTGGGTCCTCTCCAACCCCCAAAGGAAAAATAGGTAAGCTTCATGACAGACTCTCACCTCTCCCTCAAAAGATGATCTGGCCTAAAACAATTCTTTCTTGTCTTTTCCTAATAACTTCTTTGCTCCACTCTTCTATAAAAACTCTCCATTTTGTACAACTCTTCTATTTACTAGATGGGATGCTTCCTCATTCATGAACTGTTGAATAAAGCCTATCAGATCTTCAGATTTACTTGGATGAATTTAGTTTCTTAATAAAACAAAGGACCAGAAGTATGTATGTCTCTTTTTGTTGTCCTCAGTCTATTTAAAGAGACTGGAAAAGATGTAAACTTAAAACACTTTGGAAGAGAAGGTTTAACCCCAGAGGTTGCGGTAAACTCTTGTACCTAGATACATAGAATAGATTGCTAGTTAGAGAAATTTCATTGGTGAGCGTTTTCAGGGATTTTTCGTGGTTGATTCCAAAGGTTTGCCTTAGAAATTATGCAAGAATGACCAAGAAAAGGTGGTGAAGTGGAGCAGAATTTGTCACCCCAATAGGTGCTTCTTTGACATGAGGATTATTTTAGGCTGATTATTTTTAAGAACTGAACAGGAAACAGGAGAAACTGAAAATCAAGTAGAAGTCACACTTCTGTAAGAGACATTTACATTGATAAAGGACATCTCCATCTGTAAGGGTGTCTCCCTCTCTGTACCAGGGAGAGGAGGATAGTTCTTTATCTCTAGAAACTGTCATCAAAGGAGAAGGCAAAGACTTTAACCTGCATAACAACCATACACTTGCTTACTGCACTGTCCCTGATAACCTCTCATAACAGCTCCCTCCACCCCCACCCCCAATATTTTCTTTTGTCTTTAGTTGGAGATGGTATTTAAGGTGGCAGCTTGGGCCATTTTGGTCAGTTGCTCAGTTTTCATGGATATCTCCCATGTATACAGGATGTTATTAAACTTCTTTTTGTTTTTCTTCTATTAATCTATTTTTTATTGCAGGGGGTCTCAGCCAAGAACCTACAAAGGTAGAGGGAAAATCATTTTTCTTCCCCTACAGTGGCAGATGAGTAGGTACTGACAAAACAAGACGACAAAAAACACCCGAGAAATCCCCCAATGAGTGTTGCTCTAAGAAACGTTAAGTCAAAGACAGGGTCAAAAGCCTTTTCCTGCAATGTGGCTCTATAGATTGTGATTAAAACAGGGTAAATATACACTCCCAGTGCATAGATACACTCCCAGTCTTGAAGACAGAGAGGGAGTTTGTAGGGTTTTAAGTCATCCATTGCATCCTGCAGATCCCTTCTTTGTAGAGAAGGCAACCTGGCAGAGTGGAAAGAGTTTGTATTTTGAAGAGTGATAGACCTCGATTAAATATGGGTTAGAATCAGACTCCACTGCCTACCAGGTAAAACATCTAACCATAATGAGACTCAAAGAGGTTAAGATCACTGTCTTCAGAATCAGACTGATCAGGTTCACAGTTCAGCCTTACCCCTTACTCTGTAGTTTAACATCTGAAAAACAGATGTTATAATAGTAGCTGCCTCACAGATTGACATAAGGATTAATCAACTCTTTGAGGTACAGAATGTGTTTTCCTACATGGGGCTTACCAAGGGTTAGTTACTATTGTTTTTGTTGCTGTTGTTGTTATTATTATCATTATATTAAAACAAACCATTACTTTCAATATAAATTTTGATAAATTAGGTCATGTATCCAATTTTAAAACACCTGGAGCATGTAATTCACCTTCGCAATATTGCACTTCCCCTTCATTAAACAATTATCTAAAATACAGTGCTAAAAGTCTTTGAATCAAGGCTTTCCAGTAGGGGGTACTTTTCCAATTCTTAAAGCTAGATGGGTCCTCAAGTCTAGCATTATCTCTCTAAATCCTCCTTCCCCCATAAAGTAACCAGTGGTCCTTTGCCAGGAGCATCCCTGCTAGAAGACTAATATGGATACATTTTAACCCACATGAGTGTTCCATGAATACAGTCTAGACCTACAGGAAAACAAAACATCATACTTGAAACTGCTGAGATGAGCAAACACTGCTTCAAACTGTTAATGAAATGGAATTCTTCCAACGTCTGCGTTTTGCCTTTGCACCTACTCAGAATTTTACCCCTGTCCTCTGGTGACAGCTGTGGCACACAAGCTGACAGTACTTAACTTGCTCTATGATTTCTTACTCAGTGCTTTATTACGAGTCTTAAATTTATTACATTCAACAGTTTGCCTGATATATTATTCTGTACATTACTCTCTTTTATCCTCTTCTGTGACTTCCTGTCTTGCAATTACAAGCCTCTAGGACTTGGTTTATTGTTTATTCTTGGTTTGGGATAAAACAGCTTTCATTTGTTCTAGTTCTTTATTTGCCCTGTCTACTATCAGAGATGCTACAACATTATGATTATATCTAGCATTTCAAATTTAATATTATGTATTGCTTTTTCATGAAAAATTAGATCGTAGATCTAAGAGTATATAATGTGTAAGAAGCAAGGAAAGTGAATGTGTGATTTGTTCACATATATTGACTTCTCTATATTCCCATAATGATTATCCATGACATTTATAAACTTACACTGATTTGTTATCAAATGAAGGTTTTAAAAGCCCAGTAATTTTAAAAGCAAGCATATATTTAAAATAATAAACTTAAAATGCAATCACCTAATTGAACATCAATAAACCTGACAACAATTCAGGCTAAAGGTGTTTCTACATACACACACAGAAATTCTAAATCTTCCTTTAAAAATTCTCCCTACACAACCTTAAAATACAAAAACAGAAAGAAAAAGGCTATTGCAAGAACAGTATAACAAGCGACAATGTGCAACTTTCATAAGCTTGAATTCTCCCTGTGGGAAACCAAATCTAGTGGGCTGGCATGCTGTGTTAGATCAATTCAGCATTTTTTTTTAATTTGGAAATTTTACATTTAAAACTAGATTTTGAATGCATTAAAAGTCAGAAAATTTAGGCTACTACTCCTGATTGGCAAAATTAGCTGAAGCTGAATACTGCTGTCCCTTGTACTCATGGTATACAATCTGCAAATGCCTCTTGGCCCCCTTCTTTCCAGCTTTCACTCATTCATGTCAGTCATCATCTAGTCTCTGTATGTATTTATGTTTGGGACCACAGATAGAGAGATGCCAAGAGAAGATGTGACAAAACCTGACAATCAGCAGTGTATAACCCAGTAGAGAGACGTTAGGAATCCTTCAAGAGGTTTTATAATGTAGGTTATTTGAATATAATAATAGCCATGACGCAAATGAGGATAATTACCCACTTAGCACTTGAACAACTACAATATTATGCAGCCATTAAACATGATGTTTTGAAAAAATGTCATATGCAAATATAAAAAATGACTTGGCTAAATGACAAAATTACAGATAGCTCATACAGTTGCAGGTAAATGAGTGCTGAGTTATATTACAGAGATAATTCAAACTAGATGTGCACTATCAAGGCACTACTCTCAATGGATGCATAATCACTTAGAATTGTAGTGTTAAATTGGGCCAGGGAAACCAATTCCATGACCAAAGATTCATATTTGCATATTAATTTAAACTAATTATATTTTCATTGAAAGATTTTTTTAGAACAAATTAGTATGCTAGTAGACTAGTATGCTCCTTTGGAATAGAGTAAGGAGAAGTAAAAACAAAAGTATATTGTGTGAGTATTGTCTGAAGTTTAAGGTCTGGAGGGAATGATTGAATATCTGAAAAGGATATCTCTGAGATTAATGAGTATAGTACTAGTTAAGCAATTTCAGTAGCATAATTATTTTTCTGATTTTTTTGCATTTTTACATGATTACATTTTTGTTACCATAAAAGTAATTCATTATTAATGTAAGTGATTAGAAGATAAAGGTACAAGTAAGAAAATACAAATCACCTATAATGTTATCATAAAATTTTACTACTAAAAGTTTTGAACCTTTTGTTTCTAGTACTGTTCCTACTAAAACATATGCTATATGAGGACCAGGGGCTTCTATTTTGCTCACTAATATATCCAAATACTTAGACGGTACTTGCAAAAACAAACAAAAAGTAGGCACTCAGTAGTTATTGAGGGAACATGTGATTTCAAAGTTAGGTTTCTACCATACTTTTAATTTTGTGCCTTTTTAAAATTCATTTAACATCATATTATAAGCATGTTCCTCTGTCTTTAAATGTTCTAACAAGGTAGCTTTTTAAATGGCTACATGATGTGCCATAATTTCTACTGTTGAATACTTAGGTTGTCTCCAAATTATCACTATCATCAAAATGCTTCAGTAAACATATTTGCACAGAGTTGATTAGTATATCATTATTAAATTATGACATATAAATGACAAAATGAGAAAATGTAGATCAAAAGAAACTAAGGCTTTTGTTCTATATGCCATACATATATTCTACCAGCAATTAATTGAGTATTTATGTTGATTATAATTTCTGCAAATTTTATAGAAAAAATAAACAGTATTTAATTGTTTTGATTTGTAGTTACTTGATTACTGATAACGTTGAATATTTTTGTATGTTAATAGAACTATCTTTAATTGGAAATATTATTACTCTAAAAGTTTAACAGAAAATTCAATATAAAAAATAGTTGGCATATATATATAAAGATGGTCACATATCATCTTTTGCTGTACAATTATATTGGTTATAATTATATAACTAATATATAAGTTAGTATAAGTATGTTAAGTCATTATGTTTCAGAATATGCACACACGTACACACATATACATGGATAAAACGTGTGTATTAATTGTACATTCACTAACACATACAGATATTCATTGTCTGATAACAGACATATTCATCAACTGATGTAAAATTATTTAAGAATAAAAATATTAATGTTGGTATATGCATCTGAAGTAAAGAATATTATCTCCTGATCTATCTTACACATCAAAATATATTCATGCCTCATTCAGGTGTTAAAACTGTGCCCATTCTCTCACTCATACACACACAAACACACACACATTTTAAACTGGAATAACATTATTTGCTTTAGCAATTCCATAAGTAAGACTTGACAAATACTAAATACCTCTAGAGAAACTTACATATATGTATCACCTATTTTGATAGCAAAATTGAAAAAACAAATAACGTATCTGTTATAATATTTTTAAACTTTCAGTTTTGGCAGGCATAATTTATCTATGCTATATTGGTAAATTTTATATATAATGTGGATAAATATGCAAATATACAACAGTGTGTAATGAATCGAATATATATTCATTTAAGGTTCCTTTTTCCTTTTTCTCACTTGGAGAAAGGTGTTTAATTATACCTAGCTGGAGGGGAGAAAAAAAATCAGTATTTAAGCTTCTGAAATGAAGTTGGAAAGGTGGTCTTGATTGAGTGCCCAGATGGAAATAGCACCGTCTGTAAATATCCTCACTGTTCAAAAACTACCTCTGCCCCACCACCCCAGGACACAGAACTCGTTGCTGCTGGCCATCTTTGAAATTGACACTCATGTAACCAGTGGCAGATGTGTCATGTGTCTGTCTGTGACTGCGATAGGACCCATCTGCAGTTTGCACCTGTTATTTTGCTGAGGCCAGAGCGGAGGTGTGAATATAAAACTCAAAGAGCAAGTCAACAGCAAAAGTAAGGAAGTGGTTTTTCCTCTCATGATCTGTGTTTCTGTTTTTCTTCCTTTCCTTCCACCTCCAGAGTCAAGATGCTGATGGGATAATAACCCATAGTCAGCTTCAGCCAATTATCCTAAGTCAGTAATTATCATAATTTTTTCACTACAATATCAAAAAAATGTGAGGAAAACAAATTTGAAAGCCAAAAAAAGAGAGAGAGTTAGATAAATTATTCTTCAAGGACAGCCTCTGCTTGGACTATTTTGATTCACGTTGGTATAAGAAACATTTTGCTGTCAACAGAAACACTGTCACTGTGTGATTACATATTCAACATTTCATTTTTTTCATAAAACATATTTGCTTTAAATATACTTTTAAAAAATAACTCAGATATTTTTCTTGTGTCTTTCAATAGCCGATTACAGTTTAAAAATCAGACCTTCTGTAGAAGAGTACTTCTCAAAATTTCTTGTGTATATTAAACCATTTGTTTGTATTGTGGAAATGCAGATTCAGATTGAGTAGGTTTGGGCTGGGGCATGAGATTTGCCTTTCTAACAGACTCTCAGTTGGTACTGATGCTACTGGTCCAAGCAGTCCACTTTGGCCAGCAAGGCTACAGATTATATATATGTATTATATGTATATCATTATATGTATTCATACCATGTGGAAATAGTTTTGAAAACTATAACAGAAACCATTCAACAAATATAAACAATTTAATTATTAAAATGTTTATAAGTAGGTTAACATAGACAATGAATGTTAATAATTATATTAATGATAACTCAAATCTAACATAAGTCTTAAATCATTGTGTTAGTGTTTTAAGCATTATTCTATCTTAAAAAAATTGGCTGAAATTTTAATGATAATTGCCTTCATGATCACTGTTCCTGGGTATGGTAGTTGGATAAACATCCTTTCTTTTCTCATCTATTTTTCTATTTGATTTTTAAAGACTTTATTGTTTTAGAGCAGTCTTAGGTTCAGAAGAAAGTACACAGATTTCCCATATACTCCCTGCCCTACATCTGCATAACTCCCCCCTGCCACTAATATCAACATCACTCATCAGAATAGTCTTTTTTTGTTGTTTTAAAGCAAGGATGAACTTATATTGATGCATCATAATCACCCAAAGTCCATAGATTACATTATGGTTCACTCTTGGTGTTTACATTCTACGTATGGGTTTGGACAAATGTATAATGACATATAGTCATCATTATAATACCATACAGAGTGTGCTCTCTGCCCTAAAAATCGTAATTCATCTTTGGCAACTACTCATTTTTTTTATTACCTCCACAGTTCTGTCTTTTCCAGAATTTCATATAGTTGGAATTATACAGTATGGAACCTTTTTATATTTGCTTTTTTCACTTAGTAATATGCATTTAAGGTTCCCCATGTCTTTTCACGTTTTCATAGCACATTTTTTAGTGCTGATTAATATTCCGTTCTCTGAAGGCACCCAATTCATTTATCCAAATAGCTACTGAGAGACATCTCGTTTGCATCCAAGATTTGGCAATTATGAATAAGGCTGCTACAAACATCCATGTGCAGGCTGTTGTATGGACATAAGTTTTCAACTCCTTTGTGTAAATACTAAAGAGTGTAATTTGCTGGATTGTATGGTAAAGGCATATTTGGTTTTATAAGAAAATACCAAATTGCCTTCCAAAGTGGCTGTACCATTTTGTATTCCCATCAGCATTGTATGAGAGTTCCTGTTTCTCCACATTGTAGCCAGCATTCAGTGTTGTCAGTGTTCTAGATTTTGGCAATTGTAACAGATGTGTAGTGGTATCTCCTTGTTTTAATTTACATTTCTCTGATAACATATGATAAGGAGAATATTTTTATATGTTTATTTGCCATCCATATATCTTCTTCGGTGAGTTATCTGTTAAGGTTTTGACCCAGTTTTTAATCAAGTTGTTTGTTTTCTTACTGTTGTATATTAAGCATTTTTTTGCATATTTCGGATAGCAGTCCTTTATCAGATGTGCCTTTGGCAAATATTTTCTTTGAGTCTGATGCTTGTCTTCTCATTCTCTTGTTATTGTCTTTTGCAGAGCAGACAGTTTTAATTTTAATTTTAATGAAGTTCAGCTTATCAATTGTTTTTTTCATGGATTATGTTTTTGTTGTTATATTTCAAAAGGCATGACCATATCCAAGGTCATCTAGGTTTTCTCCTATGGTATCTTCTAAAACTTTTATAGTTCTGCGTTTTACATTTAGGTCTACAATCCATTTTGAGTTAATTTTTTTTAAGATTATAAGGTCTGTGTCTAGAATCCTTTTTTTTTTTTTTTTTTTTTTTTTGCATGTGGATGTCTAAATGTTCCAGCACTGTTTGCTGAAGGGACTACCTTTGCTCCCTTGTACTGCCTTTGTTCTTTTGTCAAAGATCAGTTGACTATATTTATATGGGTCTATTTCTGGGCTCTTTATTCTGTTCCATTAACCTATTTGTCAATTCTTTCACCAATACCCCATTGTCTTGATGAGAGCACTTTACAGTAAGACTTCAAATCAGTCAGCCTCAGTCTTCCAACTTTGTTCTTCTCCTTTAGTATTTGTATTAGCTATTTTGAGTCTCTCCTTAAAACCTTTAGAGTCAGTTTGTTCATATCCAGAAGATACTCTGTGGAAATTTCTTTTATGTTTTTGTTTTTGTTTTTGTTTTTGCAGTACGCGGGCCTCTCACTGTTGTAGCCTCTCCCGTTGCAGAGCACAGGCTCTGGATGTGCAGGCTTAGCGGCCATGGCTCACGGGCCCAGCCGCTCCGCGGCATGCAGGATCCTCCTGGACCGGGGCACGAACCCGTGCCCCCTGCATCGGCAGGAGGACTCTCAACCACTGCACCGCCAGGGAAGCCCTCTGTGGAAATTTTGATTGGGATTACATTTAATCTAGAAATCAAGCTGGGAAGAATTGATGTCTTGACAATATTGAGTCTTCCTATTCATAAACATGGAATCTCTAATTATGTAGTTCTTTGATTTTATTCATTAGAGTTGTATAGTTTTCCTCCTAGATCTTGTGTATTTTTTACTGGATTTATACCTAAGTAATTCTGGGGGGTGTTCATATAAATGGTATTGTGTTTTTAATTTCAAATTCCAATTGTTCACTGCTGGTATATAGGAAAGCAATTGACTTTTGCCTATCAAGCTTTTATTCTGCAACCTTGCTATAATCATTTATTAGCTCCAGAAATTTTTGTTGACTCTGGATTTTCTGCATATATGATCATGTCATCTATGAACAAAGGTTGTTTATGTCTTCCTCCCCAAGCCCTATACCTTTTATACCCTCTGTGTACCCTACTGCACTAGCAAGGGCCTCCACTATGGTGTTGGAAAAAGAGTGGTGAGAGGAGTCATTCTTGACTTTTACCTGATCTTAGGGTTTGAGATTCTTACCATTAAGCATGATATTAGCTATAGGTTTTTTGGTAGATAGTCTTTATTAATTTTAAAAAAAGTTCTCCTCTATTCCTAGTTTACTGAGAGTTTTTATCACACATGGGTGTTGGATTTTGTTAAATGCTTTTGCTGCATCTCCTGATATGATCATGTGATTTTTCTTTTTTAGTCTGTTGATGTGATGGATTACATTAATTGATTTTCAAATGTAGAACAAGACTTGCATACTTGGGATAAGTCCCACTTGGTTGTGGTACAGAATTCTTTTTATACTTTTTTGGATTCAATTTGCTAATATTTGGTTGAGGATATTTGTCTCTGTGTTCATGAGAGATACTGGTTTGCAATGTTGTTTTCTTGTATTTTATTTGCCTGGTTTTCATATTAGGCAATGCTGGACTCATGAATGTCATCTATTTTTGATGCATCCTTGCCCTTGTTGTAAGTTACTTCATGATGTTTACAGCAGGATCTTCCAAATTCTCCTTTCTTTCTTTCTCTTTTTTTTTTTTGAGTCCAGGAATTATAAATCATCTCTTTCACTGATGTCTATTTTTTTTTCTACTAATTTAGCTGCAGTGCTCAAATCTTAAAGTTATTTGGATCCCACTAATATCTTTTTCTGTTCCAACCACATTGCTCTCTTATTGTTTTCTATGCTAAAGTGTGGTTCATTGACTAGTAATACAGGCACCAAATGAGAGCTTGTTAGACTCTTAGGTCTCACCTCAGACCAACTAAATTACAGCCTGTGTTTTAGGAAGGTCCTCAGGTGTTCGTGTACATATGAAAGTTTGAGAAGCAGTGCTGTCAACTCCAACACTGCTGATTATGAAATACAAAGCTCTACTTGACCTAGAGTTAGAAATATATCTAAAATCAGTAGGAGGTTTGGAGAAAGACAGATAGCTATCCAAATCCCAGCCCTTCTGCTTCTGAGATGATTCTCCTGAACAGGTAACTCAACAATTCTCCTCACTTTCCTCATCTGTGAAGATGCAGTAATAATGCCATGTTGTTGTAATAAAATATATGTTGTGATGAAAATATATAGTACCCAGCACAGTCTGGCATGTTATAATCAATTGTTGATAAAAAATATTATTATCAGAGAAAAATAAACTAGAGAATGACAGGTTGTGTTGCCTGAGATTCAAAGTAGTTAGGTTTAAATCTTTGTGAATCAAAGCTGAACTGATAACCAGTTTGATTCATTCTAATGCCATATAACTTTGCCATAATACAGTGATTTTCAGCAGTTCAACTAATTCTATACTTTCAAGAATTCTTAGCTTTCCCCTGGCATCATGCTCAGCATAGTAATTTCTCTTTTATTATCTTCCCTGAGAAACATTTTTAGGTAATGGAGAAAGAAATCAGCCCTCTCTTACAATATATCAAAGCAATATAAAATATATTTAAAATACATTTTAAAATATATTTCTTTGCAAAACATATTAAATGGGTCATTATTTACATGAGATTTTAAAAAGCCATTATGGCCTGTTGTGCAAATTTTAAACCAACATTGGATAGGTAAATTATGTTTAGGCAGTTTTCAAAAACTGGATTTTTTATTCAGTAGACCATAGCATCCCTTTGATGTGCTATTTTGTAATTCATTAAATTATTTTCCAGCATATGCAGAGCTATCATGATGCTAATGGATGTTCATATTTAAATTATGAACTAAAGCTACCTTATACATATATAAGCCAATTTTTCATATCAAAAAACTTGGAACTGAAAGAGCTATAGAGCAGAACACAGTATTTGAACACATTTTTACGGTGTTGTGATTTCAAGATTATCTCTGTATTTGTTAAGCATATCTGCTGTGCCAGTTATCAATTTATTGCCTCTCAATTCCAAATGCACTCTTCAATGTGATAAACAGCAGAATTTGTTTAAGAATTTCTCCTTTAAAGTGACTATGATGTTAAGCTTTCTCAGTAGAGAGCAACGAGGGGATATTGCAGGAAGTGGAGGTTTTCTGTGGTTGGCAGCACAACTGAGGAGGGTCAGCAATGTGAGAATGAGGACATCTGGTTAGGAACTACCCAGTAGCAATGAGCCCAGGATGTGGTCCTTTGACCTTGCAGCCTGGACTGGTGATAACCTTTCTGCAGACAACTTGGACCCTTCTGACAAGCTCTGTATAGCCCACATGTCGCCATCTGTGTCCCAAAGGGTCACACACCAAGTAGTCAATCCTTCTTCAAAGAGCAGGCTCTGAAAACCTTTTTGTCCACATTGGCACCTGGACTCCCACTGCATGCCCAGCCATCAGTTACTGATCACCTGCTCCTTCCCTGCACTATGGAAAGTAGCCTGTTATTTGCACAGAAACTCCAGACCAGTTCTGGACTGGCCAAACCAGCGATCATCTCTGTCATCCAGTGGCCAAACCACATCTTCTCCAAGGAGGGCACGGAGGTCTTATCCTTCCTTAGGTACTCTCCCTCTGCCTTAGGGTACCACAGAGAATTTCTTTACATCTTGTAGGTACATTTATCAATAATTCTTTGTATTAAACAACCCTTATTTAACCTACTGTATGGTATCTGTCTCCTAATTCGACATAGACTGCTATCTTGGCTTTCTCTAATTAGAAGTGAAAATTGTTCTAGAGATCATTTAGTTACAATAAGGGCTCTTACTTATTGTGAGCTATCTATGGGCCAGGCTCTTTATAACATTTTCTCATGTAACCCCCGCAAAAAAATGTACGAAGTGTGTACTTCATTTTACAATGAAGGAACTAAGGTTTATACTTAAAGCAGTTTATTCAGGGTCAAGACTGACTTGAACTTTAAAACCAGTCTTCTTTCAATACTATGACTGTGTCTATAACTAACAATCTTATCTTGTAAACATCTCCAAACTTAGCTTCAATGTCCAAGAATACTTCACCATTTTTTTGGAATGATTGATAAACATATTGTATATAGGTTTATTATCCAGATAGAAACAATCAGGATGGATAAAGTGCTCAATGGAAAAGAAAAACTTCTCATAAGCATTTTTCTGAAAATTAATTCAGATCCCTTGCATTAATTAAAAGCATACTACTGGAGATACAGTTATGAGAGGATAGTATACTAATGGAAGAGGTTATAAGTCTAGTGGGAAAGGCATACTAGAATATAGATAATTAGAATAAGGTGAGTAAAAGTATCAGGATTGAGGTATACACAGGATGTTATGGAAATAAATAGGAGATTCCTGGCATAGACTGAATAACAAAAGGGTAGGGAAAGGTTAATAAAAGGTGTCTGAGTAAAATCCTGAAGGCTAAGTAGATATTTAGTTGAGTGGAGGAAAGACTTCTAGTAACCTAAGAGACCTATGCAAAGGCAAATGGAAGCAAGAAATCATGACACTTTGGAGATACAATAAGTATTTCTGTAAAACCAGAACACATGTGAGGGGTAGGGTGGGGTAGGGTAGGGCTAGTGGTAAGAGATTTGGATGGAGAGAGCACCTCCGAAGGCTTGGTAGAATGTTTAGATGTTTTTATAAACGTTAGAAGGGAGTTTCACAGCCTTGACTATGTTAGAAGTATGATTCCCTCTTCAGGTTGGAGAATATGTTGGAAAGAGGCAAGATTGGAAGCAGAACAAAAAATTCTTAATAAAAAGAAAAGCTATTATTCTTACCTCCTTTGTGATGGGTACTGTCCTGTGCTTTTAATATGTATCCTGTCTCTCTGTCATCACACCAGCCCCAAGTTGAGATTTAGCAAAATTAGGGAATTACTAAAATAAAGACTAGACTCCAACCCAGAATTTTTGAACTCCATTTCCATAGAGTTAGAAAACTCAAGCAATGACAATATTTTATTATCAGCTGCATTAAAAATTAACTTTGCCAAGTAATCTAGGTAAGAACATGACTAAGGTAGTGGCAGCGACTTCACAAGAGGTAGAAGAGATATTAATTAGGAAGGGAAAATCAACTAAACTTGATGTGGAGGGGGTAGGAGGAAAAGAAAACCATCCTAATATTTAGCAACTGCACTGCAAATGAGGAAATAAATAGTCTGAAGAAGCAAAAGGAGGTGAGATAAGTTGTCTTTTGAATATGTTTGATGTGGGATGAACACTGGATATTCAAATGTAAATATCAAGTAGATATTTACTACATACTTCTGAAACTTGAGAGAGTAGTTTAGGTGGGAAATACAGATTTTTGAAGTCATAACTTCCCAAGTTATACTTGAAGCCATGAATATAAATGGAACCACCCAAGGAGAATGTATAGAAAGTTAAGTCAAGAAAGTTGGGGAAAACCCTGGGAAACACTGCCCTTTAAGGAACAAACAGAGGAAAAGAAACCTCTAAAAGGAAATGAGAATATATAAAATGCCTCTCTCTACCAAAGAGGTAGAGACAAAGTAGAAGGTAGAAAAAAGTAAGAGAAATAGTATCCTGAAGGCAAAAAGAGAAGACTATGAGAAAGGAAATGCTACTAGAAAAAATAATGAAAAATGTGAGCTTCAGCTTTAGCAACACAGGGGTCAATGGTGAAATGGAGGGGGTAAATTTCCCTTTATAGTAAGGTGAATGCACAAAAAGTGAGGTTTAAATTTCGAGCAAAACAACACTTTCAAGATGACTGACTATGAAAAGAAAGGTGACATCTCTAAAGATATGTAGGGACAAGGAAGTAGTTTGGGTTGTTTGATATAAGATGAAAAATACTTGAAAATGTTGAAGTTGAGACATTTTGAGAACTATTAATTAAAGATACAAGGGAAAGGAAATACATGATAAGACAAAATCTTCAAGGAGACAAGAAGTACAGGCAGGTTTCAAATAGCATATAAGGTAGTTGAACTCAAAGAATTCTTAGTCTCAAGGATTATTTATATCAACTTTGACATAAACTGATTTTGACACTGATTCTACCTGAATCATGGAACCCAATTATATATATATATATATATATATATATATATTGATTTTGACACTGATTCTACCTGAATCATGGAACCCAATTATATATATATATATATATATATATATATATATATACACACAGAGAGAGAGAGAGAGAGAGAGAGAGAGAGTGAGAGAGAGAGAGAGAGGAGGTAGAGAGAGTTTGTTTTCAACATGTAGAGTTAGCTTCATCAACTATGTATGGCTTTCCTTGGCTTTAAGATCCATCTAGTAGAAAATTCCAGTGTAGGGCCTTCCTTGGCTTTAAAGTCCTTCTGGAAGAAAATTTCAGTTGTCTGCAAGCCATCAATTTAGCCTTTGGAATTTCTGATTTCCTACTCATTGTGGTGTTCTCTAGTTACTCTAGGTAACAGACATGCTGAATATACAGACAAATTCCATACAAGCACAGTAAAAGTGTCAAAATTGCAGAGAAAGAAGGATGCACATAGAGAAAAAACACATTCACAGAAAGATAGACAAGATGAAAAGGCAGAGGGCTATATACCAGATGAAGGAACAAGATAAAACCCCAGTAAAACAACTAAATGAAGTGGATATAGGCAACGTTCCAGAGAAAAAATTCAGAATAATGATAGTGAAGATGATCCAGGACCTCACAAAAAGGATGGAGACAAAGATCAAGAAGATGCAAGAAATGTTTAACAAAGACCTAGAAGAATTAAAGAACAAACAAACAGAGATAAACAATACAATAACTGAAATGAAAACT
>NC_041222.1:52254805-52258318 GCF_002837175.3 Physeter macrocephalus
GAAAGAAAAAAGAATGAAAAGAAATGAAGACAGCCTAAGAGACCTCTGGGACAACATTAAACACAACAACATTCACATTATAGGGGTCCCAGAAGGAGAAGAGATAGAGAAAGGACCTGAGAAAATATTTGAAGAGATTATAGTTGAAAACTTCCCTAACATGGGAAGGGAAACAGCCACCCAAGTCCAGGAAGAGCAGAGAGTCCCATACAGGATAAACCCAAAGAGAAACACGCCGAGTCACATAGTAATCAAACTGGCAAAAATTGAAGCCAAAGAAAAATTATTGAAAGCAGCAAGGAGAAAATGACAGATAACATACAAGGGAACTCCCATAAGGTTAACAGCTGACTTCTCAGCAGAAACTCTACAAGCCAGAAGGGAGTGGCATGATATACTTAAAGTGATGAAAGGGAAGAACCTACAACCATGATTACTCTACTCAGCAAGGATCTCATTCAGATTCTATGGAGAAATCAAAAGCTTTACAGACAAGCAAAAGCTAAGAGAATTCAGCACCACCAAACCAGGTCTACAACAAATGCTAAAGGAACTTCTCTAAGTGGGAAACACAAGAGAAGAAAACGACCTGCAAAAACAAACCCAAAACAATTGAGAAAATAGTCATAGGAACATACATATTAATAATTACCTTAAACGTGAATGGATTAAATGCTCCAACCAAAAGACACAGGCTTGCTGAATGGATACAAAAACAAGACCCATATATATGCTGTCTACAAGAGACCCACTTCAGACCTAGGGACACATACAGACTGAAAGTGAGGGGATGGAAAAAGATATTCCATGCAAATGGAAACCAAAAGAAAGCTGGAGTAGCAATACTCATACCACATAAAATGGACTTTAAAATAAAGAATGTTACAAGAGACAAGGAAGGACACTACATAATGATCAAGGGATCAATTCAAGAAGAAGTTATAACAATCATAAATATATATATGTACCCAACATAGGAGCACCTCAATACATAAGGCAACGGCTAACAGCTATAAACGAGGAAATCAACAGTAACACAATAATAATGGGGGACTATAACACCCTACTTACACCAATGGACAGATCATACAAAATGAAAATAAATAAGGAAACAGAAGATTTAAATGACACAATAGACCAGATAGATTTAATTGATATTTATAGGACATTCTATCCAAAAACAGCAGATTACACTTTCTTCTCAAGTGTGCACAGAACATTCTCCAGGATAGATCACATCTTGTGTCACAAATCAAACCAAAGTAAATTTAAGAAAATTGAAATCATATCAAGCATCTTTCCTGACCACAATGCTATGAGATTAGAAATTAATTACAGGGAAAAAAAGGAAAAAACACAAACACATGGAGGCTAAACAATATGTTACTAAATAACCAAGAGATCACTGAAGAAATCAAAGAGGAAATCAAAAAATACCTAGAGACAAATGACAATGAAAACACAACAACCCAAAACCTAAGGGATGAAGCAAATGCAGTTCTAAGCAGGAAGTTTATAGCTATACAAGCCTACCTAAAGCATCAAGAAAAATCTCAAATAAACAATCTAACCTTACACCTAAAGGAACTAGAGAAAGAACAAACAAAACCCAAAGTTAGCAGAAGGAAAGAAATCATAAAGATCAGAGCAGAAATAAATGAAATAGAAACAAAGAAAACAATAGCAAAGATCAGTAAAACTAAAAGCTGGTACTTGAGAAGACAAACAAAATTGACAACCATTAGCCAGACTCATCAAGAAAAAGAGGGAGAGGACTCAAATCAACAAAATTAGAAATGAAAAAGGAGAAGTTACAACAGACACCACAGAAATACAAAGCATCCTAAGAGACTGCTACAAGCAACTCTATGCCAATAAAATGGACAACCTGGAAGAAATGGACAAATTCTTAGAAAGATATAACCTTCCAAGACTCAACCAGGAAGAAATAGAAAATATGAACAGACCAATCACAGCACTGAAATTGAAACTGTGACTAAAAATCTTCCAACAAACAAAAGTCCAGGACCAGATGGCTTCACAGGTGAATTGTCTCAAACATTTAGAGAAGAGCTAACACTCATCCTTTACAAACCCTTCTAAAAAATTGCAGAGGAAGGAACACTTCCAAACTCATTCTGTGAGGCCACCATCACCCTGACACCAAAACCAGGCAAAGATACTACAAAAGAAGAAAATTACAGACCAATATCACTGATGAATATAGATGCAAAAATCCTCAACGAAATACTAGCAAACAGAATCCAACAACACATTAAATGGATCATACACCCTGATCAAGTGGGATTTATCCCAGGGATGCAAGGATTCTTCAATATATGTAAATCAATCAATGTGATACACCATATTAACAAATTGAAGAATAAAAACCATACGATTATCTCAATAGATGTAGAAAAAGCTTTTAACAAAATTCAACATCCATTTATGATAAAAACTCTCCAGAAAGTGGGCATACAGGGAGCCTAACTCAACATAATAAAGGCCATATACGACAAACCCACAGGAAACATCATTCTCAATGGTGAAAGACTGAAAGCATTTCCTCTAAGATCAGGAATAAGACAAGGTTTTCCATCTCACCATTATTCTTCAACATAGTTTTGGAAGTCTTAGACACGGCAATAAGAGAAGAAAAAGAAAGGAATACAAATTGGAAAAGAAGAAGTAAAACTGTCTCTCTTTGCAGATGACATGATACTATACATAGAGAATCCTAAAGATGGCACCAGAAAACTCCTAGAGCTAATCAGTGAATTTGGTAAATTTGCAGGATACAAAATTAACGCACAGAAATCTCTTGTATTCCTATACACTAATGTTGAAAAATCTGAAAGAGAAATTAGGGAAACAATCCCATTTACCATCACATCAAAAAGAATAAAATACCTCCCTATCAAATTACCAATGGCATTTTTTACAGAACTAGAACAAATCATATTAAAATTTGTATGGAGACACAAAAGAGCCCGAATAGCCAAAATAGTCTTGAAGGAAAAAAACAGAGCTGGAGGAATCAGACTCCCTGACTTCAGACTATATTACAAAGCTACAGTAATCAAGACAATATGGTACTGGCACAGAAACAGAAACAAAGATCAATGGAACAAGATAGACAGCCCAGAGAAAAACCCACACACCTATGGTCAACTAATCTATGACGAAGGAGGCAAGGATGTACAATGGATAAAAGACAGTCTCTTCAATAAGTGGTGCTGGGAAAACTGGACAGCTACATGTAAAAGAATGAAATTAGAACACTCCCTAACACCATACACAAAAATTAACTCAAAATGGATTAGAGACCTACATGTAAGACCAAACATTGTAAAACTCTTAGAGGAAAACAGGGGCAGAACACTCTTTGACATAAATCACAGCAAGATCTTTTTTGATCCACCTCCTAGAGTAATGGAAATAAAAACAAAAATAAACAAATGGGACCTAATGAAACTTAAAAGCTTTTGCAAAGCAAAGGAAACTACAAACAAG
>NC_041222.1:52259022-52276912 GCF_002837175.3 Physeter macrocephalus
GCTCAATATTAAAAAAACAAACAACCCAATCCAAAAATGGGCAGAAGACCTAAATAGACATTTCTGCAAAGAAGACATACAGATGGCCAAGAAGCACATGAAAAGCTGCTCAACATTACTAATTATTAGAGAAATGCAAATCAAAACTACAATGAGAGGGGGCTTCCCTGGTGGCACAGTGGTTGAGAGTCTGCCTGCTAAAGAAATAAACTAATTAATAAACTCCTACCCCCAACATCTAAAAAAAAGAAGAAAAAGACTACAATGAGGTATCACCTCAGACCAGTTAGAATGGGCATCATCAGAAAATCTACAAACAATAAATGCTGGAGAGAGTGTGGAGAAAAGGGAACCCTCTTGTACTGTTGGTGGGAATGTAAATTGATACAGCCACTATGGGGAACAGTATGGAGGTTCCTTGAAAAACTAAAAATTGAATTACCATATGATCCAGCAACCCCACTACTAGGCATACACCCAGAGAAAACCATAATTCATAAAGACACATGCACCCCAATGTTCAGTGCAACACTATTTACAATAGCCAGGTCATGGAAGCAACCTAAATGCCCATCGACAGATGAATGGATAAAGAAGTTGTGGTACATGTACACAATGGAATATTAGCCACAAAAAGGAACGAAATTGAGTCATTTGTTGAGATGTGGATGGATCTAAAGACTGTCATACAGAGTGAAGTAAGTCAGAAAGAGAAAAACAAATATCATATATTAACGCATATATGTGGAACCTAGAAAGATGGTACAGATGCACCGGTTTGCAGGGCAGAAATTGAGACACAGATGTAGAGAATAAACATATGGACACCAAGGGGGGAAAGTGGCAGGGGGGTGGGGATGGTGGTGTGATGAATTGGGCGATTGGGATTGACATGTATACACTGATATGTATAAAATTGATGACTAATAAGGACCTGCTGTACAAAAAAATAAATAAAATAAAATTTAAAAATTAAAAAAAAAGAAGGATGAGCATATTTCAGAACATAAATGTTGTGTATAACTACATTCAATTACACTATAATCCCTTGAAAGAAAGATCTATGTCAAATCACTATTAACGAACCTATTCTTTCACAATGGACATACAGTTAGTTAAGATAGTTTGATAACCAAATTCATCCTTAGCTAGTGTGTTGAGAGGTTTGGCTTCCATAACAACCTTTATATAAGAGCTGTATGTATCGGGACCGATTTCTTCCAATTTTAAACTAAACAAGATATTAAGCCCTCTCTCATCGCACAGTATTCCAAGTGTCACTATATTTCTCATTATCTTTTTACAGTCCTTATTCTCATTCAGTCAACTCCTTCTCATCCCCATAGTTTTCAAATTTGACCTTTCAACATAAGTTTGAATGTTATGACCTAACTTACATTGAGATAACTCTTTTTCACAATCTTGACAAAATTAAAATGGGTTCTGGCTTTAGAAAAAAATGTATATGTTAGCTCTTCATTTCCTTGTAATTTTTGAGATTCAAGTGATGGCACAGTGCTTTATCGTTAGTTACATCAGCAGTTATCTTTGCCAAGTAGGGTTGCTAGCTCTTCTAAATGCAAATTAAAAAAGAAAAGGAAAAAAGAGCAAAGTATTAACAGGCAAAAGGATATGGTACATAGCCAACAAGGTAATGGCCTTTATTGCAGTCCAGTGGTCCAGAGATGGAGGGTTATTGTGACAACACTGTTAAACTTAAGAATAAGTTCCCTTTGTGTTGGTGTAACTGGAGGGCAGGGGTTGAGAAGGAGGGGGAGATAAAGAGCCTCTCACTAAACCAGTTATCAGCATCCTTCATTAACCACCACATAGGGCATCTTAACACCAGTGAAAGTAGTCACTATCCAGACTGTGAGAATAGGAAGGAGGAGGTGTGTAATGCTCATTTCTCCTAACCATGAACCCTTTTGGCAACAAGAAAGAATCTGCAGTGCCCTCTTCGCTCCCAAAGGACAATATGACTCTGTATTATTGAACAGTGGAGATTAGAAGAATATCTCATCTATTTTTAGAGTTTTATTTCATGTTCATAAAAACATTCCCATTTTTCTCTTCCTGAAGAGTGCCTCTTGAACTGAAACTGCCAGTGACTTTTCACATCCCTCATCCTATTTCATTACAGAAACACTCATAAGGACACAATTTTCTCCTATCAATAAATATGTTTGATGCTCCATAGAAGTTCTGTGTAATACATGCAGAACAATGCAGGCAGACTCTGGGATAAATTATTACCAAAACAACTTGAAGCGATGAGCCTGCCTCTGGATGCTTTCTGGCAGATGTGATGTGGACGCTGAGTGTGAAAGCAGGCTGAGTAATAAAGCCTGAGTAATAATCATAAATCCCAAAGAGGCATCACCCTCTCTAAGACATTTTTTAACTCCTTCAAAAAGATGACTATAAGGTGCAATCTGCTTTTAGAGGCATTATATTTTTTAAAAATACATTTAGTTAAAGTTTGAGATTGAGCATGCCTGGACTGGGGTGGCCCATTCATGCAGTAGACTCAGTTGGCAGTTCCATTCAGATTGTGATGGTGCCATGAAAACACTGCTGATGCTGCCAGTGGTGCTTTGGACAGGCCCTGATCATTCCCTTTATTTGGGTTTTGTTTTATTTTTACAACCTATTCCTATTAAAAGTTTCTAAAATCGTCTAGCCATAAAGTCTCTCAAAATATGGAATCTACATGGAAAGTATTCAGGGACAAAATGATTTAATGTGACTTATTTTATAGGATAGGGAACAAAAAGGACTGATGTTTTTCAAAACAGACCCTTGGGTCTGCTGTATTCAACTCTGTTTCTATCTGCTTAGCACTCATTAAATACAAAACCCAGGATACTGACTGTCAAGATAAACAGGGTTTTCTTTTTGCGTTTCATATTTTTTCACACAAAGATACATATAAATCAAGCAGTAATTTCAGAACTAGGCACATTGGGTGGAAAATGTCAAGCTGGATACATCTCCACTAGTACAGTCTAGATGAGCCCTTAGATTAACATATACAAGATTAACATTTCTTCTTTTTGTTGCTCATTGCTTTGCATCATTTACATACTGCACCAATAAAGCACTACTACATCTCAAAGGAAAAAAAGTACTAACGTATTTGTCAACCAAAACTCCTAGCAATTCATCCCTGAAATTTCCAATATGTTGTACTTTCCATGAATCGTATGCAAGTTCAATGAGTATTTCCAAGTCCACTGACATGTAAAGTTTGGATGTTACTGGGATCCCAGAAAAAAAGTTCATGCCACCCATTCTAAGTACTGGTAAATATATTTATAGTGTTCAAATAACAAGGATACAGCGAGACAATTTTTAAGGATCACCCTACCACAGTATGCATTTTACATGCTTGTTAAAGGGAAACACTCTGCTCAGGCATCCCAAGACAGGGGTCTTTATCACTTGCAGCAGCTCTGCCAATTATGGAATCGCTACTGCAACTCAAAGGAAAAGATTCTAAAAGCCCAGGTAGAACGTCACTGGCATATAGTCCCAGGTCCTGCAGATTTCATGCCACAGAGAGAGGCGACATATGCCTCCTTCTGTGGAAAATCAGAGAGAGAGATCCAATTTGCTACCCCATGGAACAAGGGAGATGAGCTGAGCATTCAGTCAACACAATGAATGGGACTAGGGAGACTTTACTATCTCTATAAAGGGGAAGAGACTTATAATATTATTATTTGTATATAAGTTACCTTTACAATTTACCAACTTACTTTCACATAACTCATCTAATATAAAAATTATATAACAGGAAAAACATTATTTTTCTATTTTTTAATTATCACTTCTCTGTGCACTTATAGCTTTAATAACACCTAAATATTATCATGAAATGTTTTTCCTTCCCAATGCACTCAGTAGACATCATGTTCTTTGGAAGCATGGGGTATGTACAAAGTGCCTTTTTCTAATTATAATGTCCACACACACACACACACACACACACACACACACACACACACACTCTCTCTCTCTCTCTCTCTCTCTCTCTCTCTCTCTCTCTCTACTATAATACCCAGTACATTATGGCTACTCACTGAGCACTGAAACGATGAATCACTGGGTGAATGAATGAATGAATACCTCACATTGCCCTGTTTCTATTAGCACTTTTAGTTATCCATTCAATTCATTTCTTACTAAATACCTAGCACTGTGCAACACTGTAGGATATAAATTATACAGAAACCAATTAAAGGTTTATTCCATTATGGTCCAATGACCCACCTGCTACCATCTGGATGCCTGTTAAAGCTTCCAATTCCTGTGCCACATACCAGATTTACCAAATTAGAATCTCATGCATACTGAAGCCTGAAAAGCATTGCACTATAAATTGACAATCTTTTTGTGAAAATAAGTTAATGGATTAAAAAAAATCACATTCAAGGAGCAGTTTAGTGGGTCTGGAACTTCATAAAGAATATCCTCTCAAGGAACCCATCCCCAGGGAAAGCACTGAACATTAGAACAAATCAGACAGGGATCAACCAGTGATACGGGGTCATAAATTAAGTGGCAATTTATGTCTTTGTCTAACGATGGTTACATATAAAATGAAAATATTCATCCCCAGTAGTGGAAAAAGCAAGTCTTAGTTAATTAAATTATATTTTATCATTGGCTTACAAGACGTTTTATTTTTTTAAATCAGTATTATTCACTACTCTCTTCCCTTCTGCCGGTTCACTACTGTGATTGTTCTGTAACTGTCAGAGTACAGCTTACTGACACCTAATCCAGAGTTTTAAAAAGCCCAGTTTACTTACTATTTCAAAAATGTTTCAGCAGGATTGAGTCAGTGCTTGCAAAGACAATCAGACATGGGAATCTTCTAGCAGTTTCAGAACTCTGGTCATGTTGCTTTAGGGTCAGTTGTTACATATAAACTGGATAGATTAGTGGGAAAAAAGTAGAGATTTTAGAGCCAAGAGGAGTTGGAATTTAGTTAGCTCTGTTGGTAATCAGCAATGTAGCCTAGGGTTACTCATTAAGTTTCCTCTAAAATTTGGTCAACAAAATAGAAAAGAATTGTTGCAAGTAGGAAAGACAGTTATTTGTCTATTGTGTACTGATTAGTAGGGCCCCAAAATAACCACTACTGTTGAGTGACTCTTAAATCCATGATAATGACTTTGAGGCCTAGAAAAGTAAATCAAACTGTAAAAAAGTTACTTTAATAGTAACTTTTTCTTACTTAAGCAGCTGATAAAGTGCCATGTGTTTGGATTTGTCTTTGCTTAATCTTTGCCCGATGTTCTCTCCACTCTAAAACGTCTCCACCTAATTCATATATGGGTTACAATGGGGTTCGAGACAGGACACATAGGCTACGTAGATGATAGAAGTGGACAGAGAAGAGGCCGCACATGCTGTAGTTAACAGATCTCAAGTAGAGTAAGAGAAGCCTGCTGGACAGTGTCCAAGGCTCTGCTGAGACGTGAATCCCCAGATCTGACGGTAGCCTGGAGCATGTCCTCTGAGAGGCCAAGAGTAGCACCAGCGACAGTCAGGGAACTCCTGCCAGTTTTCATCCTTAGGCAGCTCTGGCTTCCTGCTTAAACTCCACTACAATACCAGCTCCTCTGAATTAGTGAGGTGATTTTCTGACCAAATACTGCTCCTTTGGGGGAAAAAAAAAATTGAAGAGAAATTTTAAAACATAAGAGTTCAGAGTCTGACGCAGTCACCATTTTGTGTGACCACAGGAAACCTTGGTTTTGTACAAATGGTGTGGGCCACAGTAACTAAGAGAGACAAAGAACTCACAAGATCATTTTTAGAAGTCACTTCACCTGCAGTGTCAGGGTAGATTCTATTCGACGAACAGTAGAATAAAGAACAGTTAATTGTAGAAGGAACAGAACCAATCATTAACATGCTGCTGACTTGTTTGGAAAGACAGGACTCTGATGGAAATTGATGGAGAGATTTTTCTCTATAGACTTTTTCTGTAAAGGGCTAGACAGTAAATATTTTCAGCTTTGAGGACCATAATTTTTTTTTTTTTTTTTTTTTTTTTGCCATTACTTGGTTCTCCCTTTGTAGCACAAAAGCAGCCACAGACAAAAGGTAAATGAATGAGCATGACCATGTTCCAACAGGACTATTTTCCAAACAGGTGGCGAGCCTGATCAGGCCTACCAGCCCACAGCCCATCCATTCCCACTCTAGAATAAAAAAAAGTTCAAAATGAGAAAACATTCATGATGTTTCTAGTGCCCCTGCCCCTGCCAGTGACGATGCCTGCATTTTTCATGAAACAAAACTCAAATACCTGCATGTGTTAGTGCGGTGCTTCAGTGTGGGTAGGGCACTGACAGCACTGACTCTTTTTATAATGAAGCTTGCAAAGCAGACTAAAAGATAAAGCTCTGCCTGATTTTATATATTACGGTTTCTCAGCACCCAGCATAGTGCCTAACAAGTCAAAGGGTTTTAAGAAATTTCTAATAAAGGAAGACATTCACGTACATGCAGATTCAGACTTGAGAATTACGGAGAAGAATTGATCTCCAATGACTTCAAATATGAAACCTGTATTTAAACTTATAGCTGAAGGATTTGATTAAAAAGTAAAGAAAAAGTAAACAGAGAGAGAGAGAGAGAGAGAGAGAGAGGGAGAGAAGGGGCAGGGAAAGGAAGGAAGGAAAGAGGAGGGAAAAAAGGGTAAATTTTCTTTAAAATTTCACATGGATTCATGTGTGTTAAAACTCACTGATGAAACCATGTTTTATGAGTCTTAAGTATTTTGCATATAATATTTAATTTGTAACTGATTCAAGCTCTGTAAGGTAGGGATCATAATTTCTATTGTAGCGAAGAGAAAGTATTTTCAGAGGTAAAATAAAATGACTTGCCCAAAATTAATTATCTAGTAAGTGCTCATATAGACACAAGTTCAGACATTCATACTACAAATCTGTTTGACTGTCCATGAAATTATGACTATATTGATATTGGGTGGAAGGAGATAGAGGAATCAATGGGAGAAACAAGTTGAAGGACATAAACTTTTAAAAACGTATTAACTTAATATGAATTTCAGGATAATTTGGGAATACTGTTAGATAGACTCAGAACTTTCCATGATTCAAGAAAAATTAAACTCTTTTATAAAAGCCATGCTTGTTGTACATTTTTAGTCAATTCCTCTGCCTAATTTGTTTGTATTCAATTCATTTGCTATGTTAATAGTTTATTATTGGCACTATGATGAAAGAGCTAGAGATAAATGAAATCAATTTGATGGGCTTTTTTTCTAAAACCCAAGCACCACTTTGCAACGGTACAATTTCACAGCTTACACAGCTCTTCTCAGTAAGATGGGTCTGTAGGGTGAGGTCTCTGTTAATGAAGTGAAAGACAAAATCTATTTTACCAAATAACACTTAAACTGCACTGCGTAGTTGTTAAATAACTGAACCTCTCCTATTTCTTCCAATTCAGACCATAGGAGACAGGGGGAGAGGGAGAGGTTTCTTGAAAGGTTAGAAGGGAAAACATATGTTGGAGAAGGGAGAAAACCACAGAGTCCATTTTAAAAAATGTGATAAAACAGTGCATTAATTCATTAAAAAAATGTCAGAAAACATTAGCTTACTACAATACTACAAAGTAGGAATAGTAAAACACTAGAAGAATGCATTATCCAAAAAGGTAAGAGCACAAACTGTCCAGTAGCCTCTAACATGATTTCCCTGGCTAATTTCCCCAGCTATATTGTTTCTCAATAGTTTGCCTAGTACTTGATCATTAGTTAAGTCCTCATTGTATTATGTAAATCCGGGCATTCACTGGCACTCTTTCTCTCTTTCTTGTCTTTATGTAGCTTCTCCCTGGTTTCCTCAATCACCTCAAAGGCTTTACTGAGCACACGTGGTAACTTCTAAGTCTATGGCCAAGCCTGACAAGTCACATCCTACTTTTGCTCTTGCAATGGCTTACCCTATATTCAACAGGCAGCTCAAAGTCAGCATGTCCAAAACTACCACCATCTCTCAGCTTCCACTTTTCAGTTCCCCTCTTATGTTGACTATTTCTGATTTCTCCCCACACAGCCTCAGAAGGAATTCTGATAATTTCTCAAGATCTACCTCTCTTTGCCTCCTCACCATGCCATTCATTGGTCTTCAGGGTCTGCACACAGTTTCCACAGGAAGTTCCTAAAACATAGTCTGAATCCTGTCATTTTCCTTGGCAAAAAATCTTTTTCCAGATATTTTAGTTTGAAAAAATTAAGGACATAGAGTAAAAATTAGTATCTTCGTTAAGAAATACTGAATGAAACAAAAGTCCCCAGTTCCTACCTTCTCCTCAGCAATCTTCACTAGAGGTAAGTACTAATAATAATTTAGTAGCTAGCTTTCCAGATTTTTCCAGGATTATATAATTGCAAGAGCTCTATGAACTTTACATATATACTTTAAATATTAAAATCATTGTATGTATGCATATACATACAATGGATATATTTAGAGATATATTTTTATTTACCTTTACATATCTGTATGGGCATATATACTTATTTAACTTTATTAACTATTGATACATTTACTTAACTCTTTTTAACTATATATCAGTAATCATGAATCATCTTAAATGCCTCTTCCTTTATTTCAGGATGGCTTCCTAATTGGAAGTGTGGCTTCTTCTTTAAAAACTTCCTAGGGCTTCCCTGGTGGCGCAGTGGTTGCGCATCCGCCTGCCGATGCAGGGGAACCGGGTTCACGCCCTGGTCTGGGAGGATCCCACATGCCGTGCAGCGGCTGGGCCCGTGAGCCATGGCCGCTGAGCCTGCGCGTCCGGAGCCTGTGCTCCGCAACGGGAGAGGCCTCAACGGAGGGAGGCCCTCATACCACAAAAAAAAAAAAAAAAAAAAAAGAACTTCCTCTGCATTTTTATTGTTGCGCTTGTAATAGAACATCAACTGGAATGTTAGGAGGTTTTTATACTTTCAGCTAAAATCTATAGATGAGAAATTAAAAGCACAAAATGCTTTAGCTTTTTAAGTTTCAAGACCCACTAATCCTCAGGGACAGCCTCTTCCACAGAAGTCTTGCTGAGAGGTGCAGATCAGAGAACTGACTTCAGTGCATACCACGACCCCAACCCCTGTGCCTGTCCCCCTCCCTATGCCAGGTGACAGAGAGGTAAGGAGGGAGGAAAAGGCCTTTTGGGGAAAGGAATGGGTGGATTCCCCTCCTAAATTGAAAGTATTGGAGGGAGGATGCTTTGAGAGAATCACTTAAAGCAATTCGGGAAGCTTACAGGAAGAAGATAATATTCTGGTTCTCAGTGGATGTCTGACTCGGCAGCGTTCTTATCTCCTCATGTAGCATAAGAGCTGGGAAAATGAGAATGAGTGCAGCCTGACAAAGTGAGGGACTTGTAAGAAGGCGTCCGTGAAGGCTGCTGCCTGACTTTTGTCTCTAGTTCCTGGGGAGCAAGAAAGATTGCCTCTGCATGTGCCCCTCCCTGGATCTGAGAGTTATTCCAGGAGGAGACTGGGATTGGGGTGGGAGGCTATGGTCTTTCAGGGAGACCCGAGCAACAGGGGAGATGCTGCAGCAGAGGTCAGCCAAAAGAGGTGCTTGGTCTAGTCTTACATGTCTTGCAAATTCTGAAGGGAACTGAGCAGAGGTGAGCTCCTCTTCATGGGGACAGGTTTGGGGCTGCCACTCATTGTCATTTCAGTTGTATACAATCTGCTGGCCATTAGTTTTGGATAGCAAAGGAGAAGAGTTCATCCTGACCAGTCACCTAAGAAGATGCTTGCTCTTTTCCCGATTTTATCCCCTTAACATAGAAGAGAAGGCAAGGGACAGATGGCTTCTAAGGTCCAAACCCAAGTCCCACTTTCCCCACACCTCCCATTTTAAGTCACTGAAGCTATCGCACTAGGCTGCAGTGAGGAAAGGGGAGGAGAGGAGACACGAATGGATCTTGAAATTTTAAAGTGAACCAAGATTAGCCTCAAACACTCAAATAAGAAACTTCTATTAACCCAAAGCAGCTACCAATTTATGAAATCACAGCAAAATGCCACTAAGAGCTACTCCAAAAGAGGGAGACAGTACATAAAACCTGGGAGGAAGACAGTGACTGGAAAATAATGGCACTTTACTGTCATATTTCAAACAGTAGAGACTTTGCAATAAAGTGATTTCACAATATTCAATATTCATTTTATTATACCTATTTGCGTATGTGTCTAATGTTTCCAATAAGACTGTAGACATTTTAAAGTCAGGAATTCGATTTTGTACAACTTTTTCTCCTTAGAGTCTAAAATATATATAAAAAGTGTTCAATACGTATTATTGATTGAAAATAAAGAATCAAATCTGAATAATTAGAAAATAAGTTATCAAAGACAGTAAAATACAATAGTAGAAATAGATGCAAAGTGCATATATCTTTCTCGTTTTCTATGTGTTGAGTGAAGGGGCAGCTGACTATAAAGAAGCATATTTGACTCTGTCATCATTTTGAAGCAACTGAAGATTAAGATTGGAGCATTTGTAATCACATGGGCAAAGGGTTAATTCCCTGCTCTGTTACTTCTTAGCTGTGTCGTCTTTGAGAAGTTGCCTCATTCATTAAAAAAAAAAAAGAGTAAGGTCTAGACTATCATCCTTAATTATTCTCCAAGGTATAAAATTCTACTAATCCATGAAAATTAATATACAGCAAGATGCAGCTAAAGGAATGACCACAGTCATAGCCTGTATAAACTATATCAAGGGTTCCACTTGGCATGTACCGACTGCATATAAACAAATGGCAGAAGTTAAACTTTCAAATGTTAGGTTTGACTCCTCTGGGTTAAAAGCAAGATGCGACAGTTTTCCTTGGCTCACTGAGTTCTCCACGCATCATTCCTTTTTTCAAATAATAGGGTTTTTTCTAATTTTTTAAAACACAGTCTACAAGATTCAGCAGGTTTCAGGCTTATGTTATGGAATTAAATGCAGACCAAGGAGATCAGCCTCATCCCTATCCCAGTGCAGACACAAACAAGCCAGGTAACATAAGCAAAGGAACAAGTTGCCATCTGTGTATTCTAAGTACATCTTCTGTCTGTTGTTGATGACACTAGGCACAGCAAAGCATAAAAACAATCATCTAAAATTAGCAGGGAGCATCATCTTACAATAGAAAAACATTCAGAGCCTCATTTACACCACAAAAACAAACAGCTAGATTCAGCCATCTGCTGGGCAGTTCAAGCAAACTTTTAATTATTGGAAAACATAAGTAATTGGGAAAGATAAATCATTATACCTCAATAACAGTACAATGATGACACTAATCCTCTGCAAGAAGTTCATCAAAATGATATAAAAACTAAAGTTCATAATGGAAATAGAGTTTGTTTTCATAGTAAAGTGAATTCCTTTCAACACGTCAGATCAATCATTACAATACAAAAGATACTAGGAACAAAATAACATTATGACAGTAAGGAATTAATACAATGTTGGCTTGCCTCATTTTTCATTTCAACATGCCTTCTACTGTTGGAGCTCTCCAACTACTACGTGGGACATAAACCCTGACATCAGAGGTTTCACCAGGATACTCAAAAGGATGCCTGATAAACAATACCAACGAGACAGTTATATAGGCATAGATATAAAGACATAAACGTGGCACTATGAGAGACTAGAAGGTTGTGAAAGAATTTCCAGAAGATGTGATTTTCTGCAAGACACTGATGAATGAGAAGGTACTGTTAGGTCTAAAGGAAGGAAAGCATTTCTGTAGAGGAAATGTCAGACCCAAGGAACAAAGGGAGTCCTTGGCAAACATGACCTGCTGGGAAGGTATGGGAGAAAAGATAAAATCAGAAAGAAAGGTTATGGTCAGTGGATGAGGAAGTTCAACATAACGTTTACTGAAGCATTTGAACTTTATGCTGAAGATAGTAAGGAGTTACAAAAGATCGCATCAAAATGTAGTTCTATGTATGGAGGAAAAATGCCTTTCTAGCCTCCTAGGTTCTGTGGGTGGGCCTAAGAGTTATACTGACATAAAACGTCTTAAGAGGAAAAAAAGAAGTCCAAATTTTATTTAATATTTTTATGTGCACATGGCGTCTTCAAAAGGAATATGAAGACCCAAAGAAGTTATTAGGCCCCAAAGCTTATATACCTTTCTAAACATAGCATGATAAATTATGGGGATGTGATAAGATGGAACAGCTTGGGCAGGGGCAGTAAATTGTGCAATAGTGACTAGGAAGCATATGGGGGAAACTAATATAAATAAGGATTATTTTAATAGGTCTATTTGTACACATTCTGACTCCCAGTCTTGGTGATAAGAATACCCTTCTCTTCCTGGTAGAGGAAATGCAACTTTCTCATGGGAAGTTTATGACTTGCTTTTAATTACAAAGTGGGAGGTCACAGAGACCTTCCTGAATCTGTAATTTCTTAGGTGCCTTCAGCTCAAAATATCCAGTATGCCAAAGCAGCATATTTTGGTGTAGCATGCTCTGAACCCCTACATAGTCCAAACTACTCCCAAATAAGCATTACTTCAAAACAGCACAGATATGAATTCCTTGCATTACCATTGCATATAGAAATAAGGTTCAAAGAGATTAAGGGAGTTATTACTTATTTACAGCTATTGAAAGTGAGGAGTACCTGCCCCACTCCCTGAGCCCACTCTGGTTTATGTGATCTCATTATCCACATTCTTAGAAGAAAACAAATAAATAAACATGTTTCCTGAAGGTTGTAGGTTATCTTATGAGAGGTAAAGGGTAAGGCTCAATGAACTTAGAACAGGAGGAAATCTCTTGTACCAATCACAGAGACATTTTTAGATAAGATAAACTGAAACTGAAATTTAGGAAGTTTTATTTTATCTAAGAATATTCTCAGAATCTGTATTGGCTTCTCCAGTGCAAATCATTAGCATAACTAGACTTTATGTACATACAACATTCCACACACAAACAACCATGCACAAACACATGACTAAGTGAGAATTGGGAGTCTACAAGGCTAATTTTTCCCCTTTAACTATCACTGAAGAAGAAAACATATTATCTGAATATGAACCTTTATGAAATACAGTATAATCAGATCTTAATCTTTTTATTTTACTTTTACTTATTTAAAGAATGCTAGATATCAACAGTCAGCAATATGTTCATCTTGACAAAAGCAGCTTAAATTATATGGGAAAAAATGTCTAGATCACTAAAGTAAGATGATTCTCCCTGTCAAATTCATATGTGTCAAAACTCTGTTCACATACAAATGTACCAGAAACCTAGGCTGATTATACTGAAATTTCTGTGCCTATTAAAATACCTGAAAACACCTGTTATGATATCTGGTAAGTAATAGCTAATCAATAAATGTTAGTGTCTTTTCTTCATTTCTTGATATTGTTCATATCATCCATTATCAAATTAAAATGAATCTCTTTTACTTTTACATATTGGAGCTCCATATTCTGGACATTGCTCCCCATCTTTTTTTCCTCTTGCTGTAATGTGAAACCAATTTCCTATAAACTCCACTAATGCAAAGATTATCTTCTTCTGTTTTGTTCAATGCTGTAACATCAGCACTTGGAACCATGATTGGTATGTAGATGCTCAGTAAATAATTGTTGGGCATATGAAACAATAGCCCCAGGCACCAAAGTTGCTTGCTGCTTTTAAAGTTTAAAACTGCTTCCAAATGGGATCTCCTAGAGGAATAAACATAAGAGTTTGAAGGGATTCAAAAAAAAAGAAAAGGAAATGCGGACAAAAATGTCCAGAATGTAATATGGCTCCAGCATAGAGAAAAGACACAAATATTTCACAATGAAACATTCCCAAGATTATTAAGCACAGTAATATACCTTTTATCTTCTCATAAGAAGTAAGATAAGGAGGAGGGGGTTATAAATTTCAATGCTAGAAATATCTGAGCAACTCAGGGATTAAGCAATAGACGAGAACAATGTTAATAAAAAACACTAATTGTGATCATTTATTACATCAAATGAGTGTGTGTGTGAGTTTGTGAAGACTATAAGAACAATCAACTTGCTAACTATTTAAATTCTCAGAAATGCCTGCACCATAAAAGGAAAGAAATAAATGTTTGGTCATATCTTTCTCAGGTAAAATCTGTTTCATAATACAATCACCAAAATATGAACATTATAAACTGATATATTTCACAGCAGTAGTTTCTATCTAGTCAAAAGATATAATCTAAAAAGCAGTCAATTCTAAAAGCTCACAAATCACAATACCTGATTTAAGAATGGATTTCTGTGCATACTGCATATATACCCTCATTGGAATGAGCACAGAGTTACGTGTATAACTTCCAACTGTGTTAATGGGAACACTAAGTACCAGTTCCCACAGAGTGAAGATTACAACACACTGTTGAGTGCTTGTGCTACTTTGAATGTTAGCTACATTGTGGGATAACCAGTTAGAGAGGTACGATTGTGTAAAACTGTAGGATGAAAAGAGGAGATTTAAAATAAAATGAGGAAATGTGAAACGCAAATGAATGAATGGATTGGATGGTATTTGATGTCTAACAATATATTGAGTGAATGATGTTTAGTGTCTGAACAAGAGAACACATTCTTGGTTTTTTACAGGATGGATTAGACCAACTAAACAGTGCCCATCTCTCTTTGGCTAAGGATGACATCTGTAGCATGCAAAGTGGAATAAAGCTGTGGGGTTTTTTTTCCTTCAAGACATGAGATCATCCATACAAAATGAGGGGAAAAATGCCTTATGATATATGTGAATGATTTATGCTTTCAAATGATACTGAGGACCTACTATGTATTAGTTATATGCCTCCTAGCCATTTGCTACTGGAAGATTTTGCCCAGTTCTTGGCTGAGGGTGTCTCAGGATAGATCATTCTTCCTCCACTGAGTGCCCCCGAACTTAGTTGTAAGGTTCTGTGCTATGTATGGAAACGGCTCCTGTCTGGGCACTTCATTATTTCATCTAGGCCAAGAGAACTCACTGAATTCTGGGGACTATGATAAGCTGATTGGTTATGTTTTTACAGTGGAGAGAAGACATTTGCCAGGCTTTTGGCAAATTTTTTTAAAGAGCACTAATGCCGTGCCTCTTAGGCTTGTTGCCACTCCTTCTGATCTTCTATTACTTCTTAATGCACAGTCCTAAACCTGGCTACCAGTTACTTCAGCAAGCCTGAAACCCAGAAGTCACTGTAAACAGCATACATTTCCTTGTTCCCTGAAACATTACTCGCAAACCAATCAAATCCACCTCAAGACTTGTCAAGTTTTCCTCTAAACAGATACCAGTCACTCCTCTAAATTTTTATCATAATACTCAATTCAAAGTATCATCAACTCTCACCTTGAAAAATCCTCATTTTTCTCCCCTTATTCATTCTGGGTCCCATTTACAGCAGGAGGGGGTGATATCTCTATGACTTCACTGTTCTCTGGTTCTTTATTGTCCAGCCACAGGACATTTTTCACATGTTCTCTCTGGCAGAAACACTCTGTCTGCTCCTTATTCATTCAGATGTTACTCATTTTCTTAATCTCTGCTTAAGTTTCTCAGGAAAATCTTTTTAGATACCATGTTTCTCTAGTAGAAGCTTTCAAACATGGCATAGGATCTTTCACATTTTGTAACTTTTTAGTCTATTTCTGTAATTTATTGATTAAAGTTTGTAGCAGACATTTTGGTTCTTTCTCAGCATCTGTGTAATCTATATATAGTTTAGGCCAATCATCATAATTCCTTCTCTCTATCCCAATGATGGATAAAAGGGGGTGTGTGTGTGTGTGTGTGTGTGTGTGCATGGCCTATGAGATATAAGAAGAAAACTAAACTGACAGGGGACTTCTGAGAATCTTGTTTTCACTGTCTGTAGACAAAAGGAGAGACAGTCTTCTTTTTCCTCTGGACACTTTGAGTTTAGGTAGAGTCTCTGAAAGTGCATTAGACAGACTGTAACCAGCTTGAGGATGAAGCCAACACCAAAGGTGGCAGAGTAGACGTCACTGAGCCATTTAATCATTTAACCTCAAACCCTTCCCTACATCTATACTAACAATTTTATGAGTTAATAATTTTCTAATTATTAAACCACTTTGTTTGGGATCTACAGGCAAAAGCACCGAACTATGTAATATCTGTCTCAGTCTTATATTGTAAGATCCATGAAGCAGACCCCACAACTGCTTTTATTCATCACATTAATATTAGCATCTAAAAAAGAAAAATGGCTCTGAAGAACCTAGGGGCAGGACAGGAATAAAGACGCAGATGTAGAGAATGGACTTGAGGACATGGGGAGGGGGAAGGGTAAGCTGGGACGAAGTGGAGGCGATATGGGGATATATGTATATGTATAGCTGATTCACTTTGTTATAAAGCAGAAAATAACACACCATTGTAAAGCAATTATACTCCAATAAAGATGTTAAAAAATATATTAGCATCTAGCTTAGTGCCTGGTATATAGTTTGCACTCATTAAATTTTACTTGAAAGAATGGATAAATGAATACCAACATTTTTCTGAAACAGTTCATGGAAATACTGATTTTTTTTTTCCTTCTGGCTGTCTATTCTTATTATCTTTGTGGGCAGTTCTTTCTGTTTCTCAAAAGGTAGTTTTACCCTGGTCATTTCCCTATGAATAGGCTATATTTATCTCTGTCCCTCTGAAGTACGGTACTTTGTATTAGGTAAAAGCCTTTTGCTACTATCTGGCCAGACAGAGAAGAATAGATATATCATTTCTCTCATTCTACAGAGTCCAGCGTTTTATAAATAAAATTGTGGATGAGAGTTACTGTGAAGCCTTTGAAAAGTATTGTATATTCGCCTCTGCAGCTTCCTTCTAAATTCTGGGTTGGGAGATCTGGTGTGATTTATACACAGGCATATTTACTTTTTCAGTGCTCTATCAAGTAATTCTGATATGCTTCCAGGGATTAGATCCATTGTTCCATATACTAAACTTTGGTTAATTCAACTTAAATTTGCATTAAAATTTAAGTGAAACTATTACATTAACTACTCACTCTAAATTTCTTACAACTTGGAGAAAGAACATCATTGTTTCTTCAAGAATTGACAGGTCGCAGAGAAAACAGAAATAGGCTTTGTTTTGTAGAGTGTGAGCACTCAATTATGGATTAATGAGAGGAGTTTCTAAGAAGGTAAATTTTGTACAACTATAAGGAAAAAGACATTTCCCTCATTTGTTTCCTCTTCTCTTGGTAACTGAACCTTGATTTCTTCTTAGAGACCTGTCCCAGCACTTTCAGCCCATAAGGTATGAGGAGGGAAAATCAAACCTTAAGGCAAAGGCAGATGTGTACTTGTTGAAATAAACCAAAGCACCCCATTCCTTTCTCCAGAATGATGGGCTTACTGACATGCATATGACCTGGATATAGCCAATGACGTTCAAGATGAATTTTGCTAGGAATGCTCAAATAGTGGTTGGCACTGTTTCCTGAAGTTTTTGAAGAGGAGCCAATGTGAGATCCTAGGGCAAGAGCAACTATTTTATGAATTTAGAGAAGAAAGCCTGTCTGCTAGCAATGAAGCAGAACTGGGAGACCATGAGAAAGGAACAAGGGCCCAATGACATTGTTTTTCCTCTCTATATTCTGCCATGCCTGAAGCCTTTGCACTTTTCATTTAGTTGGGGCAATAAATCACCATTTTATTTAGGACAGTTTAGATCAGGTTTTCTGTTACTTGGATTAGAGTTATAACTTGCCATAACTGTAGCAGGGAGGAAGAACTTTTTTTTTTTTTTTTTTTTTTTTTTTTTTTTTTTTTTTTTTTTTTT
>NC_041222.1:52276971-52281960 GCF_002837175.3 Physeter macrocephalus
TAGCCTCTCCCGTTGCGGAGCACAGGCTCCGGACGCGCAGGCTCAGCGGCCATGGCTCACGGGCCCAGCCGCTCCGCGGCATGTGGGATCTTCCCGGGTGTCCCCTGCATCGGCAGGCGCACTCTCAACCACTGAGCCACCAGGGAAGCCCAGGAAGAACTTTTTATTAAGCATATTCACACAGAAGGTAGATCCTTAGGAGGTATCAAGTTTCTCAGCATTAAAAAAAATCATATTCTAGCATTAAGCAATTACATAAAAGGGATGATTTAAAATGGACCAAGCATCAGAATGGCGATTGGTCTTGATGACATTCATAAGGCTTAGAAGCCAAGGGGTGATGCCAGGAAGCAAGAAGTCAAAAAGGAGAAAGAAAGGAATTTTAAGGGTGTATCCTTTGGCCCTGGCCCATTTGTCTGATTCTGCTATTGCTGAGAGGCTGTTGTAAATAACAGATACTAAAGGCAAGCACATTATATGCCAGCCAATGCTGGCACTAAGTGATTTGAATGGACTGATCTGGTCTGAGTCAACTTAAGACCAAATCTAACTGGTTTACTAGCCAGATTGCTCTATGTGCCTAACAGGGTGTGATGCTTCACACAGACAATGCTGGATCAGCAGAAATTACTAATGATTTTGGCAGCTAACAAATTCTCTGAGGTAGTAACAAAAACTTTAGCTTTAAATAGCTTGGTGGAAAAATGCAATGGGGCAGAAAGGAATTGCAATGGGCTCCTTGAATTGTTCTGTTGATGTTACTGAGCAAATATAGCTTCTTGAGTTGCTTTCGCTTCATCAAAATCATGATACTCTTGAGTGTTGGCAAGGAAATATCAGGTAATGAGAATGCAGTGAACATGCCTTTCATCAGCTGAAAATCTTTAATTGTAATTGCAGCATGTAATGGTGTAATTAGTTGTCTAAGTAACAGGATAGGCTCAAATCTTTCCTACCATTTCGCAAAAAAAAAAAAAAAAAAAAAAAAAAGACTATTAAGTTTCCACAAACCTTTCTTCAAATGAAATGAAGGTCAGGTGAAGATGGGAAGGGATTCATTTTTAACCCGATGAACTGAGCAACCTCACAACTAGAAATGATAAGAGGTTATATAAAAGTAAAGAAAATAAATTATGTTACTAGATAAGTGTGGGTTTTAAAGAAACCACATACAGCAGTAAATAAAAGCACCATGCTTTAAAGACACTTAAGGCACTGTACACACACACACACACACACACGCATATTGTTTGCTTCCTGTATCCTAGACACAACGTTGCAAGACAGGTATTATTATCCCCATTTTACATATAAGGTAACTGGGGTTCACAGAGTCCGAGCAGTGCACTTAGGGTTACACAGCTACTGTGCTGCAAGAGAATGCTGTAATTTGTTAGTAGGACAAAATCTGGGTCTTTGAGACTTCAGAGTCCAGTATCTTGTCCCTAGAATAAGCTGCCTTTTACTCTTCAAACTCAGAACGTTAGTTCCCAAATTTCTGTATGTATAAGAATTATAGCAAAGTTTGCTAAAATGTGAGTTCCCATGTGAGAGAGATCTGAGTTGGTAGATTATGGAGGAAGCCAAGAAATTTGAAGTTTTAAACTAATTCTTCAGGAAATGTTGAAGTAGGCATTCCTCAGACCGCATGGTCTAGAATGTGTTTTGCAGAACCCTGTGTGACAGAGGCCTGGAGATTTTTATACAGGGAAATCCTCTGATGAGGATTCTAAGAGTATCTTGATGACAAAGTGCAACATGTAAAAATCATAGACATATTTAATCAGAACCAGTCACATAAAAATCTCTAGGCTTTGCAGAGTTAAGTTAAAAATAGAACATGGGGTATCGATCACTAAACTCAAATTGGATTTGTAACACCAGGACTGTTAGGAAAACAATTTTTCCATCCTTCCCTGTTACAGTGGAGATGATTCTAGAATGAGTAGGTTGAATACAAGAAAATATGTTTCTTCATTATGCAAACAGTGCTCTAGGCAACTGTAGTTGATAGATGGGATAGTGGATCTTTCCTTTGTGTTCTCTCCTTATGAAAGTAATCCTATCCTCTTTTTTAAACTTATTATAGAAAATAGAAAGGAGAATAAAACTAACAAAATCTATTTTTCTAAATTGAATGGCCTGAAAAGCCCTACTTGCTTTGTCTATCAAAATGGTATCACTGGATCACTGCCAAATCCAAATCGGAAGCTATATGAATGACTGTGCTTAGATAATAGTCTCTTTAGTAAAATATAAAGCTGCTCTTCACAAAACTCTTATCATGAGTTTCCAAACACAATGAATCCTAGTTTTCTAAAATAGATGTTTTATTTTGGAAGCAATTTTGCTTTAATTTTACCATTGTCTACTCAAGAATTATATCAGTGAAACTCATATGCCTTTCAATATCATTGCATAAATTCTACTGTCTACTTAGTAATTCTGCCAAAGTCATTAATTTTAACAGGACGATTTATGTATCACAAGGGTTTGTTTTTCAAACTGCTTGTCCCTCAAATATTTTTTTTTCCTAAATAAACGTAAGCATTCCACTTTATTCAAGAAATACAAATGTGTTATTAAAATTTTACTTATAAAAATATTTACATAGATCTATTTAGTATGGTAGAAAGTATGTATTGTTTTAGCCATATTTAACCCTCCTGACATTTTGGATTTAACCTGTGTAGGAAAGGGGGAGGTTTCAAGCAGTGAGGAATGGCTGAAACTGGGAAAGAAAAAAGGAGGAAATCGGGGAACAGCAAAGCTTTTTGCTATGTCTGGGCTTTTCTGTTAGTTGACTTAACACAGCAGAAATCAAATATCCAGTATGATCATTCATGATACTAGTGCAATCTCTGCCTCTATGCTTCAGTTGTTCTACTCTGAGAACTATCATTTTCAAATTATTTGGTCTGAATAAAGACTTATAAGCCAGTTAAAACAACCTCCTCTATCTTGCATTTCAGCTGTGGAGTAATGAAAACAATGAATATAGCTTTCTGTAAAGTGAGGTTTGAATCTTGACTCTTCCACTGGGGGAGTTTGGGTGAGTTACTTAACCTCATGCTTCAGTTTCCTCACCTGTAAAATGAGGATAATACTGCCTATTCCCAAAAGTTTCTTTAGAGATAAAACAATATAAAATTTGAAATGAAAAAGAAGTTACAACTGGCACCATAGAAATACAAAGGATAAGACACTACTACTAACAGCTATATGCCAATAAAAAGTCCAACCCAGAAGAAATGGACAAATTCTTAGAAAGGTACAATCTCTCATGACTGAACCAGGAGAAAAGAAAATATGAACAGACCAATTACCAGTAATGAAACAATCGGTAATTTAACAACTGCCAACAAACAAAAGTCCAGGACCAGAAGGCTTCACAGATGAATTCTACCAAACATTTAGAAAAGAGTTAATGCCCATCCTTCTGAAACTGTTACAAAAAACTGCAGAGTAAGCTACACTTCCAAATTCATTCTATGACACCAGCATCACCCTGACACCAAAACCAGACAAAGATATCACACACACACACACACACACACACACACACACTACAGGGCAATATCACTGATAAACAACATATCACTGAGGATGCAAAAATCCTCAAAACAATACTAACAAACTGAATCCAACAATATAGTAAAAGGATTGTACACCATAAAAAAGTGGAATTTATACTAGGAATGCAAGGATTCTTCAATACCCAAAAGCCAATCAATGTGATATACAAGACTAACAAATTGAAATATAAAAATCGTATGAATATCTCAGCAGATGTAGAAAAAGCTTTTGATAACATTCAACATCCATTTATGATAAAAACTCTCCAGAAAACTGGCAGAGAAGGAACATACCTCAACATAATAAAGGCCATTTAAGACAAACCCACAGCTAACATCATACTTGAAGGTGAAAAGCTGAAAACATTTTCTCTAAGATCAGGAACAAGAAAAGGATGCCCATTCTTGCCCCTTTATTCAACATAATATTTAAAATCCTAGCCACAGCAATCAGAGAAGAAAAGAAATAAAAGGAATCCAAATTGGAAAGGAAGGAGAAAAACAGACATTGTTTGCAGATGAGTGTAGTAAAGTTGCAGGATACAAAATTAATATACAGAAATGTGTTGCATTTCTATACACTAACAATGAACTGTCAGAAGAGAAATTAAGGAAACATTCCCATTTATTATTGTTTCATAAAAAATAAAATACAGAGCCCCTACAATCAAGCCTCTTAGATAGCCTTATCCACCAGAGGGCAGACAGCATAAGAAAGAAGAACTACAACCTGCAGCCTGTGGAATAAAAACCACATTCACAGAAAGATAGACAAGATGAAAAGGCAGAGGGCTATATAGCAGATGAAGGAACAAGATAAAACCCCAGAAAAACAACTAAATGAAGTGGAGATAGGCAACCTTCCAGAAAAAGAATTCAGAATAATGACAGTGAAGATGACCCAGCACCTTGGAAAAAGAATGGAGGCAAAGATCGAGAAGATGCAAGAAATGTTTAACAAAGACCTAGAAGAATTAAAGAACAAACAAACAGAGATGAACAATAAAATAACTGAAATGAAAACTACACTAGAAGGAATCAGTAGCAGAATAACTGAGGCAGAAGAATGGACAAGTGACCTGGAAGACAGAATGGTGGAATTCACTGCTGCAGAACAGAAGAAAGAAAGAAGAATGATAAGAAATGAAGACAGCCTAAGACACCTCTGGGACAACATTAAACGCAACAACATTCGCATTATAGGGGTCCCTTAAGAAGAGAGAGAGAAAGGACCAGAGAAAATATTCGAAGAGCAGATTAGAGTCGAAAACTTCCCTAACATGGGAAAGGAAATAGCCACCCAAGTCCAGGAAGTGCAGCAAGCCCCATACAGGATAAACCCAAGGAGAAACACGCCAAGACACATAGTAATCAAACTGGCAAAAATTAAAGACAAAGAAAAATTATTGAAAGC
>NC_041222.1:52282650-52283804 GCF_002837175.3 Physeter macrocephalus
CGTGAATGGATTAAATGCTCCAACCAAAAGACACAGGCTTGCTGAATGGATACAAAAACAAGACCCATATATATGCTGTCTATAAGAGACCCACTTCAGACCTAGGGACACACTCAGACTGAAAGTGAGGGGATGGAAAAAGATATTCCATGCAAATGGAAATCAAAAGAAAGCTGGAGTAGCAATACTCATATCAGATAAAATAGACTTTAAAATAAAGAATGTCACAAGAGACAAGGAAGGACACTACCTAATGATCAAGGGATCAATGCAAGAAGATGCAACAATTCATAAGGCAACTGCTAACAGCTATAAAAGAGGAAACCGACAGTAACACAATAATAGTGGGGGACTTTAACACCTGACTTACACCAATGGACAGATCATCTAAACAGCAAATTAATAAGAAAACACAAGCTTTAAATGATACAATAGACCACATAGATTTAATTGATATTTATAGGACATTCCATCCAAAAACAGCAGATTACACTTTCATTTCAACTGCACATGGAACCCTCTCCAGGATAGATCACAAGTTGGGTCACAAATCAAGCCTTAGTAAATTTAAGAAAGTTGAAATCATATCAAGCATCTTTTCTGACCACAACGCTATGAGATTAGAAATGAATTACAGGGAAGACAACCGTACAAAACACAAACATATGGAGGCTAAACAATACGTTATTAAATAAACAAGGATCACTGAAGAAATCAAAGAGGAAATAAAAAAATACCTAGAGACAAATGACAATGAAAACACGATGATCCAAAACCCACGGGATGCAGCAAAAGCAGTTCTAAGAGGGAAGTTTACAGCTATACAAGCCTACCTGAAGGAACGAGAAAAATCTCAAATAAACAATCTAACCTTACACCTAAAGGAATTAGAGAAAGAAGAACAAACAAAACGCAAAGTTTGTAGAAGGAAAGAAATCATAAAGATCAGAGCAGAGCAGAAATAAATGAAATAGAAACAAAGAAAACAATAGCAAAGATCAATAAAACTAAAAGCTGGTTCTTTGAGAAGATACACAAAATTGATAAACCATTAGCCAGACTCATCAAGAAAAAGAGGGAGAGGACTCAAATCAATGAAATTAGAAATGAAAAAGAAGTTACAACAGACACCGCAGAAATACAAAGCATCCTAA
>NC_041222.1:52285703-52290703 GCF_002837175.3 Physeter macrocephalus
CAATAAAACTAAAAGCTGGTTCTTTGAGAAGATACACAAAATTGATAAACCATTAGCCAGACTCATCAAGAAAAAGAGGGAGAGGACTCAAATCAATAAAATTAGAAATGAAAAAAGAGAAGTTTCACCAGACTCTGCAGAAATACAAAGCATCCTAAGAGACTGCTACAAGCAACTCTATGCCAATAAAATGGATAACCTGGAAGAAATGGACAAATTCTTAGAAAGGTATAACCTTCAAAGACTGAACGAGCAAGAAACAGAAAATACGAGCAGACAACTCCCAAGTAATGAATGTGAAACTGTGATAAAAAATCTTCCAACAAACAAAAGCCCAGGACCAGATGGCTTCACAGGTGAATTGTCTCAAACATTTAGAGAAGAGCTAACACCCATCCTTATCAAACTCTTCCAAAAAACTGCAGAGGAAGGAACACTCCCCAACTCATTCTATGAGGCCACCATCAACCTGATACCAAAAGCAAACAAAGATACTACAAAAAAATAAATTACAGACCAATATCACTGATGAATATAGATGTAAAAATCCTCAATGAAATACTAGCAAACAGAATCCAACAACACATTAAAAGGATCATACACCATGATCAAGTGGGATTTACCCCAGGGATGCAAGGATTCTTCAATATATGCAAATCAATGTGATACACCATATTAACAAATTGAAGAATAAAAACCATATGATCATCTCAATAGATGCAGAAAAAGCTTTTGACAAAATTCAACACCGATTTATGATAAAAACTCTCCAGAAAGTGGGCATAGAGGGAAACTACCTCAACATAATAAAGGCCATATACAACAAACCTACAGCAAACATCATTCTCAATGGTGAAAAACTGAAAGCATTTCCTCTAAGATCAGGAATAAGACAAGGATATCCACTCACCACTATTATTCAACATAGTATTGGAAGTCCTAGGTACGGCAATCAGAGAAGAAAAAGAAATAAAACGAATACAAACTGGAAAAGAAGAAGTAAAACTTTGTTTGCAGATGACATGATACTATACACAGAGAATCCTGCAATCAGAGAAGAAAAAGAAATAAAACGAATACAAACTGGAAAAGAAGAAGTAAAACTTTGTTTGCAGATGACATGATACTATACACACAGAATCCTAAAAATGCCACCAGAAAACTACTAGAGCTAATCAATGAATTTGGTAAAGTTGCAACATACAAAATTAATGCACAGGGGCTTCCCTGGTGGCGCAGTGGTTGAGAGTCTGCCTGCCGATACTGGGGACACGGGTTTGTGCCCCGGTCCGGGAAGGTCCCACTTGCCACAGAGTGGCTGGGCCTGTGAGCCACGGCCGGTGAGCCTGTGCATCCAGAGCCTGTGCTCCGCAACGGGAGAGGCCACAACAGTGAGAGGCCCGCGTGACGCAAAAAACCAAAAAACAAAAAAAATTAATGCACAGAAATCTCTTGCATTCCTATACAATAATGATGAAAAATCTGAAAGAGAAATTATGGAAACATTCCCGTTTACCATTGCAACAAAGAGAATAAAATACCTAGGAATAAACCTACCTAGGGAGACAAAAGACTTGTATGCAGAAAACTATAAGACACTGAGGAAAGAAATTAAAGATGATACCAACAGATGGAGAGATATACCATGTTCTTGGATTGAAAGAATCAATATTGTGAAAATGACTATACTACCCAAAGCAATCTACAGATTCAATGCAATCCCTATCAAATTACCAGTGGCCTTTTCTACAGAACTAGAACAAATCATATTAAAATTTGTATGGAGACACAAAAGACCCCGAAATGCCGAAGCAATCTTGAGGGGAAAAAATGGAGATGGAGGAATCAGACTCCCTGACTTCAGACTATACTACAAAGCTACAGTAATCAAGACAATATGGTACTGGCACAAAAACAGAAACATAGATCAATGGAACAAGATAGAAAGTGCAGAGATAAACCTACACACCTATGGTCAACTAATCTATGAAGAAGGAGGCAAGGATGTACAATGGAGAAAAGACAGTCTATTCAATAAATGTTATTGGGAAAACTGGACAGATACATATAAACAAATGAAATTAGAACACTCCCTAACACCATACACAAAAACAAACTCAAAATGCTTTCAAGACCTAAATACAAGACTGGATACTATAAAACTCTTAGAGGAAAACATAGGAAGGAACCCTCTTGCACTGCTGGTGGGAATGTAAATTGTTACAGCCACTATGGAGAACAGTATGGAGGTTCTTTAAAAACAATTCAAAAGGACACATGCACCCCAATGTTCAGTGCAGCACTGCTTACAATAGCCAGGTCATGGAAGCAACCTAAATGCCCATCGACAGATGAATGGATAAAGAAGTTGTGGTACATGTATACAATGGAATATTAGCCATAAAAAGGAACGAAATTGAGTCATTTGTTGAGATGTGGATGGATCTAGAGACTGTCATACAGAGTGAAGTAAGTCAGAAAGAGAAAAACAAATATCATATATTAATGCATGTATGTGGAACCTAGAAAAATGGTACAGATGAACCAGGTTGCAGGGAAGAAATTCAGACACAGATGTAGAGAGCAAACCTATGGACACTAAGGAGGGAAAACTGCGGTGGGGTGGCGATGCTGGTGTGCTGAATTGGACAATTGGGATTGACATGTATACACTGATGTGTATAAAACTGATGACTAATAAGAACCTGCAGTATAAAGAAACAAACAAACCAAAAAAAACAACTAATACTAAACTTTCTTTGGGTTATTTGTATGGAAATATGTTAATGTTTCAGACATTACATGAAATTTCTAAAAATCTTATATGTTCTGGTATAATGTTATAAGTCATAATTCTAGTAATTACTTTAACTTGTATATCTCAGAAATAACTAAATTTCCTTGTCAATTGCATTATCATGAACTTTCATCAAATCTTTAACCGTTGTCATTTTTAAGTCTTTTGTCATTTACAAGGAATTCATGGAAAAGACTCTGACAAGTACAGGTTTCTGGTAACTGACTATACTGCTGAACTGAATGAATAAGCATTTTTAGAACTCTAATGGAAAATTGATGAATTCATAAAAGTGCTAACAACAGATCAAGATGAAAAAAATTAATTACATGGGACTGAGGGAACTGATGAGGATGATTATAATTTTTGTGACTTTGAGTAAAAAAATTTTTTTGAATAAAAAAAAAAATCCCACAAGGACTCAGAGGCAAAAAATATACAAATCAATTTTCACTGCAAAGTAAAGGAGCTGTTACAGTGGGGATTACTGGACTGAATGTCAATATTATGACAGAGTATAAGTGTGTTTCGTGTTTGGTAATTGCAATCATTGTTGCTTTTGCTGTGGTCATCCATTTACAATGCTTGGTGTCAGTTTATTTATCTTTCGTAAAAATAAAATACTCTGTGTGTGTGTGTGTGTGTGTGTGTGTGTGTGTGTGTGTGTGTGTGTGAAAAATAAAAATAAAATACATAGAAATAAACCAACCTAAGGCAGCAAAAGACCTGTAGTCCAAAAACTTTAAGACACTGATGAAAGAAACTGGAGACAACACAAACAGATGGAAAGATATATTGTGTTCTTGGATTGGAAGAATAAATATTGTTAAAATGACCATACTACCCAAGGTGATCTACAGATTCAATGCAATCTCTATCAAAATACCAATGGTATTGTTCACAGAGACAGAAAAAGTAATTTTAAAAATTTCATGGAAACACACAAGACCCTGAGTAGTCAAAACAACCTTGAGAAAGAAAAACGGAGCTGAAGGAATCACGCTTGACTTCAGACTATACTGCCAAGCTCCAGTAATCAAAACAGTATGGTACTGGCACAAAACCAAACACATAGATCAATGGAATAGGATAGAGAGACCAAAAATAAACCCATGCACTTATAGTTAATCTATGACATAGGAGGTAAGAATATACAATGAAAAAAGAAAGTCTCTTTTCAATAAGTGGTGCTGGGAAAACTGGGCAGCTACATGTAAGAGAATGAAATTAGAACATTCTCTAACCCCATACACAAAAATAAACTCAAAATGAATTAAATACCTAAATGGAATACTAGATACTATAAAACTTCTAGAGGAAAACATAGGCAGAACACTCTTTTTCATAAATCATAGCAATATGTTTTTGGATCGGTTTCCTAATGCAAAATAAATGAAAGCGAAAATAAACAAATGGGACCTAATTAAACTTAAAAGCTTTTGCACAGCAAAGATAAACATCGACAAAATGAAATGGAAGAATGGGAGAAAACATTTGCAAATGATATAACATATAAGGGATTAATATCCAACATATATAAACAGCTCATACAACTCAACATCAAAACCAAAAATAACCCTTTTAAAAAATGGGCAGAAGAACTGAATAGACATTTTTCCAAAGAGGGCATGCAAATGGCCAACAAGCACAGGAAAAGATGCTCAACATTGCTAAGCATCAGGTAAATGCAAATCAAAACCACAATGAAATAAGACCTCATACCCGTCAGAATGGCTCTTATGAAAAAGAAGACAAATTCAAAATATTGGCAAGGATGTGGAGAAATGGGAACCCAATACATTATTGATGGGAATGTAAATTGGTGCAGCCACTGTGGAAAACACTATGGAGGTTTCTCAGAAAACTAAAAATAGAACTACCATATGACCCAGCAATGCCACTCCAGGGTATATATCCAAAAATAACAAAAAAACACTAATTCAAAAAGTTGCATGAACCCCAGTGTTCATAGTAGTGTTATTATAACTGTCAAGATATGGAAACATTGTGTTTTTATTTCTTTGAAAAAAATCAAATAAAACATTTCTTATTTAACTTTTCAGTATTCTAGCTTGAGAATCTAAGCTATAATATATTCTAGGGTTTTGGGTGTCTTCAAAAGGTGCTTCAATGAGCATAAACATTAGAATCAGACCCAAATGGATTTCCCCCCTCTCTTGCTTTTTTTGGAATGATATTTTCT
>NC_041222.1:52293203-52303808 GCF_002837175.3 Physeter macrocephalus
AAAATCAAGATGTATATTCCCTCTAGTTTTAGTGAGACTAAATCATATCACAGCCATAGAGAACTAAAATATTTCTCATATTAACTGTCATTGTATCTGAAATTCTTATAATCAGTCATTCATTTTATATCTATTAATGTGGTTCCATTTTGAGATAGTGTTATATATTACTTTCTCATGTTAACATAAAATAACAAATGTATTTACCTGATTTTTCTATCAGTATTATTGTCAAAGTATAATATTCCAGATTTAAGATGAAGGCTTAGCTTAAAAAGTTAATAAATGATTTTGAATTTTATTCTAGAAATTGTGTCTTTATTTTATTTTTTCTAATTTTTAAGTAAAATTGATGTGTTCAGAGTATATGTAATTAAGTTTTAGATATGTGGTAATATATTGTGTTACCTTTAGGAAAAGACAAAGTAAGAAGTAGGGAGGATTAAAAATCAAAGCATGCCTATTTTACCTTTTTGACCAGCACTGTGAGATTTACTATATTCACATAGGTCTAAAGAACAGTCTCCTATACCTAGTAGCTTATTAGCTAAACCATCCATATGTCACCACATTCCTGAAGAAGCTCTGGAAGTTAGTGTAAAAACACTTGTTAGCTTGATTCTACTCTATTCAGGATAACACAATACTGCACTATTTTTCTTTCAAGAAAAATAACATTGTTTTTATCATAATTATTCACTATTTTTGTCAAAACATTTTAAGTAACACAGTGAATGCAGTATACTCAACTAAAAAAAGTCAAAGAAATGCAAATAAAAAATGAGAAGCAATTTTTTAGCCATATTATTAGCAAGATAGCATCAGAGATGCTCATAAAGTCTTCTAAGTGTTAATCTTCCTGATGGGTATGCTCTGGGCTGTCTCCTCTTCATAAACTCTCTATAGAAACCTAACCTCATACATTCATATGGAATTTATGTATCAGTTTTATATCTCTTATTGAGAACCTGCTTCTAAAATCTAAACTCACATTTCCAGTTGAGAGATAATTGGACAAGACAGCACTTCCGGTAGGTCTTAAATATATCTCAACATTCACTTGCCCTACATAGAACTTTCTTTTACTCACAAACTATTGGTTTCTCCCTTTCCATGTATCTCTATATCAAATTCAAGTCCTAGCATTTGTATTTTCTTTACTACCAACTTTGTCTCTGCCAACCTCTTGATTTGGGTCTCTAGTTCTTTCGCTTCCTTCTCATCTATTTCCACATAACAATAAAAATGAGCTACTTAAAATATCAATACCACCATGTGAATCAAGTCATTTTCCTGCCAAATCATCATTTATTACTCATTCACTGCATGGCCAATGATATCCAAACTTCTTACTATGGCCTAGAAGGTCCTTTCTTATTACCTCTGTCATATTCCTTCTCCCTCCAATGTATATATATTGTCTTCTTTTTGTGTCCTGACTTTAGAGCTTTTTGTTTTTATTTTTTTAATACAGCTCTGACTGGACACTCTTCCTTTCTCTTTAAATGACCAGAGCCTTCTCATACTTACGTCTCAGCTTAAACGTAAGCTGATGAGAGAGGCTTTCCCTTTCTACCACCTATTTGATTCCTTATGATATGATAACATCACCATCTGTAATTGTCATATATGTTTGTTAGTTCACATGTCTGAGTCCCTTTTCCTCACTAAGAGATGGAAGAAGCCATATCTATGTTGTTCTTCAGTGAATCCTTAGCCTTGAACATATCAGAGTTTCAACAAATATTTGTTGATAGAATAAATAAATGAATTATAACATTAAATGTAACTTGATACAAACCTCCTAAAAAGCAAAATTTGCTAAAAAGTAAGTTTTTAAAAACATTTTAAACAGAAACTCAAATCTAGGCCTAGGGAGGGGGCTAATTCTACCTGTAGATGGTTTTGCTGTTGTTGCTATTTTCTGGTATCCAAATTAAGTTTCCAAAAGATATGTTTGAAAAATTTAAAATTACATTGAAAATAGTTTATTAAGAAATGTTAAAAAGTAGGATAAAAATCAACAGAATCACAACCAGTATTCCAAGAAACTCCCCAAAGGTAAATAGTTTGTGAGGAAAAGTTTGGAATAAAAAATGCCAAAATGATAATAGTGGTTTATCTTTGTGTGGCGGTACTATGAGTTATTTTGCCCATCTCTTCCCATTATATGCATACTTTAATATGGAAAAAGATGCTTTAAAATACATTTTTAACAAATTACATTTATTCATTTATCTTGCTGATTTTGACTATTTAATCATATTGCTTTTTTTTTTAGATAAAGAGAAATGTATTTTTTTTTTTAATCTAACCAGATTGGGCTTGAAGGGTAAAATAGTAATTTTCCAAGCAGAGAATGAGGAAATACTTTTTTGGGTATTGCACAAGGAGAAGCACATTATACTTAAATACTAAAGATGAATTTCATATTTCATTAGAAGATGTAAAATGTGCTGGAGCAGTAATTTTTGAGCAAGCAGGTGTTATTTCCAAACTGTTGCCTCTACCTGGAACTAGAATTAGAAGAACTAGCAGGCATTCCAGCTGTGATGTATGTCAACTGAATGGGCATTTAAATACTGTTTAAAACTTCTAAAACATTTGCAGCATCATTTGTAAATTGTAAGCAATAATAGGTGATCTGTGAAATAAGAATCCGAAATATATAACAATAATTTAAATTTCTTTAGTGTGTCTTACTTTTCCAAATGCAGTAAATCTTCCAGATGTAAATTTTTACATTTTCACAATGATTTATTAGAATGAATTAATGGATATTATATATTATAATTAACTAAAATACAAATGAATGTTATATATTTATAACCTAGCATATACAATAATAATATATCTAACTTAAGATATAGCTATGATATTTATATATACATTATGTATAAATTATGTATTTTCTATATAGCAAGATAATACATATATACATTGTATATATACATGTGATTAGGGAGATAGGGATTATGCCCTTTCTATAGATAAGGAAACTGAGTCTAAGAAAACCTAAATAATATACTCATAGTCATTCTGCTAATAACTGGGATACCTCTTTCTTATGCTTTTCTTATTACCAGACCATTGGCTCCTATGTAAAAGATACATTGTGAATGAGCTTTGAAAATCATTACAGCTAGATGGATTTAACATTAGTAACAATAATGACATACTGTTTTTCTAATCTTTAATTATACCCCCTTAACAACCGTTCACCCTATTACCAGTGTTTCCTTGCCATTCTACCTACTAGATTGGCTGAAGCCCTCTGTTTTCTCCCCTCAACTCTGATAGCTGAATTCTGTGAACTTATCCACTCTCACACCAACCCTCCATCCAATAATTGGAGGCAAATTATCTGAAACAGACCATTTGCAAGAATATATGTAATGATGGTTTTATTTAGATTTTAGAACTTTATCCTTGACTGTGGAATATACCTCTTTGTCTCCTATGTAATGAAAGTTAGGAATCATGTAATTGGGGAAGATATTTAGAGTCCTTGACATCACAGTCTGGGGAAGTTTACCACTGTAATCCCTAGGGGTCCCTATAACTCCTTTATTGCTTACCTGCAATGACACAGATTATGAACTTTTTGATGGTAAATTCAATATCTTTTACTTTCTTAGGCAGCTCAGGCTACTGTAAAAATATACCATAAGCCACGTGGCTTATAAACAATAGAAATTTATTTCTCACTGTTCTGGAGCCTCAAAGTCCAAGAAAAGTGCCAGAATAATTGAGTTCTGGTGAGGACCCTCTTTCCTGGCTGAAGACTGCCAAATTTTCACTGTATTCTCACATGATGGAGAGCAGAGTAGAAGAAGCAAACTCTCTCTTGTGACTCTTAAAATGGCACTAATTCCATTCATGAGGGCTCCATCCTTATAATCTCATCTAATAACAATTTCCTCCTGAAGGCCTTCTTCCTAATACCATCACATTGAGAGGTAGGGTTTCAACATATGAATTTTAGGGGTCATAAACATTCAGACCACAACACTTTCCATCCTTCTGACTAGAAAAATTTTTCCACAGTTAAGGTATCAATATTTATATGCTTAGTTACATTTCTAGCCACAATTTTTCCTTTATGGGGAGATGTGCAATACAGACGCAATCAAAGTTCCTTTCTCAGCTTAAAGTTTCCCATTCTCATGTTGTGCCTAAAGACAGAATAATGGGTTTCAGTTACTTGATATACAGTTCCTTAAGTAAAAAAAAAAAAAAAAAAAAAAAAAAAAAAATTTCAAAATGCAAAAGAAAACACTGCATCAACTAAAGATTGATTAAGATGTGTGAGTAGGAGGACATGGAACTCACCTTCCCCCACAAACACATCAAAAATACATCCACATGTGAAATAGTTCTTACTGAAAACTAACTGGAAACTGTCAGAAAGAACCCTATACAACCAAGGATGAAATAAAAACCCACAAAGAATCTGCTAGGAAGGAAAGAGAAGAATGAGATCAGGATCTGTGCCCCCAGGAAAGGACCCAGAGAAAAAGGGAGATTACGTGGGTAGAGATACTACCTGAGGAGTGGACAGTTCAAGCCACATATTGGGTGTGCCAGTCCTGGGGTCTGACGCAGGGAAGATGAGCTCCCTTGTCTGGTTTGAGGGCTCTTGGGACTAACAGGAGGGCTGTGGGAAACCTGAACTCTACTTATGAGGAGTGTGTGCATGCTCTAGCTGGCTCCCAAAGCAGGGCGGAGAGGATGGATTGGAAACTGCTTGAGTGGCTGCCCAGTTTCCCAGCACCGCCCAGCCTGAGCTCAGCAAACACTCCAGCCCTACTTACTTTACATTGCAGCTCCATGCTGGAGCAAGAGCTGCCCTGACTGAGGACAGACCTCGGCAGTGAGATGTAGATGGGACTCAGACCAGAAGAGGCAACTGAGCAGAGTGGGGGCGGCCATTACTGGCACTTACATAGGCAGTATATCAGAAGCAGTTCTGATCTCTGAGGGTGCCAGACTGACAAAGCCTGTACTGCAACACACGCCTAGAGCCCACAAGTGCCCCACCTGCCTATGGTGCAGCTCTATACCAAGGAGGGGGCCGCAGAGGCTGAGGGGAAAGACTGGCTATGAGGGACAAAGGAGACTCAGATACAAAATGGCATCTGGGAAATGCAGTGCAACCATTACTGGCACTTGAACAGATAGTGTACAGAAGCAGCCTGGACCTCTGTCTGCAGCTAGACAACAGAAGCCCGCAGTTCACACGGGTCCTTCTTGCTCCAGCACTGCTTCTCTTTAAAGTAAGAGTGTCAGTGCTGGGAGAGGGGAGAGGACACACTTAAAGGGAAGAGAGCCAGCTCAGACCTGACCTTCAGGACCTTTGCTCCAGCAACTCGGGATCTGCTCCTGCCTTGGTAGGGTGGTAACAGCCACTGAGCAGAGGGGGATCCTAGGCTCACACCTGGCCCTGGCCGCTCCAGCTTCACCTCCTACCAAGGTGGTAGCTACTAGCACACCTTGAGGAAAAGTGTAATATGTGTTCACATCAAATCCAGCTCTCCTACCAAAGCTACTAGGCACACACAGACTGTAGAGGGATGCTCCCACATAAGAACACACCTTCAAGACTGCAACAGGTAACTGTTTCACCAAAATTCATAGAGACAGAGAAAGTTAAGTAAAATGAGAAGACAGAAGAACTGGTCTCAATTGAAAGAGCAAAAGAAAACCTCTGAAAAAATAATTAAACAGAAATAAACAACTTACCAGATAAAGAATTCAAAGCAATAGTAATAAGAATGCTAACTGAATAAGGGAAAAGTATAGATGACACAGTGAGAATTTTAACAAGGAACTAGACAAATAAAAAAAAGAACCAGTCAGAATTGAAGAATACAATTATTAAAATAAAACACACTAGAAGGAATTAACAGCAGACAAGGTGATACAGAAGAATGCATAAGTGATCTGGAAGACAGAATAATTGAAATCAGCCAATCAAAACAGCAAAAAGAAAAACAACTTTAAAAAAAATGAAAAGAGTTTATGAGATCTCTGTGATAACATCAGGAATACCAGCATTTGCATTATAAAGGCTCCAGAAGCAGAAGAGAGAGAGGGAGGAGATAGGTTGAAAATGTATTTGATGAAATTATGGCTAAAAACTTCCCAAACCTGTAGGTGAAAACAGATATCCAATTGCAAGAAGGACAGAGGGTCTGAAATAAGATAAACCCAAACAGACCAATACCAAGACATATCATAATTAAAATGGCAAAAGTTAAAGAGAATTCTAAAGGTAGCAAGAGAAAAAGAGTCATATACAAGGAATCTCAATATGGCTATCAGTTGATTTTTGTGCAGAAACTTTGCAGGCCAGAACAGAGTATCATGATAGATTCAAAATGCTGAGAAAAAAAGTCAACAACTTAAGGTACTCTACCTAGAAAGACGATCATTTAGAATCGAAAGAGAGATAAAGAACTTCTCAGAGGAGGAAAACCACAAGAATTCATTGATACTAAATTTAACCTTAAAAGAACTGTTAACGAGTCTTTCTCTAAGTGGAAAAGTCTCTAACAAGAAGTAAGAATCTATATGAAAGGAAAAAAAATCCCAATAGGAAAGACAAATATATAGTAAGGGCTGAAGATCAACTACTTAAATAAGCTACTAACAGGATTAAAAGATAAAAAATTGTAAAAGCGTCTACAGAAACCAGTGAAGGTATAAACACAAAGATGTAAACTATGACATCGAGACAAAAAAATGGGAGGAAGAGTGAAAAATGTAGATCTTTTGGAATGTGCTTGAACTTAAATGACTACCAGTTTAAAATAAGTAGATACAGTTATGGTCAATATATGCAAATCCTGTGGTAACCACAAATGAAAAACCTACAAAAGACACAAAAACTAGGGAAATAAAAAAAAAAGAATACAAGCATACCACTAAAGAAAATCATCAAACCACAAGAGGTGAAACACAAAGAAGAAGAAATGAACAGAGAATAACTACACAGTGAGATAAAATAATAAAATGACAATATGTACATACATAACAATGATTACTTTAAATGTCAACAGACTAAATGCTCCAATCAAAAGATGTAAGGTGGCTGACTGGATAAAAGAACAAGACCCACTGCTTACAAGATACTCATTTCAGAGTTAAAGAAACACACAGGCTAAAATTGAGGGAATGGAAAAAGATATTTCAAGCTAATGGAAATGACAAGAAAGTGGGGTTAGCAATACTCATATCAGACAAAATAGACTTTAAAACAGAGTCTAAAGCAAAAGATATAAAAGGGCATTATATAATGATAAAGGGATCAATCAAGAAGATGATATTATACTCTTTAATATATATATGCACTCAAAACATGAGCATCTAAATATACAAAGCGAATACTAACAGACTAACAGATATAAGGGAAAAATTGACAATAATACAATAATAGTAGAGGACTTTAACACTCCACTGACATCAATGTACAGATCCTCCAGACAGAAAATCAATAAGGCAACAGTAGTCTTAAATGACACAATAGGCCAGTTGGACTTAATAAATATCTACATGACATTCCATCCAAAAACATCAGAATATACATGTTTCAAGTGCACATGGAACATTCTCCAGGATAGATCACATTTTAGGTCACAAAACAACTCTCAACAAATGTAAGAGGATAGAAATTGTATCAAGTATTTTTTCCAGCCGCAATGGTATGGGACTAGAAATGAATTACAGAAAGAAAAATGGGAAAAGCACAAACACATGGAGATCAAACAGAATACTACTAAGAAACCAATGGGTCAAAGAGTAAATCAAAGAAGGAATCAAAAAATACCTTGAGACAAATGAAAATTAAAACACAACCTTCCAAAATCTATGAGATGTGGCAAAAGCAGTTCTAAGAGAGAAATTCATAGTGATAGATGTCCTCTTCAAACAAGAAAACTCTCAAATAAACTACCAACCCTACCTTATAAAGGAATTAGAAAAAGAACAACAAACAAAGCACAAAATCAGCCGAAGGAAGGAAATAATAAAGATCAGAGAGGAAATAAATAGAAATCAGGAAAAAATAGAAAAAAAAGAAATCAATGAAACCAAGAGCTGCTGTTTTGAAAAGATAAACAATATTGATAAACCTTTAGCCAGGCTTGTCAGAAAGAGAGAGGACCCGAAAAGCAAAATAAGAAATGAAAAAGGAGAAACAATAGCCAATATGACAGAGATTAAAAAAAAATAGGCAAATAATATGAACAAGTATATACCAACAAAATGGACAACCTAGAAGAAATGGACACATTTCTGCAAACATACAACCTTCTAAGACTGAATAAGGAAGAAACAGACAATGTGAACAGACCAATCATGAAAATTAAAATTGAATGTGTAAAAATATTTTTATTATTATTATTTTTTTTTCCGGTACGCGGGCCTCTCACTATTGTGGCCTCTTCCGTTGCGCAGAGCACAGGCTCCGGACGCGCAGGCTCAGCGGGAATGGCTCACGGGCCCAGCCGCTCCACGGCATGTGCGATCCTCCCGGACCGGGGCACGAACCCCTGTCCCCTGCATCGGCAGGCGGACTCCCAACCACTGCGCCACCAGGGAAGCCCTGAATGTGTAAAAATAAACAAATAAACAAACAAAAACTCCCAGCAAACCAAAGTCCAGGACCAGATGGTTTCACAGGGGAATTCTACCAAACATATAAGAAAGAGTTAATACATACCCTCTCAAGCTATACCAAAAAACTGAACATTCTTAAATTCATTCTATGAGGCCACCATTATCCTGATACCAAAACCAGGTAAGGCACTACAAAAAAAGAAAATTTCAATACAATATCTTTAATGAATATAAATGTAAAAATCCTCATCAAAATATTAGCAAAATCCAACAATATATAAAAGGAATCATACACCATGATCAAGTTGGATTCATTCCAAAGATGCAAGGCTTATTTGATATTTGCAAATCAATGTGATACACTACACTAACAAAAGGAAAATTACAAATCACATAATCATCAATAGATTCAGGAAAAAAAAATTTGAGAAAATTCAACATCCATTTATGATTAAAAACTCTCACCAAAGTTGGTATGGGGGAACATATGTCAACATAATAAAGTCCGTTACGAAAACCCATCATACTCAACAGTGAAAAACTGAAAGCTCTTCCCCTAAATTCAGAACCCAGACATGGATGCTCACTATTTCTACTCTATTTAATGTAGTTTTGGAAGTCCTAACCACAGCAATCAGACAAGATATAAAACTCATCCAAATTAGAAGAGAAGAAATAAAACTGTCACTATTTGCAGGTAACATGCTATTATATATAGAAAATCCTAAAGTCTCCATCCAAAAACTGTTAGAACAAATGAATTCAGTAAAGGTGTATATTATAAAATTAATATATAGAAATTTGTTGATTTCTATCCACTAACAAAGAACTATCAGAATAAAGAGAAAGTTAAAAAAAAAATGCTTTTTAAAATGGCATCAAAAATAATACCTAAGAAAAAACTTAACCATGGATGTGAAAGACCTATATGCTAAGAACTATAAAATAGTGATGAAGGAAACTGAAGATGATACAAATAAATTGAAAGATTTCCCGTGCTCTTGGATTGGAAGAATTAACATTGTTAAAATTTCCATACTACTCAAAGCAATCTACAGACTTAATATAATCCCTTTCAAAATACTCATGATCTTTTTCTTAGAACTAGAACAAATAACCCTAAAATTTATATGGAACTACAAAAGACCTGAATTTGCCAAAGCAATGTTGGGAAAAAAGAACAAAGCAGAGGTATTACACTCCCATACTTCAGACTATATTACAAACCTACAGTAATCAAAACTGCATGGTGCTGGCACAAAACAGACACACAGATCAATGAAACAGAACAGAGGGCCCAGAAATAAACCCATGCTTATATGGTCAATTAATCTCCAACAAAGGAGGTTCAGATATAGAATGGAGAAAAGATAGTCTCTTCAACAAGCGGTACTGGAAAAACTGGACAGCTACATGTAAAACAGTGAGATTAGAACACTTCCTCACACCACATACAAAAATAAACTTAACATGGATTAAAAGCCTAAATGTAAGTCCTGAAACCACAAAACTCCTAGGAGAGAACGTAGGGAGAACACTCTGACATAAATCATAGCAATATTTTTTTGGATCTGTCTCATAAAGCAACAGAAATAAAAGCAATAATAAACAAATGGGACCTAATTAAACTTAAAAGCTTTTTACAGCAATGGAAACCAATGATGAAACAAAAAGAAAGCCTACTGAATGGGAGAAAATATGTGTATTTTGGGTTAACCAAAAAGGGGTTAATATGTAAAATATATAAACAGCTCATACCATTCAATAAAAAAAAAAAAAAAAAAAAAAAACCTGGTTAAAAATGGGCAGAAGACCTGAATAGATATTTTCCTAAAGATGACACACAGATGACTAACAGGAGGCACATGAAAAGATGTTCAACATCACTAATCATTAGAGAAATGCAAATCAAAACCAAAATGAGGGGTTTCCCTGGTGGCGCAGTGGTTGCGCGTCCGCCTGCCGATGCAGGGGAACAGGGTTCGC
>NC_041222.1:52303945-52351982 GCF_002837175.3 Physeter macrocephalus
CCATGGCCGCTGAGCCTGCGCGTCCGGAGCCTGTGCTCCGCAACAGGAGAGGCCACAACAGAGGGAGGCCCGCATACCACAAAAAAAAAAAAAAAAAAAAAAAAACCACAATGAGATATCACCTCATAACTGTCAGAATGGTTACCATCAAAAAGAACACAAATAAGAAATGTTGCCGAGGATATGGAGAAAAGGGAACCCTTGTACACTGTAGAGTAGAACGTAAATTGGTGTAGTTACTTGGAAAACAGTATGAAGGTCGCTCAAAATACAAAAAATAGAACTAGCATATGATCCACTCTTGGGTATATATCTGGAAAAAGTGAACAAACTAATGCAAAAAGATACGTGCACCCCAATGTTCAAAGCAGTATTATTTACAATAGCCAAGATATGGAAGTAACCCAAGTATCCTTCAAAATATAAATGGATAAAGAAGATATGGATATATTTAAACATTGAAATATTATTAGCCATTAAAATGAATGAAATTCTGCCATTTGCAACAACATGGATGGACCTAGAGATTATTATGTTTAATGGAAAAAAGTCAGAGAAAGACAAATATTGTATGTTATCATTTGTGTATGGAATCTAATAAGTAAAAAAGATCAATACATATAACAAAACAGAAATAGATGCACAGATAAATAAAACAAGCTAGTGGTTATCAGTGGGAGAAGGAAGGGCAGAGGAACAACATAGCAGTATGGGATTAAGTGTTAAAAACTACTATATATAAAAATCGATAAGCAACAGGGATATATCATACAGCACAGGGAAATACTGATACAACCATTATTTTATAATAACTCTAAATGGAGTATGATCTTTAAATATATTGAATCACTATGCTGTTCTGCTGAAACTAATATAATGTTGTAAATCAACTCTACTTCAATTAAAAACATTTTTTTAAATCTTTGTACAGAAACACAAACAAAACCAGCCTCAAGCTTCTATCATAAATGGGCACTCCAGTAGGCTGCTTATCTGTTTTTATAGAAACTGCACTGAACAGCATGAGAAAATTATTACTCAGATACCATGTTATAAATTAGTGTCAGGAAGAAGCAATCCAAATAAAAGCCTTGAAATGTTTTTCTTACAGAAACCAAGAGCAGCACTGAAAATTAGCATTTCAGACATTAACAACATTTTACTCTTTGATATACTTCATGGGCTTTTTCCCCTGAAGGGATTTGGTTTTGACAGGTGATTAACAAAGGACACATGGTATCTGAAGTAATGAAAACAAATTAGACTTCTCTTCCTGCTCCTTTATAAAAGTCTTGAAATCTATTATTATTTTCAATAGAAGACTTATGTAAATGGTGCTTTGGGTAATTTTTACCATATATGAATTTTTTTTTTTTTTTTTTTTTTTTTTTTTGCTTTGATGTAGTGAAGATATTACAGACCTCACTTAGAACATGATGAAAGGAGGGTTAGGGTTACAAAACTGAAATCTTACAAGGCCACTGTCTTAGATCAAAGACTTCAGCAGAAAATAATGGACTAGGTTCTGATAACTCATTCTTACAAAGGGACACTTTATATTCAACCCTAGGCTACATTATAATGCTTCTTAGCAATATCGTGGAACTACGCAGGTGATAGCAGTGAAAGATATTTTAATAACCCCATTGTCCCTTAATCTTAATATCTTTAGTAAGAGAATTTATAGAAATACTAAAATGTGGCATGTATAAATTCATGAGTAGTAACACGTTTAATATTCTTTAACTTGTTTAATCCTTGAGTAAGTAATGATTTCCATATGAGCAATATGTAAATTATATTTATACACATGTCTAAGTATACTTGTAAATAAATTATACACACACATACATTAAGCATAAGCAATTCATGACAACACCACATTTAACTGCTAATTAATTATCTATTATAAACACTTTTAAGAACACAAAAACAGCACCGGAGCATTCCAAATAAATTATGCAAAACCATTTCATTAAAGATAATGAACATTATTCATAGCAAAGTTCTTCATTTTCAAGTTTGGTGATCTACTTTTTTTTTTTTGTCTTCAGTAGGTTAAAATAATCTGATTGTGAGATTGGCTAGAAGTAGGTACAATGTCAAAAGCAACACATTGTCAACTGAGATCTGCACACACATGCATGTAGTGCACACACATACACATCAGGCTTGTTTGCCAAGTATATAATGACTGACTTACTCTCTTTGAGAAATACTAAAGGCATCCCTATAATGAAGCCTAAAATAAAAGTTAGTCATAGCAATGACTTTAAGAAAGTTTTAAATGATTTCATACAGGTTTGCTTTATAAAAAGGGTGTGTGCAAGCTATATTTAAGAATAACCCTTTTCCACAAAGTTAACTATTCTGTAAACAGGAGTTTGTGTGTATATTCTAGTTATCTGTAAAGTTTATTTAGACCCCTCTGAGGTAGGGATGATATTTATTCTAAACCTGTCTTTATCTTTAAATGGGTATCAAAACACTCATTCTACAGCACTATCATAAAAACTGTATGATCAGAAGAATGAGAAGACAAATCATACACTGGGAGAAACTATTTGCAAAAGACACAGCTCATAAAAGACTGTTACCCAAAACATACAAAGGACTCTTAAAAATCAATAAGAAAATAAACAACTCGATTAAAAAATGACCAGAACCTCTGAACTGATGCCTCACGAAAAAGGATACACAGGTCAAAAATAGGCATATGAAAAGATGCTCAATGTCATATGTTGTTAGGGAATTCAAATTAAAACAATGAAATACCACTATGAACATAATAGAATGGTAAAAATGCAAAATGCTGAAAACACCAAATGTTGGCTAGGGTATAGAGCAACAGGAATTCTCATTCATCATTGGTGAACATGCAAAATGGTATAGCCACTTTGGAAGACAATTTGCCAGTTTCTTACAAAGCTCAACACATTCTTACTGTAAGATCCAACAACCAAACACCTTGGTATTTACCTAAATTATATGAAAAACTATGTCCATATAAAAACCTGTACACAGCAGTTTAAAGCAACTTCACTTACAATTGCCAAAACTTAGAAGTAACCAAGACCTTCTTCAGTAGGTGAATGGATAAATAAACTGTAGTATATTCATAGAATAGAATATTATTCAGCAGTAAAAAGAAATGGGCTATCAAGCCATGAAATGACCTGAAGGAATCTTAAATACAAATTATTAAATGAAGGAAGACAAAGTGACAAGGCTACTTAATATATTATTCCAACTACATGACATTCTTGAAGAGCCCAAACTATGCAGATAGTTAAAAGATCAGTAGTTGCCAGGGGTTTATGGGGAGACAGGAATAAACAGGTGGAACACAGAAAAATTTTAGAGCAGTGAAACGATTCTGTATACTTTAATGGTGATATATGTCATTAAACATTTGTCAAAAGCCATAGAAGGTACAACTCACTGCAAACTATGGACTTTGGTTGGTAATGGTTTATCACTTGTAACAAATGTACCACTCTGGTGAGAGATGTAGATAATGGGAGAAGTTGTGGGTTTACAGAGGCAGAGGGGAGATAGGAACTATCTGCACTTTCCTCTCACTTCTGCTGTGAATCTAAATATTCTCTAGAAAAATAAAATCTATCATATATATATTAAAAAAAAAAACTTAAGTGAGAAAATTAGGCCAAGAATTTAGCACCATGTCTGGTGCCTAGTGTGCACTCAATAGCAATTACTTTGACTATTAATAATGTTGAATCCAAAATGTCTAGCAGAGAGATTGATATATAATAAATAGGTGCTTGGAAAATAATTTGACTAAATGAATAAATGAAACATCTAATCTTCCAGCTATGTAATGTGAAAGGAAAAAAATGAAAGAAAGATCACCATGATAAGAAAAATTAGTAAATTATCTCTGATTTCAAATGTTTGCTGTCTAGAAAATAAGAGGCCAAAATTACTTGTTGATAATTGCATCCTTGTCTTTTTATTGGCAGAGTTTTTTCCTCCTAACAATACGACTTGAAAGACCTACAAAGCATGCATTCACCTAGGACCATAGGCTTACACCACTGAAACAAATCAACGGAAGGGAATCATCTTCCCTGTGGTAGTGGTCACTACAGTGTGACTTAAAGTGAGGCAAATCCACAAACCCTCCATAAAGCCCTTAATTGGGCAGTATAGCATGATATGGTGGGACACTTCTCCCTGACCTAAAGATGGGCCTTGAATGTCCTTACATATTTAATCCAGGCAAGTAGAGCCCATTTTACTTTTAAGCTTAATTTCCTTTTGAACCTTGCCAAATTATTTGCTTCCAGAATACTTCCAGCCAGCAATATTTTTTGTGAGATCACATCAAATTCTCTACATGTTACAGGTGCTATCTTTTTATTTAATGACCGTAACTTCCACATTATTTAAAGGAAACAACCTATCGACCAAGTAAGAATATCCAAGGCAGTAAATGAATCTGGTCCCAGCTGCTTTTTAAAATGGTTCACATTAAATTAAAAAGATGGGTATTTGCCTTTCATTTGTTTGGCCTAATTGTGAGGTGCTAACAACATAATTGTACTTCAAAAAATTTCATGTAATTGATAACTGGTGAAAAGGAGAACGAAAGCAGACAGATTACAGAAGTACCTGGGCACAAGAACCTAAAGATTTTGGAATTTATTTTAAGTCAGATTGGAAGCCACTGGAGGGTTTAAAGTGGAGGAGTGACATGGTTTGATTCATATGTTAACAGGATCATTTTGTCTCTGTGGAGAACAGACAATACAGAGGCAAGGATACAATCAAAGGTGCTAGCAAGGAGACAGGTTAAAAGGTTACTTCAGTATCCAAGCATGAGCTTATGGGACAGTAGAGATGGTGACGATGGTGGGGTTTTAAACATAGTTTACTTTACAGTATTTCTCAAATTCTAGATATGGGTTGTGCTTGGGATGTGGGATGTAGGAAAGAGAAGCCAAGGTGAACATGTAACTCTGTGACATACTCTGTGCTTTGTGAAACAGAGAGTTGCACTAATGTGATCATTTATGTAACCATCCTAAGAAACTGAAATTTCTTAGTTTATCTGAGAGATGAAAAGTAACATTTTAACAGGATCTTGAAAGAGTTCACAAGTTTTGGGCTTCACATATTCAGGTAGGTAATAAAGTGATTTCCAGTGTCTTACCTTGCTTGTATTCCAACATACACCAAGATTATGTGTAGAAAACCAAAAATTTTAGAAAAACTCAAATAACCTCATAGGTTTTTCCCTCCTTTCCATTATAATAAACTCAGACCTGCATTGGAAAATTCTATTTTTCCAATGCTGGGATTCATTACCTTGTCATCATTACGCGTCATATTTAAATAGCAACTTGCAATAACTAAGAATTTTAAAGACTTCATGGGTAGTTTCATAGGAACATAATTTTTATTCAGTTAATTATCTAGCATGCAGTCTTGTTACTGATGAATCACCACATACATTTCCCCAAAGAAATATAGCTCTCTCCATCAAAAAGAAAAAGCTGAACACTAATACATTAAATAGCTTCCCTCTACGTGAGCATAACTTAAATATAAAATGTATGCTATGTATTTTCAATGGGCGAATATTCGGATGTTTCATAAAGAATCCAGAAGGACCTCTACCTTTCTCACTTCTACACATTCCATTTTCTAATTAAGACTCCATTTTACATAAATAATTAAAACAGATTCTATAAAAATACTATCCAGTAACCCAAAAGTAGTATTTTAAAACAATAACTTCAAATGAATTAAACTGTGTACTTTAAAAACTGAAACACTGTACTGTCTCATCTCACTCTTTTTCAAATGTTTTGCAAATCATTTTCTAGTGCTTTAATCTCAAAGCAATTTTATTTTCTACGGACAAATAATGGCTACCATTTAACAATGCTATTAAGCTGTGTTTTCATAGACAATGTGGAATACTTATTCTACCTCTATAATACTTATATATGCTTTATTTGTTCACGTTGTTTTCCCAGCATCTCAAGCTCCATGAAAACAAGGAAAACATATCTAACTTTTTCTCACTATTCATCTAGGTTCTTGCACATAGCATAAGTCACCCAACAGTATTTGAAGAGGAGTGATATATTATTTACACTTTAATCATCTAAGGAAAGAAGAAAGGGAAGAAAGAAGGGAGGGAAGGATAGAAAGAGGGAAGGAAGGAGGAAAGAAGGAAGGGAGAGAAGGGGCTTAAGGAGAGGCAGAAGACCCTGTGGGAATCAGGAGATTTGAGAGCCTCCTTCAGCTTGACTTAAAACAACAAAAAATATGCACATATGTGCATATGTGTGTGAATGTATATATTATGTAATACTAACTGGCACTATATATACACACACTAACATACAACATATCTATGATATATAATACCTATGATTATTGATCTAATTTTAAGAATATTAATGCTTGATTTTACAAAAGTAGTCAAATATTGCCATTCTACATAAGAAATTACTAACAGCATTCTGCTATTCAATAATAAAGAACTGTAGTATTCTAAATATTTCATATAGTTATAAAGTATCTTGAGAGACTGGGAAGGCAAAGTCTCAGTTTCACTATTTCCGTATATTATCACTGAACCTCCTATGCAGAGGATCATAGCAAACCTATTATCAAATTATTATGAAAGTGACATTCAACTCTATGTGTAGTAGAAAAAGAAAATTGTTCAAATATACACCTTAGGTAGTTAAATTGGAAACTGCAGTTGCATTTCTCGAAGGAATACAGTCATCATCATTTTAGTTGTACCACATTATGCTACAACAGCAATAGGCTTCTCTTTAAGAGAAAACATTCTGTGCTATAAATAAGCAATAATGTATGGAGAAAACCATCAACAAGGATATGAGAGTTGAATTTTGCTATGATATTCCTTATTTTTTTTTATGTCATATGAAGTAATAATGTGTTCACTTCTAATAAAATATCTGAGTAGTATCACAATGAAAAGGCTGGAAAAACACTTTCAATCGCTCCATACAAAGTAAGATTCCTAAAAACAAAGTAAATTGTCTAAAATGACTAGACCATGCATAACTACTGAAAATTTTTCCTTTTTTAGAATTACATAAATTAATCCATAGATGGGATTGGACCAAGACATCAAAACCACTTGGATCTTGGTGTCTTTCATATGATGCTCATCTAAGTCTACCTTGGTTCACAGTTTGTTGTGTACACGTTTTACCCCCTTCTAGACTGTAGAGTGCTTGAGACCAGACTTTTAGTTGTGTTTATTTCCACTGATGTGGTTATCATAAGAATAAATAAATCTCACCTACTTTAAAATTAGGCAACAATCAGATTTATTTTTTCACTTTATTTATGAGTTTATTTAAACACATTTTGTATATAAACTCATATAGTGCAATGCCTATCTACTTTGCCAATATATAAATAGCAAAATTTGATTTGATATTAAACAGAAGCTAGCACATGTATTTATATGCATGTGGATGTTATAACTAGCAATTTTATGATAACCAAAAGCTCAAACTTGAAATTAAATGTTGGAATGGGTTGATATCATTAGACTACTTCACCGTTTCCATCTCTCCAGTACTCAACAATGTCATGGAGAAGAAATATTATTTTTAAATAGGATTAACTAATTATGCTGAATAACATATAAAAATAAAATACAACCAATAAATAAATATCTATATTTGAAGTTACTAGGTATATAAATAAACTTAATTACACAGTAATACTTAGTAAAGACATACATAATTCAGTGTAAACAAAAAAAAGTGACTACAACACCACAGTAAGATAGTTTTAAGATAGAAATTCTGCCCAGACTGGTAGTAACAGTTATCCACTTAACTTCTTTATCAGTCTTCTCAAAAGCAGCTCAAACATAAGCCAAACCTAATTATACTTCCAACCCTAACAAATTCCTACTCTAGCCTGGTCTATATTAATAAGGAATGTCATCATCCAATCAGTTTGCTTAAGTAAAAAACATGGACATTATAAATGATATCTCTCTTCTTCTTCTTTCATATCCGAATGATCATTAAGACCTAAACTTGATTTTTAATGTGTTCAATGGTAAAAGTGACACAATAATGAATGTTTCACAGACCTGTAAACATTAAGCAAGAATATATATATGATAATTAGCATTGTCTTCTAATGGTTTTCATTAACAGTTTTAACATCTGATTGAATTCATACTTTAGATGTCAAAAGCAAAGTTCACAAACAATTTTTTGGTTTTTTTTTTTTTCTAATGTGGTAGCTGAGTTTGGATAGTTTTAAAGATAAAGCTTTAGAAACTCAGAGAATTCATTATTTATAGATACTACATCATGCATTTCGGTGCAAAACACCTTTTATCTACATCAGATTACATTAAGTACAATTATTTTAAGTAGACTATTCATATATATGCATACAAACATTTACACAGACATATGTAAGAAAAGGAAAGATATGCATTTAAGGAGAAGAAAATCTCTGAATTGTTTGTAGAGTCTCCTACACATATTTAAAATTAAAATTTAAAAAGTTTTAAAGATGTAAGTCTTAACCATTAGGATATTCAGTAATTATTATTGATAGTAATAACCATCAATGAGCTTAATAATTGCTATGGAGGCATAATTGTTGATACAAAAATATAAGAATCTTTTTCTAAAGGATAGAGTGAGGATAATCTAATATTTCTTCAGCCTTTAAGAATCGCTTCTCTTCTCATATATTAACTACATTTATGAACTATGCTAGAATTCAATGCTCATAAGAAACAAGAGTTGACATATCTGCTCGGACATGCAATTGGATCAGCTCTTTTTCCATTTTAATCCTAATACAAGGGTTTCTAATTTAAGCATTGAAACTAAACTGAACCCTATAAGGTCTGTCAATTTCATCCACAAAGCTCTTTTGTTAGACAGTTCTATCAAAAGTTAGACAATTCATTTTACTAGGAAAAGAACTGATCAGTAGAAAAATAAATTGTATCCTTAATGCATGGACAGATCACTGGATTACTGCTAATGTATTATTAGTCAAGCAGAATCTCCTTTTGAATGAGCCTTGCAGTCCATGTCATAAACTGATTAAAACTCAGTGAACAAGTACTTTCTACCTTTGTTGTATATTAATGAGAAACCTTCTATCCCAGAAAGCTTTTTAACTAGTAACCTTTAGCTTCCTGAAACTAGAGTATATTAGATCTGTGTAAGCACAAAAAAGTTTTCCCCAGTCTTTAGTGTAAAAAATTATAGTTTACAATTGATTTCAATTAGAACTTTCTTTTTATGTTTTATTGTTAGCTTTCTTACTCAAATTCTTAAACATGAGCAAGTAATGCAATAGTATCACTCTTCTCTTCATGTGTGCATATTTGTTTATATTAAGCTGAACTATACAAAGGAAAGGGCATAGTGTGTGTGTGTGTGTGTGTGTGTGTGTGTGTGTGTGTGTGTGTGTGTGTGTAGGGGGCAAGGGAGAAGAATTATTCAGAAAGTGACAACTTTAGAGAATAGCGTTCTGACTCAAAAAGTTGAATAGCCAACTTTCCAGTTAGGGATAAAAGCCTTAGGATGGGTTATTTAAAAACCACAAATAAGCAAGACTTAGAAACAAGACATAGATATACGGTATTAATATTTCTCCTCAATCTGTTTGAGCTGTATACATTTACAATATAGTTGCTAAACAAGATCACATCAGAGTAGAACATTTTTAGAGGAGACAAAAGATTGTTTTCATTTAATATCAAAAATATATAAAATGTTCACTGTGCTGGAACACAAAAGAAGGAAAACTAACATTTACTGATTTCTTATGATGTTCTTACTTTCTGACATATATGAGATCCTAAATATTCAGAAGACAGTGAGATTACATGAAGTAAAATACCTTACTTAGAATTTCTTAGATACTGGATGGGGCAAGGGTTCAAACCTGGGTCTGAGAGATGTCAAGGCCCATTCTCTTTCAACCACAAACCCATATCTCACATATGAGACACCCCAAAATTTCTGTCTATTCCTAGATTACATTAAAGATACTGATATAAAAGTAAAGTCTTCAAATGATTGATGTTTCAATAAAGTATTTCTTTCACAGTACTGATGTAAACTAGGAACTTTGCCCACCAAAATTCCAGGGAACATACTCTGAGCATTTGATTGGTAATTTCATTGAAGTGATAAAGCATATTTCAAATGTTTATTTTTAAATTGTTTCAATAACCAAAGAATGGATATGAACTCCATAAAGAGGAAAGGGAAAAGATATGAACGAACCAAAGTCATTCAACTTTTCAACTTTTAAAGAAGCAGATGCTATTATATACAAAACAATAAAATGTCAGTGAGTTGTTATAAATTATCTGGAGTGAAGTTCTTCAATAGCTGTTCACGTGTCAAATATGTATACTCTTTGACACAAAAATTCTTCATCCAAGCATTTATACGCACAGAATAAATAGGTATGGGACTATTAACTGAAGTTCTATTCATAGCATCAAACAAAAGAGAAGCAATCAAATGTTCATTGGTAATGGACTGGCTAATTAAAATATTGATCCCATGGACCTAGAGTCTGTTATACAGAGTGAAGTAAGTCAGGAAAGAGAAGAACAAATATCGTATGCTAACACATATATATGGAAACTAAAAAAAAAGAAAAGTTTCTGATGAACCTAGGGGCAGGACAAGAATAAAGACACAGACTTAGAGAATGGACTTGAGGACACGGGGTGGGGGATGGGTAAGCTAGGACGAAGTGAGAGAGTGTCATGGACATATATACACTACCAAATGTAACTGTGACCACCTAGAGAGGTGGGATAGGGAAGGTGGGAGGGAGACGCAAGAGGGAGGAGATATGGGGATATTTGTATATGTATAGCTGATTCACTTTGTTATACAGAAAAAACTAACACAACATTGTAAAGCAATTATACTCCAAAAAAGAAGTTAAATAAAAAAAAATTGATCCTTTATAAAATGGTATATTGTGCAGCCATTCAAAAGGATAATATTTATTGATACTTGAATATGTCTGTGACATATTGTAGCGTGATAAAAGCTGTTTCCAAAACAGTCCATAAATTAGGATCTCACTTGTGTAATCTGTCTACCTTTCATAGAATGTTCAACTTCTAGAATATTGCCTCTCTCTGGTGAGAGTTTGTGTGGTTTATACTTTCTCCTTTTAAAAGTTAAAATTTTAAAGTTACACACAATTAAATTTTACCCAAAAAAAATGACAGTAGTTAAAAACAATAACCATATGTTACTACTATTCCTCCTTCTACTACTACTACTACTAATGGAATGTGGATTTTAACTCATCAATCTTGTATTTAATCAGCTGGCAAATTTTGTTAATCATTCTCCATAAGTCTTATTTTTTGGCTTATGATATTCTAGCTAAGGCCTTTATTTTATTTCAACTACACAGTAGCAGTAGTCCTTCAATCCTAAATCTAGTCTCTTTCATCTTCAATGAATTCAAAACATAGCCATTCTAAAAGCAAGAAATGGTTGAGCTAATACTGTAGAAATGTCAGAATGATCTAACTAGAATGTTAAAACCAATATCAGAGTCCTCTCCCACCTCCTTTTTTCCTTAATTGTTTTTCTCCCTTTCCATGGATACCTTGTTGCATATGAAGCACAGGAAAAAGGCCTGGTTATGGGTTGTTTCAACTACTAATAAACATTTTTATTAATATTCTTTGAAAATAAACAAAACCCAAATTTCTCTTTAAACATATTTCATGTTTACTCACAAAGTACAAACAGACTGGGATACAAATTCCCTAGTGTGGCCTTTAAGATTACTTTATGATCTGATTTGTTATAGCTTTATTTCCTCTTCACTCCCTTTTCTCCATGTCCATGTGCTTCATTAGTAACTGATGACTCACAATAGTAAATGCCAACTCCACTTCTCTAACTTCCGTATTTTTTCTTATGTTAATTCTTCTTGCGGCAGTACCTTCTTCAGCCATTTCCACCTCTGTCAAAGCTTCAAATATTTCTATACCCTGCTCAAGTTCTATTCTTTTCCTCAACCTTCTGAGAGTCTTACATTCATAATTAACATATCTCAGCCTCACTTGCCAATGAGATATTTTACTTTTCTTAAAGAACTTAACAGTGTCTAAATAAGAGTACCAAATATGAATACTGTGACCAGAGCCAGAAAAACCTCCCTGCCTTCAATCGCTGGTTTCCGTGAATGTCATGAGACAGTGTATGTTCACCCATTTCATAGACATCAGTAATAAATGTAAGGAATTATTATTTTAATTATATGTAGTAGTATAATTTTCTACTTACAAAGTGGTTCTCTCCTTAAATGTGAATTCATTGAATAGTCCAAGGATTTTAAGAAAAGATCAAGTGCTGACAGCAAAGGCCAAATGACCCAAGCAACGGCTGGACAATCAGTTTGCAGTAGCTGGTAAATCCAGGCAATGCTTAGAGAGGTGGTTATCAAACACAAGTATGCTTCTGAATCATTTGTGATGCTTACCAAAATGTGCATTTCCAGCATATCAGCCAGAATCAGCATATCAGTGGGGTAGGAAGGGGAAGTGGTAATCTGCATTTTGTCAAGCCTTCCCACATGATTTTGCTGCAAGTGGTCTGGGGGGGCGGGTCCCACTTTGCAAAACATTCTCTTAATAATGGAACACTCACAGATATTTCTAAATAATGAGTTATAGGCTGCAAAGATTATTAAAATAACTTGCAGTTAAACAAAATTCTTGTGAAAATGGGAAGACTACTGTTCATTTTCCAGTTCAAAATCAGGGCTAGAATCTTAGATCCTCAAACTCAAATAATAGTTTGCTTGCTTTGTCAAAGCTGAAGCAAAATGATCTCCATATATCTTTTGAATAAGCCCTCAGGTCTCACTCATGGAAAACGGAAGAAGTTCTTAAAACATGAACTGATTATAAGCACTACTGATAAAAGGAAATTTATTCGTGTCTTTTTTTTTTTTTTTTTTTCCTTATGCAGCAGTATTGAATAACCATCTGGACCCGACAATTTATTTCCTGAATGGTATTCAGCAAGGCTTCACATTTCCTCTCCAGAAATAAACAATTTGAAAGGATTTTGCTTATTAGTGGAAATTTTTCCTAATTGCAGTCTTCAAAGTCTAAATTAGGTCTGATTTGGTTACCCTGAGACATACAATATTAAAGTATATTGTATTAATCCTTAAATGCCTTCTTAATTACTACTGCCTTTTTAGTACTTTGTTTATCCTTTTTCTTCTAAATGGATCCAATTAAGTTTTGATTGGCCTTTTTTTCCCCTCTGAAATTATAAACTAACTCTTATCTTCTTTTCTCTTAATAGATTTGTTCATTCAGCATAAAGAGAAATTCAGCTCTACTAATCATTTAAACCATAAACTTGCCCCTGGCAATTGTTAACACTCTAAAGGTATTTATACCTATTTACTTTTACTATTATTATTTTTAAACTTTTAATTAGTTCATCTGATTTTTTTCTTCTTAGATCACTATTATTTTATAAATTTAGAACACCAGTGTCAATAATGGTTCCTACAAACTGCCTTCACTTTCTCTTGCACTGCCAGCTCAATATTTTTAACAAGAGTCCACTCTGGGAGGCAGTATCTCTTTGGGGACCAATCCTAAATTTAAGTCTTGAATGACATTTGACTCACATCTTTCTTTTAAGTTAACTCTTGATTAGCTGTTGTAGTGAAAAATAATCATGAAGTAGCAAATTAATAGCCGATTTGTTCTTTTTCTCTGTTTTCTACGACAATGAAGGGTAATTCTAACTTCTAGTCACTGAGATGGACAAGGAACACAATCAAGAGAGATTCTACTGGAACAACTGATAGCACCCACTGCTCCTGATTAGTATGGAATTGTTTCTGGACTAAATAAGGTAATCTACTTTCTATTACTAAGGAATTGATATTATAAAGAGAAGACCCTGGTGCATCAAATAGAGTTCTTAAAATCATGTGTGTGCTTTAGAATAACAGATGATCAGCCACCATTTTTACAGTATCATTTTAAACAAATTTTGAAAATAGATGTAATTCTAATGTGTTTGGAATATTAAAAAATTAATTTTTAAGAAAAAAACTCGAGTTTTTTAAAGTTGTAAAAACATCTTTATCAAACTGTCTGAAAATAAACTGTTTAACATCTAAAATATATAAATTAAGGTATTTATTGCATGTTTTTAAGAATTAAAAATCTAAATTTTCATAGAAATTTGGCCAATTTCAATATTCTCCCTTACCATACTTATAAGTCAAAATTGTCCATCTAAAAATGTTGAACCAAAAATAACCTTTATGATAAGAAATTTTAAAACCACGTATACATATATTAAAGTCATCATAGACAATTTAAATACTAAATATATAAACAGGAATGATTATAGCCACATGTTAATTAAGATATGCTTATAATACAATGGCTTTAACAACTCTAATATTATTAGTGCATTCATCGCTACCCTTAATGAATATTCTATTGGCCCTTTCATTTTCTTTTAGCTTCTTTAGCAATTCATCAGAGAGAGACAAAAAAACTTTTAATCATCTGATAGTAAAATAAGTATTATTTGTCAAGGAATTAACTCAACAAAAATTATTTCTTTTATATATGTGTGTGTGTGTGTGTGTGTGTGTGTGTATATAAACTGAATCACTTTCCTATACACCTGAAACATTATAAATCAACTAAACTTCAATAAAAATAAATAAATATAATACACTATAAAAAGTGTGTTTAATGTGGAAGAACTAAAACAACAAGACCAGAATAGCTGAGAGAGAAGAGACTCACAGTTGCCACAAATATGCTTACATGAAACATCCAAACCAAAGGACACTATGATTAGGGAGTTTTTATGATTTGATGGGAAACATAAAAATTGCCACAGTACATTAAACCATCAGGACTTGTCAGGGATACATTTGAGAAGGTGAGCCAACCTTTACAGGCTGTGTAACTGCTGTGAAAAATGATTATATTGAACTGATCACTGTGGGGGAGGTGAGGAGATGCTGATATTAGGAAGGTTACAGGATAAGGCCAGAACAATATTACTTATTTCAATTTATTTACGTGAAAGAAAACAGATACAATTTTACATGATTCCATAATATAACCACAATATAATTTCCTGAGAATAGTTGTAACAAATACAAATAAGTATAATTATTAGTAAATTTCATCATCTAAAGTAAAGACTATTTTTCAATAAAGTGGAAAACATTGATAGATGATCTATAAGGAGCAAACAATAAAAATATCATATAGGTGAACTGTTATAATATTATTTAATATTATCTATATTTAGATATTGGTTATTTCTGCCTACTGGTATTTTAAGTACTTTATTAAATATTAACTTATTTAATATTCCAAATAATCTTATGAAGAATACACTATTATTCTTATTTTACATATGGTGAATAGAATCACAAAAAAGTTTAGTAACTTGTCTGATATCACACAACTAATAAATGGTACAGATAAAATTCCTTAACCCATTTAATCCTGGAGCTTATAGATCTGAATCATTATACTTAGCTACCTCACAGAATGGGACCGAAAATATAGCTTGAACCTTCCCTTGTTCCTCTCTCTCCCCCTCTACTCCTGGACTCCAATTTAGTCTCTATAAAAATCCTGACAGGGAGTTATTCTTCACCCAATTTCACTAATGAGAAAACAGGTTTCAAAAGATTTATCAATGTTAAAGAGCTAGTAAATGTAGTCTAGACATACAACCTGAATCTGTTCAACTCTAATGCCTGAAGATGAAAAAACATTCTAAAAGTGCTAAGGACATAAATATATATAGTAAAATATATACATTTTTACAGTCTAAAATATTTCCTGACATTGGTTCTAGACTCTAGCATAAACAGGTAATAAGATCCCCGTTAATCAAGGGAAAGACTGGCATATGCAGTGATAATAACAATCTAAAAAGTGGAATGATAATATGAAACTATGTACAAACTCTTAGTGCTGCAGAAACCTGTTAAGAGGTACAAATTTTGGGTCTAATTTGAGAGAAATGCCCAGCATTATCCTTTTCACCAAATATTTTTAGCATCCTGTTCATAATACTTAAGCATAAAAGCCCTTGATAACCCATATATTTATATGTTTGTTTCCTGCTAATTTTTATTATTCTAACATTAGACTGTAAGCTGCAGGAAACTGATCATGTCTATTTCATTGACCAGGATATACTTAGAGCCAAGTGAGTTTCTTAGTTCAGAGAAATTACTCAAACATACTTGTTAATGAGTATTGACATGCTTAAAGTTATTACCAGATAGAACCACTTTGAAGAAGATGGCATACTAGAAGCTCTGAGAGCTCCTTCCACTGGGAACAACTATAAACTGCATAGAATATATCTCTCTATATATCTATACCTACCTATCTATTGAGCATACATGATGTTAAGGAAACAGCTGATGCTATAAAAACAAACTCCCATATTCATGAAGAGAAATTAGAGCTGTGAATAGTGATTGGAAATAAACATAAAAAGGAGAGTCATTTTGAGGGTGCATTTCAGTATCAGTATTATTAGGACTATGTGGAAGGAAATTTAATTTGCACATGAAGGAAAAAAATCTAAGACTCCAAGTTAAGCTCAAGACTACCCAAAAGAGTAAAGGAATCCATGTCTGTAGTGTCCTTTGGCTCCAGGAACAAACAAACACAAATCATCTGGATGGAAGAATACTACAAGAAAAAGTAAAGAACCCTTAGGTTATCTGCAAAGATTAATCAGATATGAACTTCTAGACAAAGATTACTAATTACAAGACAACAAAATATCAAAAATAATCTCTAGGAACAATGAACAGCAGTTTTAAACATACAAGAAGTTTGAATAAGATGACAGGATATAGATGAATTATGCACGGAATGTTTAAAAAATAAAAAATGACGGGCTTCCCTGGTGGCACAGTGGTTAATAATCTGCCTAGAAATGCAGGGGATGCAGGTTTGAGCCCTGGTCCGGGAAGATTCCATATGCCGCGGAGCAGCTAAGCCCATGCACCACAACTGAGCTTGACCTCTAGAGCCCACAAGTCACAACTACTGAGCCCACGCACCACAACTACTGAAGCCCGTGTGCCAAGAGACTGCTCCGCAACAAGAGAAGCCACCGCAATGAGAAGCCCACACACCGCAAGGAAGAGTAGCCCCTGCTCGCTGCAACTAGAGAAAGCCCACACACAGCAACAAAGACCCAACACAGCCAAAAATAAATAGATATAAATAAATAAATTTTTAAAAAATTAAAAAATGAGATCACAAAAATGAGCAAACGAGGAACCACAACTGAGCTTGACCTCTAGAGCCCACAAGTCACAACTACTGAGCCCACGCACCACAACTACTGAAGCCCGTGTGCCAAGAGACTGCTCCGCAACAAGAGAAGCCACCGCAATGAGAAGCCCACACACCGCAAGGAAGAGTAGCCCCTGCTCGCTGCAACTAGAGAAAGCCCACACACAGCAACAAAGACCCAACACAGCCAAAAATAAATAGATATAAATAAATAAATTTTTAAAAAATTAAAAAAATGAGATCACAAAAATGAGCAAACAAGAGGATAAAAATTTTTGGAAAAAAAATAAGAGAAAAATAGAAGAAAGGGATGGGAAGTAACATTTGATAAGATAATGAAAATATTTAGAGTACTGAAAGTAACTCTCAACATATAATGGTGTACCCTTCAAAATTATCTTTCAAGAAAAATTATGAAATAATGACATTTACAGATAAGCAAGCACTGGGTAAGCACTTGTTACCCCACCAGATATTACTGGAGTAAGATCTAAAGGATGAAGGGAGAAAATGACACCAGAAGGATCATCTAAGGAACCAGTAAACATAGTAAATAAATTAATGAATATGTAGGTAAATTAAAACAGATAGTTTTTATGAAATAATATGTCTAATTTTGGAAATTAAAAAAAAGAACAAATCTAAAAAATGAAAGGTAAACAAAAATGGTACATAAGTAGTAATGGGGCTAATAGGCATAAAATATTTGTTATTCATATTAATCAGAAGGACAGTTCACATATCAACTTTAAACTTTGCATTATATATTAGAATTTTAAAAATATAACCAAACAAATAAAAGTAGATTATGTGACTTCTACTCCATCAGACAAGAAAACTACAAAAAAATAGCAACAACAAACAATAAATTTAAACAAATAATCAACAAAGAGAAAAGAGGGCTTCCCTGGTGGTGCAGTGGTTGAGAGCCCGCCTGCCGATGCAGGGGACACGGGTTCGTGCCCTGGTCTGGGAAGATCCCACATGCCGCAGAGCGGCTGGGCCCATGAGCCATGACCGTTGAGCCTGCGTGTCCAGAGCCTGTGCTCCGCAACGGGAGAGGCCACAACAATGAGAGGCCCACGAACCAGCAAAAAAAAAAAAAAAAAAAAAAAAGAGAGAGAAAAGAATGGAAGAGGAAAACAAACACTGGAAAAATAAAAAATGGTAGAATTATATTAGTAATTACAATATATGTTAATAAAAGGAATGCATCAGTTGAAAGACAAAAAAGTTTTTATTTGGTTTTAAAATTAGATATGATATTTGAGAGACATACATATACTATAAGGACAGGGAAACATTGAAAGTAAGGGGTACCGAAATGGAAGCCAATCAAATATATAACTAAAAATGTTGTTAACTCTATCAATATTAGACAAAATAGATTAAGATGAAATGATATTAAATATAGAAATATCACTATATTATGATAAAATACTCAATTTACTAAGAAAATACAACAATTCTAAATATGTATGCATCAAATAAAGATGTTGATACCTATAAAGGAAAAGCATGCTTTGCATCACTGGTGGCTAGAAGGGTGGGGTGAGGGCAGTAGATTGGCAAATTTAACATAATAGTGAGAAATCTGAACCCACTTCTCTCAACTATTAGCTGGTAAAACAGACAATAAAAATAATTAAGGTATAGAAGTTTTGAAGAATACAACAACAAGCTTTATTTGGGGACATATTGGCAATGTAGAATCCTGCATACAAAATTAGAAAAGGGATTCTTCTCATGTGAAAATCATTAAACATTCATAAAGATTGACCATTCTCTATTCCATAAACTAATTTTTAAAATAGTAAGAGATTTTAACAACTACACTCTGATGGCAAATAATTTAAAAGTCAATTGTGAAAGATATACAAATAGAAAATCTCTCTATATTTTGAAACTAACCACTCTAAGATATCTCATGATTTTTTAAAGAAATCATTTAAAAATATTTTGAACTGAATTATTAAGAGATTTCTTGGTATCAAATTTGATAGCACACAGTAAAAGAAGGACTCCCATAGTCCTTATAGTCTTAAATGATTATAATTTTTAAAAAAGAGTGGCAGGAAATTAATTAGTGCCTAACCCAGGAATGTAGGGAAAGATCATCAAAAAGACTCCCCAAAAATAATCAAAAACAATAAAAAATACAGAAAAGATCAAAGTTAAAAGGTAATTCTTTAAAAATATAATAAAAACTATGAGAAAATACCCGATAGTGACATTTTAAGGGACACAAATACAGATCCAACATAGATTAAAGTGAAAATTAAAAAAAATATATAAAAATTTATTCCACTTATGTGAAAATATATATGAAACAGAAGCTTAAAGAAATGTAACTCATAATATTTGCTCAAGAAGATGTAGAAAAATCTGAATTTTACTACAGAGTAAACAATGCAGATAGGCAGGTCAAAAGGAATGAAGGGGTGAGTTCTACCCACATAAACAGATTCTTCTAGATATTAAAACAGAGACAACTTCCCAACTTACTCTGCGAAATAAAAATAACCTCAATAAGAAAAAAAGAACAGTATGAGAGAAGAAATTTATACCTAAGTTCATTCATAATCACTGATACAAACATTTCAAACAAAATATTACTCAACTAAATCCAGAAATGTATATATACATTAAGACACCATGGCCACATTTGATTTGTCACATTATTACAAGTGTTCTCTAACCTTAAAAAACTGTAAATATCACTCACCACATGAACCAAATAATAAAAAGCACAAGACTATCTCAAAATATGCCATTAAAACATTTTATACAATCTAATATTGCATCTTTAAAAGCCCCTAGTAAAGTCAAAATATGAAGAAGAATCTTATATGCTTCTGTTAGATACCTTAAAGATATCTAATAAAAATCAAGTAATCATCATTGTTAATGGGGAAATACTAGAGGCATAACTTGCCAACCATGGTGGTTACTCAGGTTCACATCTCCCCATACGTCCTCCAAAAAAACATACAGAACGATAAGTAGGAAAATAACCCCCAAACTCCCAAAACATAAATGCTCTCAGCACAACAATACAAAGTCCCCAACTTTAAACAACTGTTTACATAAAAAGAAAAAAAAGAAGATTCCAGTAAGCGACCTTTCACAATCCTGCCAGAAGATTTTGTGATGATCAAAGGCAGTGTGTGAAACACTGCAGGCAAACAGAGTAGAGGGGATCAAGGGCATTTAAAGTTTCTATAAAACCAGCGACAGAAAGAGAAAGTTACCCTGTGTGAAAATACCACACACACACACACTTCCTGGTAGATGAGAGTACTGATACTAGCAAACAAAATTAAAGTATGCATAATGTAATCAGACAGTCTTGAAAGCTTACAGTGAGACAAATAGGCAAAAGGAAGAGATACCCTTTGGTAATTCGATGGTGAAGGGGAGAAAAAACCAAAGGGGAAAACTGATTCCTGAATGACAAAATGAATCCAAAAAAATCTAAATATAACATAAGCATGCCTCATCGTCTCTCTCTTCCTCTCTCATCCCCCCTTTTCCTCTCTCCCCCTTATCCCCCCACCGCACATACACATATAAACACAAACATTTTGCTCTACACAAAAGAGAGAACCAATGATCTTATGAATCTTGCAACAAATTAATACTATAAAAGACAAAGAGGCTGAATATGTAATCAATAAGAACTACCCAAAGACGAAACAAACTTGCAGAAAGCATAAAAATAGAGACCATGTGCAACCTGATGGAAGTATACATAAGCTAGGAATTAATTTTACTGGAAAATTATAATTACATCAGTCAGTCCTCTATATTTAAGTAATAATTTTCAGAGGAATGTTTTAGACAACAACACAGGATGACATCAGCAAATTCCAAATCTGGAACTTTTATGAAGTAAGCAGTCAACGTAGGCCAGTTCAAACTAGTTGAGCATACTAGAATCTCCAATCTTGTAATGATGAACAGAGTACAAGAAAAAAAGTGAGGAAAGGAAGTGATCAAAATTGTGAGGACTTGATCTGCCAATTCAATTGTATTTCAGTACAGACGTAAAGATGTTTGGATTAAAAACAGAATGAAGGTGTAGGAAACACTTATTTCTGTTGATCTTTTTCGAAATCCAGAGTCTGTCAATAACTTTCAGAATAAATAACAGCAAACATAAGCACAATAGTGTGCTTACTCAAATAGAAAAAATGTTAAAAGATATGCAAAACCTGTCACAAGAACATCTAAATACATATCTTGCTTTTGAATAGAAAAATAATCAGTTTATTCCTGTTGAGAATATTTTAAAAATAATATTTCCCTTTCAAATTTTCCCAAGATAAATATGGTATCAGGGAAAGAATGAACACTGCAAAGATTCACTTACATTTGACAGTTATATGTCTCATAATAGCTTCTCAATCTTACAAAGATATTTTATTTCAAGAAATCCTGTCAAGGTAATGTTTCCTATCAACCATTTTCCCACTTAAAATGATAAAAAGCCTTTATCTTCTGTAATCTACAAAAGGATAAATAAATGTTCTGATTTGAAAGATTGAGATGTTTCAAAGCTGAGACTGCAAAGTATCTAATTCACATTTAAATATAGTGCTTTAGAAATTTGAATATGAACATAAAGGCTCATTTTGTATCATTTGTAGTCAATCCCAAAAGTATACAGCCCCAATTTATTTTCACAAATAGCTAGAATTATGGCTAGTACTTCTAGATTTTAAAAATTATATATATATTATTTTAAAATATATGTATTTTAAATATATATGTAACTGAATCACTTTGCTGTACACCTGAAACTAACACAACACTGTAAATCAGCTATTCTTCAATTAAAAAAAAAACACAAATTGTTTTATTCCAACCACGTGAACCTCAGTGAGAAATAATTTTATATTGTCTCCAAAGCAATAAAATCAATATTAAAAATAATATTTTACCATGTACTTGTATAAATGATATGAATATGTAGTTTTTTCTTCCAGTTTTATTGATATATAATTAACATACAGCACTGTATAAGTTTAAGTTGTACAACAAAATGATTTGAAATACATACGTCATGAAATGATCAAAGTTTAGTGAATATCCATTGTCTCATATAGATATAAAATTAAAGAAACAAGAAAAAAATTTTTGCTGTGATGAGAACTTTTAAGACCTACTCTTAACAACTTCCATATATAACACACAGCACTGTTAATTATATTTATAATGTTGTACATTACATCCCTAGTACTTTATAAGTGGACGTTTGTACCTTCTGACTACCTTCATCCAATTCCACCTGCCCCCACGCCCCATCTGTTAACCACAAATCTAATTTCTTTTTATATGAATTTAAGTAAAATTGGCCTACAACATTCTATCAGTTCCTGTTACACAACATAGTTATTTGATATTTCTATACAATTCAAAATGAGCATCACAATAAGTCTAGGTACCACCTGTCACTATACAAAGATATTACATAATTATTGACTAGATTCACTACTCTGTACATTTAATACCCATGACTCATTTATTTTGCAACTGGAATTTTGACCTCTTATCTCCCTCACCTATTTCTCTCCTCCTCTTACCCTGCCGCTCTATGGAAACTGCTGGTTTGTTCTCTGTATCTATGACACTGTTTCTGTTTTGTTATGTTTGTTCTTTTGTTTTTTACATTCCACATATAAGTGAAATAATACAAAGTTTGTCTTTTCCTGTCTCACTTATTTCACTTAGATAATACCCTCTAGATCCATCCATGCTGTTGCTAATGGCAGGGTTTCATTCTCTTTTATGACTAATATTCCACTGCGTATATACACTATATGTTCTTTATCCATTAATTTATTAATGAGCACTTAGGTTGCTTCCATATCTTGGCTACTGTAAATAACACTGCAATGAACATGTTTTTTCAAATTAGTGTTTCTGTTTACTACTTTATATTTGCCTTTACCAGTGAGACTTTTTCTTTTGCACTTTACATATTTCTAGTTGTGGGCTTTTCTTTTCTGCTTAGAGAATTCCCTTTAACATCTGTTGTAAAGTTGCTTTCATGGCCCTCAACTCTTAACTTTTCTTTGTCTGTAAAGCTTTTGATTTCTCCTTCAAATCTGAATGATTGTCTTGCTATTAAAGCCTAACATTCTGGGGCTCATCTTCCCATGAAGGACTCCTGCGCTAGGAAGGTTGATGGGGACTCAGACCCCACACTTCTTTGGGAGAATCTCTGCAAGTGTAATAAACCTCCTGTTTGTGGGTCGTCCACTTAGGTGTATGAGTCTTGACTGTACCACATCTCTGCCCCTCCTACCTACCTGGTTGTGGTTCCTTCTTTATATCTTTAGGTGTATAAGATCTTTTCTGCTAGTCTTCAGGTTTCTCATCAGCAGTTGCTCCACAGGTAGTTGTAATTTTGGTGTGCCCATGGGAGGAGGTGAGCTCAGGGTCTTCCTATTCTACCATTTAGGCCATTCTGGTATATTCGTTCTTCGGTTATGAGGTTTAGTTTCTAGCCTTATTTACTCATTTTTATTTCATCTTTTCTTTATACTGTTTGTACAAATGTAACAAATATTTCCTTACTTTTGGTTAAATATTTCTAATCGGAGGAGGTGACAATCTCTGATTGAAAGTTATTATTTACTTAATAGGAATCATAAAGGTGACTTATCTATTAAAACTTTACCTACCACAATGAGGCTAATTATTATTATTAAATGTTGTGTTAAAGTAATCAGCAAACATTATTCAAAGCTAAAATATCTGACTAAAATTGATCTTTTCTTTTTTGTCATTTATAAACCCGAATGTCATTTGATTGAAGTTTAGTAAAGCAAATAGATCAAGAGCAATAAACTGGCATCTGTATAATTTATGCTTTTAAAATAAATTTATAACAGTAAAGACAAAGGTAATGAGAAGTATTGGAAAGAATTACTGGGAATAGCTTTCTGGCCATTACTTAATACTGAAATACTCCTTAAGGTCTGGATGCCTTGGTAACTTGACTAACTTCTACTATCTCCTCCTGAGATCAGTAGGAAGAAGAGCTGCAACTTCATAACTATTTGGGGGTTAACTGATACAGGAAGAGGAGAAAATACAGTCTGATTTAATGAAATCCTTTTGCTGCTTGAGCTGATACCCTGCCAGGCCCCCAAACTATCTACCTTCTCACATAAGTGATTTGCAGGAGTACATGTGTTTCTTCATCTTACTTTTGTCAGCGTTAATATTCTGGTACTCTCTCTTGCTTCTTGCAGCCTAAATGACCCACACAATGTTGAAGGAAAGAGTACTGAACTTCATGTGAAAAGATACTTCCGATGTACTTGCTTGGACTTCGGCATTATTTAGCCCTCCAACGTTATGCTCTGGCAGCCATGCTGGTAAACTATGTTGCTTGGGTTGGCAAAGGGAGGACGTTATGGCTGTTATGGTAACAGCAAAACAAAGGTCCCACAGTAATTGATCCCTAAGCTGTTTCCCAGAACTAAAATGTAATTCTATCTGTGTTGGATGATTAGTAATGTTATGTGAAAGCCAGAAATTTTTAAATGCTTTAAGGATAGTATCTTCATAATCAAACCAGAGTTCTACAGATGTAAAATAAAACAGGATACTGTGGCCTACGGCATTAAACAACAGAAAAAAAAATCAGGAAAGGTGCCTGAAAGCCATGTGTTAGATTGAGGGTTCCTCCATATAACAGTTGCATTACTTTTGGGAAATAACTTTGAGCCTCATTATTGTCATCTCTAAAAGAAGAATAGCAAAATAAATTTCATAAGTCTTTTGTGTTGGGAAAAAAATGAGGACTAGTACAAAGACTAGCACCTAACAGTTGTACATTTGTGTATATGTGTGTGTGTGTATAAAATGTCCTTGTACAACTGAATAATTCAGTTATGAATTATTGTATTCTGAGGAAAACATACTTATTAATTTAGTATTTCTAGTTATCTATTGAGATCGATGATTCTAAGACACTATTCTTTCAATAGCTCATTAGAGTCAAAGCAACAAAATTATCTACAATGATTTAGCCTTGTGTTTATGTGTGATTGGATGTTCAAGTTATCCATGGTGCAGTTCAAAGCCCAAGATTATCCACAGAAGGGAATGTCAGTCAGGAGTGGCACTGCCATCCCTGTATCTTCCTTCCCCTTCTATTTCAATCTCTCTTTCTCCATCATTTCAACAATATGAGAGTCACAACATAGAGGTGGACATGTACTAGGCTTATGGAAGTGGATCCCAGGTTTTTTATTTCACAAAGCATAAAAAATAAGAATACATGACATAACGTTATCACAATTATCAAAAAAGACTATTTTAAAGAGACCTTTAAAATATGTGATATTTTAATATTTTGAAAATATATTTAAAATAAACATACTTTAATAAGTATATTTTTAAATGTTAATAGGAGATGCTGTCAAAGAGTAAAGCATCATCTCTTAAAACGGACTAAATAAATGGTTAGAAGTATCTCACTATGTTCTTCTCATTTTTCTCTTTCATAGTGGACTGGTGAAAATTTGCCAAATGGCAGCATTTGGGAACCACTATTTTATTGTGCTATTCAAATTAATAATAGATATTTCAAAAAATATATATGTTACAGAGCCAAATACACAGTCTAAAAATAGAAATAGTCATCAAAGCTGATTTTTCCACTTAACTGAATCTGGAATATATTTAATAAATGTAATAAAAACAGATTTTCAAAGTATCTTACAGTGAAACATAATGTTCTTTCTGTAGTGTGATTCTAGGGTGTGGAGTCCTGTTTCCTCGGTTAACAGATTGTTTGCTTCAACAACTCTATCTTCTTATATTGGACTGAACCGTCATCTCAGTTGAAGATATTAAAATATCTGAATGCACTTTAGTTTTTCCCCTGTCATTATCTACATTCTAGTCTCCTAACAGCCTGGGTAAATACAGCCCCCATGCATTTGAATAGTATCAAAACAAATGGTGTATAAAGATAGGATTTCAACACATAAGCCTACTGAATGTAATATTGTCTAAACCCAGCATGCCACGACGTGTTGGCCTTCTTGCCTCATGTGACCTTTTTTCCCTTTGATATCTTTTAATCAGACCACCTGAAAAGAAGCAAACACCATATGAAGTTGGGAAAGATTACTTCCCCTGTCCTTGCATCTTTTATCTCCTTGTGGAAAATTAATCTGTTCCATGTTATCCCTGTACAATAAGCAAGTCATTTTAATAATAGAAAAATGAATGTTGAGTTTAGCAATTGCTTTAATTAAAAGGTGATCACCAGAGGGTTGATTTCCTACCTGGTTGTTGACTTAGAAACAGAAAATAATTGGCACATTAAAACCAGCATGAGGGACGCCACTCAGGACATAGAAGCTGTTGACAATTAGAAAGTAATAACATAGTAAAATAATTTACATTTATATAGGATACTCCATATTTATGTCTATTTCCAGTTATTAGCATTCCAGAGCTTAGCAAAGACATCACCTTGAACTTTCTTCCTTGTCATTATCCATTCTCTTTCTCTGACAACTGATGAGCTTGCCAATCTCGTTAAAATGCCAAATACATAATTTGCAGAGGCTCTAACTTGCCAGCCCCTGGATAACAGCAAAGCAATGGTCTAACACAAACCTGGCACAGAGCTAATGAAAAACTTGTTTTATAATCCATGTCACTGTCCTGTCACCCTCCTTGAAGTCTGCACTAGCTTGAGGTAAAACTGTAAAATTAAAAGATGGAGATAGGATTAGGTGATCTTTTAAGTTTCTCCTAAACTGTGTTTCTCTATTCCTATAGTTGTATTGGATCCTCTTCCCCCTACTCCTGAAGATACTCTTTTTTCCTAATGATTTCACCTGTTATCTCCTTTATGTATTCAGAATGGTTACATTTTCTATCAATCGCAGTTAACTAAGAATTCAGGATCTGTGTTTAGGAGACTTTCAAGGTTTATTTCTATAGAACAGGAATATAATATATATATTTTTAAAGTTGCTGTTGTTTCTTTTGTTTTATTTCTGGTGGGGTAGATTGATGAATACAAGTAGGCGTGGGCAGAGGGTGAAAGTAAACCTTAAAGAGGACTTTGGCAAAAGAAGAAGGCAGGGGAGAAGTTTACTGTCTTCAGAGTTGACCCTTGGAAGTGCTTGGGGAGAGAAAAGCCCACTGCCCAGGCACTGCTGCAGAAACCCAGAACATGCTCAGGAACTAAGATATTGTCTGGAAGCCATCTTAGCCTTCCTTTCTACAAGAATTTTCCTCTCTGGCACCCAAAATCTTCTTACAAATCTACTACAAGCACGTAACCTAGGGACTACTCAGCATGAATACTGCCTGTCAGTTCTACAATATTTTGCTTAGTCCCACAAAAACTCTAGGACCTCATAAGTCTGGGAGAAAACTGATCTGCATGTCTAGTCTGGTGGTATTGGGGAAGGGCCCTGGAAGGATCTTTGACGAACAAGATATGGACATCCATTAGTGACAGTCTCATTACCATGTATAGCCATATCAACAAAGATATACTAGGGATAGAGTATAAAGTCACAACATTTTTTAAGACAGGGGACTTCAAAGAAATATAATGCTCTTTCAAGCTAAGGTCCTGGACCCCACTTCGGTAGCAGTTACTCATCTCTGCCATTTGGAGGAAAGCTTTAAAGTGCTAAATTAGGCAGTTACTGAAATTATAAAAGATTTATATTCAACAAGTTAAATGAGCTGTTGTTAATTAAGAATGTGAACATGAAGTATTCATGCTTCCCAGTTGAAGAGGGGCAGGGAAAAATTACTAGGCATGCAGGAGAAGATTGATTTTCTTTGAAAGCCTACATAGGCAGGCTACTGTTAACACACAACACTGTCAAGTAAGCAAAACGGTTTCTGACACAAGTCTGAGATTTGGGGACAGATACCAGTCCTTGTTGAAATAGACTAGTGAGGACAGATGACAATCCAAGAAAAACAAACAACAAAAATCAAAAACCAACAAAATATATCTTATATTCTTTCTTATCAGAGCAATTCAAGAAGCAACAATGCATGTAAAAGACAAGAGACCTAGTTTACCTATAGAAAGAATAAAGAGGGCTAGTAAGGGTTTCAATGAAAACATTTTCAATGATATGCAAATCTTTAATATATAGGTAAAAGCTGATTGTTCTTCTGCATGATTTTCCCCTAAAATTTAAGAGCAAACCCTCAGAAAAATAAAATTAAAACACAGAATATGAACTGCAAGATAATAAGATTTATTTCCCTGATGCATTTTAGCATTAGATTGTTAATAATCACATAACAGGAATTTAAAATAGAAAATGAAAAAGCACATAAAACACAAAATAGGCATGTATCTAATTTTTTTTAGAATGTTAGTGTGAGATAATTATGTAATGTATCATCTCATATGCATAAAAAACACAAAATAGAAATGATAGAAAATTCAAATCTGATTACTCATTTTAACACATTAATATTTATAATCACAAGGGCATCTTTCTTAAGATTCTAGATTAGCTTGGGTTCTAAGATTCCAACTATTTCTAACTTTAAAAGCAATTATATGACTTCAGCAACCTATGCTGGCAGAAACAAGCATGATCAACATTAATGTTCTTGAATACAGAAAACATGCTCTGAAAATGACAGTAAGAGCTTATTTGTAGCTTAAAGGGGATTCTATAGACCTCTAGGAATCTGTTTTCACAATCCTGCCAGCAATAAAGGTCAGATTCCCCAATCATAATTGAAGAGACCACTTATCCCATGTTCAACAAGCCAACCTGAATTTATAACGTTTGACATGCAGAGTTAACAATAAAAGACCACTTAACATTCCGTATCACACAAGGAACCAAATATTCTTTCAAATAGCAAGAATAATTGAAAACCAAGCCACTACGTAATCTAACATTACTCAATACACTTTGCTGTCTAATCACCATGACATTATAATATGTGACATGTTATCATTTCCCAGCACCCACATCCTATGTGTTGGGCTCATTTTCATTTGTAAGATACTTAACTGAAGGCATTTTGAACATCAGGTGTTAACTTCCTAGGTCAGTTAAGCCCTAAAAATATCAAGTGCCTTATTCTCAGTGCCCTCAGCCAGATTTCCCTTTGCTATTCAATGCAACTCAAAGATTCTCCTTCTACATCAGATAGCTGCTTATTTTTTAGCTGGCAACTAAGTACTAATGCATGGGATCAGGCAGAGTAGGTCAACAAGAACTTACTATTTAACTATTCGTAAATATATATTAAAGTTTTTTCTTTAACAATAGATAAATCTCCTAGAAATAGTTTTGTGGATTAAAATATTAGACCAATATGGCAGATTTTGTCATCTTTTTTCCTAGGATGGATTATTTGTCCTATTTCAGGCATTTCAGAAATGCTGCAGCCTTTAAAGCAGTACAAAATGAGTGATGATAATTATGGAATTAAAGTCAAACTACTTAGATTCCAATCTTTCCTACATCATTTATTAAGTACTGCTCCTGGGCATGTTATTTAATTTCTCTGTGTATCAGTTTCTTCCTCTCTTAAATAAGAATAGGCCATACCTCACAGTGTTAAGAATTTTATTTGAGTTGATAACTTGAAGTGTATTTTCTTGAAACAAAATAAACACTTTAAGTATTGTCACCTATTATTCAGCAAAAATCTTTTACCTTTAATTTTCATAAATTAAAAAAAAATGGGGCTTCCCTGGTGGCACAGTGGTTGAGAGTCCGCCTGCTGATGCAGGGGACGCGGGTTCGTGCCCCAGTCTGGGAAGATCCCACACGCCACGGAGCGGCTGGGCCCATGGGCTATGGCTGCTGGGCCTGCGCGTCCGGAGCCTGTGCTCCGCAGTGGGAGAGGCCACAGAGGTGAGAGGCCCATGTACCGCAAAAAAAAAAAAAAAAAAAAAAATGTTAAACAAAATATGAAAGCATAATTTTAGGTGTACAATTCCATCTGCATTTTAACTTTCAAGCTTGTTAATTATAGTTGTTACCAACTTACAAGAGAAACTGTAAAAATAAAACCAGTTTGCAGCTCATAAACACACAAAATCCTTAAATGTGCAGTCATTTTTATAGGGTAGATAAAACTCCTGTTACTTTAAGTATATATTTTGATCTTAATTTTCTTCTAGTATGTTTTGAAATAATGGAAATCACCCAAACACAAGACCAGTCAGAAAGACAAATTTTAGAAAAAAAAAAACAACATACAAGATCTATGTGATAATATAAAGCGTGACAACCTACGCATAATAAAGGTTCCAGAAAGAGAAGAGAGAGGCAAAGGGATTGGTAATGTATTTGAAGAAATTATGGCTGAGAACTTCCCAAACCTAAAGAAGGAAACAGATATACAGGTACAGGAAGCACAAAAGCCCCCAAACAAGATGAATACAAACAGACCCACACCAAGACATTTCATGATTAAAAAGGCAAAATTTTAAGATAAAGAGGATTCTAAAGGAAGCAAAGAAAAATAAGTCAGTTACAAGGGAACCCTCATAAGGCTATCAGCTGATTTCTCTGCAAAAACTTCACAGGCCAGAAGGGAGTGGCATGATATATTCAAACTCCTGAAAGAAAATAATCTGCAAACTAGGATACTCTACCCAGCAAGATTATCATTTAGAAAAGAAAAAGATGTAAAGAATTTCTCAGACAAGCAAAAACTATAAGAGTACAATAATGCTAAACCTAACCTAAAAGAAATATTGAAAGGTCTTCTCTAAATAGAAAAGAAGAACCTACAGAAAAGGGAAAATCACAAGAGAAAAGACAAATATATAAAAGGATTGACGACCACTTAAATAAGCCAGTATATAGAGTAGAAAACAATTAAAAAACTGTAAAGGCAATTATAACTACAATTAACAGCAAAAGGATAAACATGGAAATGTAAAATAGGACATCAAAATCACAAAATGTGGGAGCAGGAAGTAAAAAAAAGTGTTGATCTTTTAGACTATGTTTGAACTTATATGACTCTCAGTCTAAAGCAAGTAGCTATAGTTATGGGTTAACATACTTCAAAACCAGGGTAATCACAAATCAAAAACATAAAATAGATTCACAAAAACCAAAAAGAAAGGAATTCAAGCATAATTCTAAAAACCACCATACCATAAAAGGAAAAACAAAAAGAAACAGAAATGAACAAAGAACTACAAAATCAACTGGAAACCGAGTTGGGAATACTTACTTACTTCTCAATAATTACCTTAAATGCCAATGGACTAAATGCTCCAATCAAAAGACACAGAGTGGCAGATTGCAAAAAACAAACACAGAAACAAACAAAAACCCTACAATATGCTGCCTACAGGAGACTCACTTTAGGGTGAAAGAGACATAGATTGAAAGTGAGGAGATGGAAGAAGATATTTCATGCAAATGAAAATGACAAGAAAGTGGGGATAGCAATACCCATATTACACAAAATAGATTTTAAAACAAAGTCCACAAAAGACAAAGAAGAACACTAAATAATGATAAAGGGATCAATATAAGAATAGGATAATACACTTATTAATACATATGCACCCAATATTAGAGAATGTAAATATATAAAACAAATATGGACAGACATAAGGAGAGAAACTGACAGGAACATAATAATAGTAGGAGACTTTAATACCCCACAGACATCAATAGATAGATCTTCCAGACAGAAAATCATTAAGACAATAGCAGTCTTAAATGACACAGCTGATCAACTGGATTTAATTGATATCTATAGGACACTACATTAAAAAAAAAACCAAAAACAAAAACTAAGAATACACATTCTTCTCAAGTATTCACAGAATATTCTCTAGGATAGACAACAAACTAGGACACAAAACAAACTTCAACAAATTTAACAGTATAGAAATTATTTCAAGCATCTTTTCTTACCACAATGGTATGAAACTAGAAATCAACCACAGAAAGGAAAATAGGAAAAAAAAAAAAAGGGTCAACAATGAAATCAAAGAGGAAATCAGAAAATACCTTGAGACAAATGACAATGAAAACACAACCTTAAAAAAAAATCTATGGGATGCAACAAAAACAGTCCCAACAGGGTATTTCATAGTGATACAGGCCTTCCTCAAGAAACAAGAAAAATCTAAAATAAACAACTTAACCTACTTAATTCTAACTTCTAAAATAATTAGAAAAAGAACAAACAAAACCCAAAGTCAGCAGAAGGATGGACGTAATAAAGATCAGAGAGGAAACAGAGATAAAATAATAGAGAACATACATAAAACCGAAAGCTATTTTTTTGTTTTGTTTTGTTTTTTTAAGATAAACAAAATCAACAAACCTCTAGCCAGGCTAAGAAAAAAAGAGAGAGGGCCCAGATAAACACAATAAGAAATGAGAGAGGATAAATAACAACTGATACCACAGAAATACAAAAAAAAAAAAAAAACAAACAAAAAAAAAAACAACTCATAAGAGAATACTATGAACAGTTATATGTCAAAAAAATTGGACAACATAGAAGAATAGACAGCTGTTCAGAAACATATAGGCTGCCAAAACTGAGTCAAGAAGAAACCAGTAATTTGAACAGACTGATCACTAGATATGAAACAGAATCTGTTAAAAAAAAAAAAAAATCCCTGCAAACAAATGTCCAGGATTGAATGCCTTCACAAGGTAATTCTACCAAACATGCAGAGAAGAACTTATATCAATATTTCTCAAACTCTTCCAAAAAGACTGAAGAGGAGGAAACACTCCCAAATTCATTCTATGAAGCCACCATCACCCAGATACCACAACCAGATAAAGACACTATCAAAAAAGAAAGTTACAGGGCAATATATTTGATGAATATAGATGTAAAAATTCTCAACCAACTATTAGCAAACTGAACCCAGCAATATATAAAAAGAATCATACAAGACGATCAAGTTGGATTTATTCCAGGGTTGCAAGGATGGTTCAAACCTACAAAAATCAATCAATGTGATACACCACATTAACAAATAGAAAGGCAAAAAACACATGATCATCTCAAAAGACACAGAAAAAGCATTTGATAAAAATCCCACATCCATTCATGATGGTCACCAAAGTGGGTATAGAGGGAACATATCTCAACATAATAAAAGCTGTTTACAGCAAACCCACAGTCAACATAATACTAAACTGTGAAAAAGCTGAAAGACTTCCTACTAAATTGAGGAAAAAGACAAGGATTCCCATTCTCACCACTTCTAATTAGCACTGTATTAGAAGTCCTAGGCACAGCAATCAGGTAAGAAAAAAAAAAAAAAGGTATCCAAACTGGAAGGGAAGAGGTAAAAGTGTCACTATTTGCAGGTGGCATGATACTCTATATAGAAAACCCTAAAGAATCCACACAAAAATATTAGAACTAATAAATGAACTCAGCAAGATAGCAGGATACCTGGCTAATATATAGAAATCTGTTGCATTTCTGTACACTAACAATGAAATATCAGAAAGTTAAAAAAAAATCCTGTTTAAAATTGCATCAAAAAATAAAATATCTAGGAATAAACTTAACCAAGGTGGTAAAAGATCTATACACTAACAACCATAAAACACTGGAAGAGAAAACTGAACATACTTCAAAGACATGGAAAGATAACCCATGCTCTTGGATTGGAAAAATTAATATTGTTAAAATGGCCATACTACTCAAAGTAATCTACAGACTTAATGCTATCCCTATCAAATTACCCATGCCATTTTTCGCACAACTACAACAAAGAATCCTAAAATGTATGTGGAACCACAAAAGACTCAAACAGCCAAAGCAATCCTGAAGAAAAAGAACAAAGCTGGAGGCATAACCCTCCCAGATTTCAGACAATACTACAAAACTACAATAATCAAAACAGTGTGGTACTGGTACAAAACCAGACATATAGATCAGTGGAAGAGTATAGAGAGCCCAGAAATAAACCCACACACCTTTGGGCAATTAATCTATGACAAAGGAGGCAAGAACATACAATGGAGAAAATGTAGTCTCTCCTGCAAGTGTTGTTGGAAAAGCTGGAGAGCCACATGAAAAGCAATGAAATTAGTCCACTCCCTCACACCATATACAAAAATAAACTCAAAATGGTTTAAAGACCTAAATATAAGCCATGATACCACAAAACTCCTAGAAGAGAACATGGACAAAACATACTCTAACATGAATCATAGTAATATTTTATTAGATCAGTCTCCCCAGGCAAAAGAATTTAAAGCAAAAATAAACAAATGGGACCTAATCAAACTTAAAATCTTTTGCACAGGAAAGGAAATCAACAAAAAAATGAAAAGACAACCCATGGAACGGGAGAAAATATTTGCAAATGATGCGGCTGACCAGAGGTTAACATCCAAAATATAGAAAGAGCTCGTACAACTCAAGAGCAAAACAACAACAAAAAACAGCTCAATCAAATATGGACAGAATGACTAAATAAACATCTCTCCAAAGATGACATACAGATGGGCAACAGGCATAGGAAGAGATGCTCAACATTGTTAATTATTAGAGAAATGCTGATCAGAACTACAGTGGGGTATCAGCTCACACCAGTCGAAATGGCCATAATCAAAATGCCTAAACAATAAATGCTGGAGAGGGTGTGGAGAAAAGGGAACCCTCCTACACTGTTGGTGGGAATGTAAATTGGAACAGCCACTATGGAAAACAGTATGGAGGTTCCTTAAAGAACTGAAAAATAGAGATATCATATGATCCAGCAATCCCACTCCTGGGCTCATATCCAGAAAAAAATGAAAACTCTAATTTGAAAAGATACATGCACTTCAGTGTTCATAGCAGTGTTATTTACAATAGCCAAGACATGGAAACAACCCAAGTGGTCATCAACAGACGACTGGCTTAAGAAGAGGTGAGATAGATATATATATATATATATATATATATATATACACACAGTGGAATATTCACCATAAAAAATAATAAAATATGGGAATGTAAATTGGAACAGCCACTATGGAAAACAGTATGGAGGTTCCTTAAAGAACTGAAAAATAGAGATATCATATGATCCAGCAATCCCACTCCTGGGCTCATATCCAGAAAAAAATGAAAACTCTAATTTGAAAAGATACATGCACTTCAGTGTTCATAGCAGTGTTATTTACAATAGCCAAGACATGGAAACAACCCAAGTGGTCATCAACAGACGACTGGCTTAAGAAGAGGTGAGATATATATATATACATCACACACAGTGGAATATTCACCATAAAAAATAATAAAATATTGCCATTTGCAGCAGCATAGATGGACCTAGAGGATATCATACTAAGTGAATTAAGTCAGACAAAGAAAAATATCATATGATATCACTTACATGTGGAATCTAAAAGATAATACAAATGCAAAACTTATTTACAAAACACAAACAGACTCTCAGACATAGAAAACAAGCATATGGTTACTATACAGGAAAGAGGGAAAGGGATAAATAGGAGTATGGGATTAACGGATACAAACTACTATACATAAAATAGATAAGCAACAAGCATTTACTGTATAGCAGAGGGAACTATATTCAATAAGCTGCAATAAACTATAATTGAAAATAATCTGAAAATATATATAACTGAATCACTTTAATGTACACCTGAAACTAACACAATATTGTAAATTAACTATACTTCAATTAAAAAAAGAAAGGTGTACACATAAAATTATCTGCACATAGCATGCATTTATAAGGGTTAAATGATTAGGCATACATACAACTACAAACAAAGAATGACATTCTCAGAAGTCATCAAACTTAATGACTCTGAGAACACAAATGAAACTTTTAGAGAAATACTTCTTAAAAAATATATGCTGACTTCTTCCAGTATGACTGGCCTTTTGTTTTGGTGCTACAGGAAACAAAAAGGTGAATAAGACATGATTCCTGCCTTCTAACAACTTCTACTTTGACTTTAGGCCATGAACTCTTTGAGGTCAGACTGTGTTATTAATCTCTGTATACTAACACTTAAGAATGCAATGTTCAGGGCTTCCTTGGTGGCGCAGTGGTTGAGAGTCTGCCTGCCGATGCAGGGGACACGGGTTTGTGCCCCGGTCCAGGAAGATCCCACATGCTGTGGAGCGGCTAGGCCCGTGAGCCATGGCCGCTGAGCCTGCGCGTCCGAAGCCTGTGTGCTCCACAACGGGAGAGGCCACAACAATGAGAGGCCAATGTACCGCAAAAAAAAAAAAAAAAAAAAATGCAGTGTTCAAAACAGGTAATAAATAAGTATATAGTAAATGAACCTAGTAGAGGGAAAGGGAAGGTGAGCCAAATACATAAACACAGATCTTCACAGCACATCATTAACAATCCAGTCCGACCCATGAGTTCCCAAGAAATAGAGAGAAACTCTGTTTAAAAAAACCCAAGACACTGATCTACACAAATGTCACAAAAATACAGACTTTGCTAAAATGAGGAAATGTGGACTACTAAAATTAAGGACACAGGTGGGAGAATAACCTGCTTGGATGAGAGGATAAGTGGAACCCCCTTTGTGGAAGCTTGAATAGGAAGGCTTTACCCTCTGGAGATGTTTCACAGGGCTTTCTAATGGGTAAACAGCCTCACACTGTCTATAGGAAATAGTGGGTCCCAAATGCCAGATGCTGGCTGTTTTCTCTGGTCCTCAGTGAAATGAAAAAAATGTGGACAATGTAGAAAATTTTTCATAAAATTAAATGTACTTAGCCCAAAGAACAATTATTTTCCTTTAATAAATAAAGAGCCTATAACATGTTATTAAAATAAAAACAAACTGGCTTTCACAGGTTTTGCACACATTTTAAACTCCCCAAGTTCCAGAGATACTCTATCCAACAGGTACTTTAAAAATATGACTAAGAGAGCTATATGGTTTTTTTAAGTGCTTGATGTTATATCTTGAATATTAAAAGATAGATGGATAGATGCTTAACTAGATAAATAGTTGATATGCAAATAGATATATAGACAAATACATATATACATACTCTACCGTACAAAAATAAAACTGCAATGTTGAAAATAATAAATGATAAATTATATGTATATGAACATATAAACTAGTCAAGAGCATCTCATTTCTTATGTAGTTAAATAAATGTTACACTTAAAGTACATCCTTTTCTGTTGGAGTCTCTTGAGTATCAGTTGTACAGTGACAGACAACATGATTCGGGATCTCAATTTCACTACCATCCATATTTTATTTAACTTTCTCTTTGACTTTCTTCCCTCATCTGAAAAATCGTATTTTTAAAAATCCTGATAGATAATAATCATTTTGATGATAAATATATGGAATAGTATATGGAGTTAACATCAATTAAATATGTATTTTCACTTAAGAACATTAAGAGTTATGGACTGAAAAAATAAATTGGATAAACCATGAGGCCAAAAGAGAAGGGAAAGCCACTTGTGGGAAAGCTTCACATTATGAATTATTTATAATCTAACTTTATTATTTTTATTATCTATGCTACAGATTTATCAACAAGTACAAATTAAAGTTATAAAAATTTCATACTTCATTGCTATTTTTGTCCACCTTTTAATTCAGAAACTTATTTTTAGCCTAACTTTCTCTTTGCTATGTGAAATTGTCTAATACCTCCTCCATCTACTTGCGTTTATCACCTGTGAAAAGGGCTGTAAGTTATTTCCTTCAGTTAAAAAAAATTCAATTTGTAATTTGAAAAAGAACCCATAATTGGATATTTTGTGTGTGGATATGCTAGCAGTAATGTTTAGTTCTGGTACTTACATTTTAGCCAACCAGATTCTATGGACTACAACGAAACACAGCATTTGTGTTCTATGCATATGGCTTCTACTGAGTTCTATATTTTAAAGCACAATAGTATATTGTTACAAATTTGCTAATAATCAAGGTCTAAATAATTATTTTCATTTTGTTTCTGAATTATTAATCACCATTAATTTATCTTTCAATAAAGTATTTTAGAAATCTTGTTAAATTCTGCTTAACCCACAATTCCTTTCTGTTTCTTTTCCTTACTAGGAAGGGAATGACTAAATTATAAAATTGGGGTCTCTATTGCCATATCCTGATAACATAGGGGATGTATGTGTCTGTGATGCTGTAACAAATAGTTAAGTTAGAACTGTAAAAGGAATCTTCTCTTTTAGAGTGTTTTGTTTTTTTTTTTTTTCCAGTATCAGCAACTTAAAATATCCCATTTTTGAAAATGCTCACTTGGAACAATCTGAGTTTTATTTTGACCAACCAAGTGTCATGGAAAGATCACAACAGCAGGACTTCTATTTGCTAAGTCCTGTTTCTTGCACTCACTGAAATCAGAGGGAGAATTAAAGTTTCAGTGGCTGAAAATTATCCACTAATTAGAACTAGAAGCAAGAAGCCATGAAGTACAGGTGATAACCATAAATCAGAACAATTACTCTGTCTACAAAAGCAACATGATCTAATCAGAGTCACCATACCAGCTGCTCATTTAATCTGGGGTTGCATGATGTTTTTTACTCCTTGTGAAATAACCCTGCTGAAGGAGCTTGAATCTGACAAATATACATTCTTCAGAATTATTCATTACTTCAAGGAGGTATTGGTATGCTGATGTTTGTTATTTTTACAGAAATTGTGGATCTGAAGAGAAAAAATTGACATTCAAAATGTGAAATTCCCTAACTATAATGCCACATTTTAACCTAGGATCAATATAGCACTTAAATTGGAAAAGATACTGAACTATGTATCTTTCCTTGTGATTGATATTGATTGAAATTAATTTATTATATACCTGTTGTCATTTTGTTTTAATACTGGCTTTAGGATATATATTAAGCTCTTATAAGTGGAATTATTTTATAGTGAAAAAATTAATATTTCTTAAATCATTATTTTAAATTCCTTACTTTCTCAGAGATTCCTGTGTACTTTAAGTAGGAAAATAACTATGTTAAATGTGTACATAGTAATAGCAACGTACAAGAAAATAATTATATATGAATGCTGTATCTTCTTGTAATATGGTAATTTTATCACCCATTATTTCTAGAGTTTAGATGTACAAAATATTCTATAGGACTTTGGAGGGGTTACATGCAACCTAACTCTTGCTCTCAAAAACATTATGTTTGTAGAGAAAATTAGATGCTTACAAAAATAACAACAATGTAGGGTTAAAAGTGATAAGGATTATTAAAGACAATAATAAAGCAAATAAAAGGTCAGAAACTTTCAATAATCTGATTTTACATACAGTATGGAATTACAATTATATGCAATAATATTCCTTATTATGTATAAAATACATAACGATTCCTTATTGTATACGTGATATAACTACCATTATTGTTATAAAATGTTATTTTCTGTCCTTAACTAGGTTTTGAATGTTATCTACTATTTTCAACTCCTGTTAAAATTTCCAGTAGATTCCAAACAGTGTCCTAAGCTATTGGAATGTAAGGATGAGTAAAATATGGTTTCTTCCATCAAATAACTCACAATCTAAGAGAATTATAGATATAAACAAACAATTACAATATAAAATGTTGACAGCAAAATAAAAGTGTGTACGAAGAGCTGTGGGAGCTCAGGGGAAGGAGTACTTAACTCTCCCAGCACAAGGCAGAAAAGCTTTCTAAACAATTTATGCAGAAATTTTAAAAAATAGTAGTATTGCCCGAGTAGAATAGGTTGGGAGGACATTAAGAAATATAATATAAACAGCACCTATACAGATATTGAAAGATGTGTATTACTCATTCTCAGAAGAGCTAAGAAGTTTGGTATAGTCAGAGCATAGATATGCAAAGAGGAAAATAGGAGATGAGCCCCAAAACACAGAGTAAAAAATGATGTTTTACAACATGATGGCAGTTGTACCTTACATACAATAAGAAGCCCTTACAAATCTAAAATAATTGAGTGCAAAAACAGATTTGCATTATAGAAGCATCACCTGACAATTCATGGAGTGGATGAGAAGTAGAGAAACTGGAGACAGAGAGAAAAAATAGGTTGGAAATATGTGGGGACAATCTGGATAGTGTGCGTAACTCTGAGTTGCAATAATGGACAAGTGATAAGAAGTTTTAATGCCGAAGAAACCAAATTTATTATAAAATGGAGTACTTGTTGAATTTGGCATTTGCAAAGACACTGATGAACAATCTGCATTTATACAGTCACTGGTCTTCTGAATGGTAGACGTGGGGTCAGAGAATAGGAGATATGAAGAAGAGACCATGGAGAGGAAGAGCGGGCAGGATTGAGAATTTAATTATGTATGAGAGATAGTATGCTAAAGTTGAAATCAGCCAAATAACTAATTTTCAAATGAGAAGGATAATTATGCTTTTAATAAAATTTCGGAGTCCACAAGGAAAAAAGTTTTCTGAGGGAAGAAAACAGGTTTTGTGTTATACACATACTGATCAGAACTTAGTTGACCATTCTGACCGGTGTGAGATGATATTGCATTGTAGTTTTGATTTGCATTTCTCTAATGATTAATGATGTTGAGCATTCTTTCATGTGTTTGTTGGCAATCTGTATATCTTCTTTGGAGAAATGTCTATTTAGGTCTGCCCATTTTTGGATTGGGTTGTTTGTTTTTTTGTTATTGAGCTGCATGAGTTGCAGCTCAATTTTGGAGATTAATCCTTTGTCAGTTGCTTCATTGCAACTATTTTCTCCCATTCTGAGGGTTGTCTTGTGGTCTTGTTTATGGTATCCTTTGCTGTGCAAAAGCTTTTAAGTTTCACTAGGTCCCATTTGTTTATTTTTGTATTTATTTCCATTTCTCTAGGAGGTGGGTCAAAAAGGATCTCGCTGTGATTTATGTCATAGAGTGTTCTGCCTATGTTTTCCTCTAAGAGTTTGATAGTGTCTGGCCTTACATTTAGGTCTTTAACCCATTTTGAGTTTATTCTTGTGTGTGGTGTTAGGGAGTGTTCTAATTTCATACTTTTACATGCAGCTGTCCAGTTTTCCCAGCACCACTTATTGAAGAGGCTGTCTTTTCTCCACTGTATATCCTTCCCTCCTTTATCAAAGAAAAGGTGACCATATGTGTGTGGGTTTATCTCTGGGCTTTCTATCCTGTTCCATTGATCTATATTTCTGTTTTTGTGCCAGTACCATACTGTCTTGATTACTGTAGCCTTGTAGTATAATCTGAAGTCAGGGAGCCTGATTCCTCCAGCTCCATTTTTCATTCTCAAGATTGCTTTGGCTATTCGGGGTCTTTTGTGTTTCCATACAAATTGTGAAATTTTTTGTTCTAGTTCTGTAAAAAATGAAGACTGGCCCATTTTTAATTGGGTTGTTTGCTTTCTTCTTGTTGAGTTTTAAATGTTCTTTGTATATTTTAGGTAGTGTATCTTCTGCAATTTTTTTCTCCCAGTCTGTGGCTTATCTTCTCTAGCTCTTGACATTGCCTTTTGGAGAGCAGAAATTTTTAATTTTAATAAAGTCAAGCTCATCAATTTTTTTCACGGATCATGACTGTGGTGTTGTATCTGAAATGTCTTCGCCATACTCAAGGTCATTTAGGTTTCCTCCTATGTTATTTTCTAGGAGTTTTATAGCTTTGCATTTTACATTTAGGCCTATTAACCAGTTTGTGTTAATTTTTATGAAGCACATGAAGTCTGATTCTAGATTCATTTTTCGGCACGTGGATGTCCAGTTGTTCCAGCAACATTTGTTTCAGAGACTATTTTTGCTCCATCGTATTGCCTTTGTTCCTTTGTCAGGGATCAGTTGTCTACATTTACATGGGTCTGTTCCTGGGCTCTCTATTTGTATCTTTGATTTATTTGTCTACACCATCTTGATTACTGTATCTTTATAGTAAGTCTTGGATAACTGATTCACTTTGTTGTAAAGCAGAAACTAACACACCATTGTAAAGCAATTATACTCCAATAAAGATGTTAAAAAAAAAAGAGAACAGTAAAAAAAAAAAAAAAGAACTTAGCTGAAAACTTAAGTCTTGTACTGAAGGTAAAGAAAGGGCTGAGCACATTCATGGTAGTCATTTGAATGAAGAGATAGTTTAACCATGATTAAGAATGAATTGGCAGTCTAAAGATACAAACGCCTGGTTATATAATGTCACGGGGATGTAATCAAACTAGTGTAATGTTATATGTCAATTATATCCCAACAAAACAAAAAGAATGAATTCACTTCGGGAGACAGTGCATAAATGAGGGGTAATCTAAAGAGAGACCTTTTGTCATGTCGATATTTACAGAGTTGGTAACAAAAGAGGAGTGTGGAAAGAGAATGACAAATCAGAGCTGACCAAAATACGATACTGTGGGACCCAAGGAAGCACAAAGTTTCAGAGTGGGCTGCTTCTGCTTCAGATGTTCCGAAGATACCAACAAGACTAAGAAAACTCTTGTATTTAATGGCTGGACGTTACTAGTGATTTTCCAAGGGAGTAATTGCATTTCATCAGCTGGAGAGGGACTTGGAGAGGAATAGATTCTGGGGGAATAGTTAATGGAGAGAAGACCACAAAATGGAGTTAGTAAATCCAAACCATTTTTTGAGCAAACCAGTAATGAAGGAATGAAACAGAACAAGACATTCCAGAGGACTCTGCTTCTTGAAATAGAAAATCCACTTCATATGTGCCACTTATAGAGAGGGGAATTAAAGAAGGTAGCTTACTCCAAAATGGCAGCAACTCATTGTTTACTGGAGTGAATGAAAAAGAAGGGAAACATCAAGGCAGTATTAATTAGTACATTTAGTGGCTAGCTTCTTGTAAGATTTACAAGAAGAAAATGAGACAGAGGAAAATATAAAAGAATGACAAAGACTCAGAGTCTCTGACTCCATTTTGGTACACACCATGAAGACAATCTAGTACTATTCCGTTTGTAAACAGAAGGCATTATATCATCCAAACTCGAACTTTTACGATACACTAAATTCTTTTGTTTTGATATTATTTTAACACATAAAACCTTGGTATCCGATGTATGGTTCATATACCAGGACATTAGCATCATCGGGCAGCTTGTTAGAAATGCAGAAACTTAGGTTCCACCCCAGGGTAACTGAATTATCATTTGAACTTTTAAAAGACCTATAGGTAATTAATATGCCCATTAAATTATGAGAAACACTTATTTATAACATATTAAGGTAAATAATATATTACCATTTGCATATGTGTAGCTGATGATTTTGCTATCTGTTAATTTATTATATACAGTCTACCTGTTTGGAAGAATATCTGTGGTTAATAAGTCTTTTTTTTTTTTTTTTGCCAAGAACCAACACAAATTTAATTTGTTCTTAGAAATCAGGGATATTAAAAACACAATAACATAACCATATGGAGCTAAAGTTTGAACAAAAATATGATATATTTTAAAGCAGAATTACAAACATATACAATGAGGACTTTTATCTGAAAAATAATTACTTGATTAATTTTAGTTGTTATTAAATGGTTCTCCAAGATGACTGAAACCAGACAGACTTTGAAAATGCAGGTGTCAATTACCTGTACATTGTATTTCAACACTTCTTTTACTGTATCCCCTCAAGCTCAAGTGTGGCACATCCACATACATTCTAACAGATTAGTAGCTATGGTTTAGGCTAACAAATAGCACGGTGGTTTATTGCAGCTTACTGAAAAAGACATTCTTATTCCTTTACCTCTATTCATAGATTTAAAAAACATTTAAAACCACTTGATATATTATTTTAAATCATTATTCAGTGCTCTAAATCTATAGCTAAGACAAATCAAAACAGAAAGAGAAAATATTGAGAGTGCATCTGGTTTGTGATGCCCCATGGATGAAGAAAGAAAGACAGGCACAAATTATGTGATGATTCTCTAATTAAAAGGTTGAGTGTAATTTTTCTCACTTTGAATGTCGAGTAGAATTAGTGACTTATTTGAACAAAACAGTGAAGTCAAAGTTACATTCTGGGATTTCCAAGGCTAGCTCAGAAGAACTCCTGCACCTTCTGCCTGGGTTTTTTTGGATCACTTTGTTTGGGAGCCCTGATCCATCATGATGGAAAATTCACAGGCAGTTGCTCTGGTTGACAGTCTCTGCAGAGTCCAGCCTAATAATCATTCTGATACCAAGCAGGGCCCTCTGGGGCTCTTGGGCACAAAAGTCTTTCTGTGTCCCCCATTTCTTTTTTTTTTTTCCCCCCATTTCTTTGATTACAGAAATAGGCTTTCTTTCAGCCTCCAAGACCTTCTCTGAGTAAGTCTTTCTGTGTCCCCCATTTCTTTTTTTTTTTTCCCCCATTTCTTTGATTACAGGAAATAGGCTTCTTTCAGCCTCCAAGACCTTCTCTGAGTTCCAGTTCAAGCAGTTGTTAATGAGGGAAGGGAGGGGATGTGAGACAAGGGAGAAACCAATAGTCAAGAGAAACAATAGTGCACCCTGGGGCAGGGTCCTGGTTCCCCATGAAGGGATATACACACAACAGTATCTTTGAGCTGTTTTGCAGCTACTGAAACCCCCACCAGGTGGGAGAAGTTAACTATATGCTGTCCACAAGCACGGAGACCCCAGACCAGTTTGAACCAGAAGGATGATGATACTGACTCCCACTTACCTCACCACCAACCAATCAGAAGAATGTCCATGAGCTGATAACACCCTCTTTGAACCATTACTATAAAACTTCTCACTACCCTTTCCATGCTGGGGCACATAGTTTTGAGGGCATTTGCCCGCTGTGGCACCCTTTGCCTGGCAAAGCAATAAAGCTATTCTGTTCTACTTCATTCAAAACTCTGTCCCTGAGATTTACTTTGGTGTTGGGGTACAGAGGTGAGATTCAGCTTCAGTACCCACCAAAGCACTAGACATAAGTGAAACCATCTTATAGACTCCAGATCAGTCATCTTCCAGGTGAATACCATTGAATGATATTTGTTGATGCCTCATGGAATAGAAGAATCTCCAGCCAAGCCCTGCCCAAATTCTTGACCCCAAAATTCATTAGATAAAGTAATATGGTTGTTATTTTAAGCCACTAAGTGTTTGGGTAGTGTGTTAAATAGCAATAGATAAATTAACTGTGGTTCCTCAAGTTACATGTTTTATATATACCATTCTTTCACTCCTTTTTTTAATGGAATAAATGTGAGCAATTTTTAATGCTACACAGAGCACTTCATATAGAGCTAGAAATTCATCTTACACACTTGGCTGCATCTTAGGTCAAGTACTATTCAGTAAACATTCACAGAATTGCATATGACAGGTAATATTTCACAATGGTTTCTTTATTCTCATGCTGGTGGTTTTGTACTGCTGAATTACTATAAATGAATTAGGATTTGAGAATAATTTTGAAAAGTAGAATCATACATTTTCCATTATGATTAGCTTAATTAAATACAGAACTCAGCCAAGGAAGTATGCAGAGGCTGAAATCCAATATTTTGAAATATAATTATGTTGAAATAAAAATTATATATTTTTCTACACTAAAACAGTCCCAAGTGGCATTAACATAACATACAAAGTGATTTTATATTTTATTCTACAATTGCCAGGAATTAGACAAATCCTACGATCTAAAATAGAAACTGCTCTCTTAAGCACTTGAGGTCTTTGTTCTCCATGGTCTTAGAAGCACATAATAAAATATTAATGATAGTGTATGATGATTAAACTATCATTTTTTCTCTAATGAAAATATTTTTATTAAAACATATTATGAGAAATATACCTATTTATAATAGTAAAAGTTAATTCTACTATGTTAGCTAGTTTTGTAGCACATACTAATGTATAAAAAGATCGAAGAAGTTTTATCTTTTCTTGTTTATATGTGCAGAATGACTTTTCAATTAAGTATTTTTATCAACTTGCCCCATTCCTGAGAAAGTCTGACTGTAAGATATAGAGTTACTATTTATTCAATCACTTTAATTTTTTTTTTCTATTTTCTGCCAGTGATGTCAGACAAGATAAAGAGAAAGGCAGCCTTGCTTAGTGGAAAGAGTGCCCTAGTCTTCAAAGTTCAGAAGACCATGATTTACCCAGCTCTTGGCCAAATTACTTCATCTCTTTGAGCAACAGTTTCCTCACCTATAAAATGAGAATATCATCTCCTTGCAAAGTCCTTGTATTAAGTTAAATAATCTAAGCAAATCAACACAGCTAGCAGCACATGAATAATCTATCAATAGACAGCTATTTACTATTATGAATACTACCACTTCTCTCATAACTATTCTGATTACCACACAGTTTGATTTGAATTACTCACTAATCTGGGGAAATATATAGTTGCAACATAAGGAAACTACGATATGTTCTGTTTATAATCTCTTATTGATGAATATTTATGTATTACATGTTGGATACAAATTCTTTCCTAAACAATTGTGATTATTCTATAATATCTCACTGAGATGATCAAGCCCTTTGCACACACAGTAATTTCTCATGAAGTTTTTCTTCCAATGCATTATCAGACACCAAAACAGGTAAAGGTTACATTAAGTTATTAATTACAATACATCATTACACATCACCATACATTTGCTAATTCTTAAAAACTCGATTGTGTATGCAAATATTCTGAGAGAAATCTAAACACAAGATGAAGAACAAAAGCCTGTCTTTAGCTAGGTGTGAGGGGATGTAGGTATTGCTAGAAGACATGTATTATATAGAACAAAAAGCAGAGACAAATTTAAAAACCTGAAAAATTTTGCATCCATTCAAAAGACTAACTGGCCACACTCACTGAAATAATTAGATACCAGCAAAAATAAAACAACAGAACTATTTAAGAGAACTAAAGGTGAGAAATTTGTTCAACACTGATAATCTGTAATCACAGATAAATTAACATCTAATATTTAATTAAAATTGCCAGTTGTCAAAGCAACAATGACAATGTACACTGAAATGCTTTTGAAATATCATAAAGGAATTCTTGTGTAAATAAGTAATATTTTCCAAATATATATTATTCAGTATCTTGAAGGCAATATTAAATGGCATTTATGTACACATAAAGTATATTCTGAAGGCTATGATGACAGCTATTTTTTTTTTAAACATCTTTATTGGAGTATAATTTCTTTACAATGGTGTGTTAGTTTCTGCTTTATAACAAAGTGAATCAGCTATACATATACATATATCCCATATCTCCTCCCTCTTGCGTCTCCCTCCCACCCTCCCTATCCCACCCCTCTAGGTGGTCACAAAGCACCGAGCTGATCTCCCTGTGCTATGTGGCTGCTTCCAACTAGCTAGCTATTTTACGTTTGGTAGTGTATATATATCCATGCCACTCTCTCACTTCGTCACAGCTTACCCTTCCCCCTCCCCGTGTCCTCAGTCCATTCTCTAGTAGGTCTGAATCTTTATTCCCGTCTTGTCTCTAGGTTCTTCATGACCCTTTTTTTTTTTTTTTTTTTAGATTCCATATATATGTGTTAGCATAAGGTATTTGTTTTTCTCTTTCTGACTTACTTCACTCCGTATGACAGGCTCTAGGTCCATCCACCTCACAACAAATAACTCAATTTCATTTCTTTTTATGGCTGAGTAATATTCCATTGTACATATGTGCCACATCTTCT
>NC_041222.1:52352016-52355326 GCF_002837175.3 Physeter macrocephalus
AGTTCTATTTTTAGTTTTTTAAGGAACCTCCATACTATTCTCCATAGTGGCTGTATCAATTTACATTCCCACCAACGACAGTTATTGTTAATTAAAACCATTTGTTGAATGAAATATTTTATTGGCAGCCACACATGCTGCAGCCTTTAAAGACCACATACTCACAAAAAAATCTCATTACTCACGATTCAACTTCAGCAAAATACCAATCATTATGTCATGGACAGGACATAATCTATTTTCTTTTCAATCCATTTGTGATAGAACCTAATACAGCAGAATAGTTAAGCGTACTTGTTTTCATAGAAAATAGCCTTTGATGTGCAACAGAACTGGTAAAAAATAAATCATTTCTAAATAATGTTGCCATACACATTGGATTAGCACTGGGATTATTGTTTATATTATCCAGTATGTGATCTCAAAAATAATTCAACAACCCACATTTTCTGAAATCATCCAGGGAGGAAAAAGTGTCACAGGTGAATTATCAAAAGTAAGTTCTTTCCTTTAGAATGCTCAACATCACTAATCATTAGAGAAATGCAAATCAAAACTACAATGAAGTATTAAGTCAGAAAGAGAAAAACAAATACTATATGCTAACACATATATATGGAATCTAAAAAAAAAAAAAAAGTAAATGGTTATGAAGAACCTAGTGGCAGGACAGGTATAAAGATGCAGACATAGAGAATGGGCTTGAGGACACAGGGAGGGGGAAGGGTAACTGGGACGAAGTGAAAGACTGTCATGGACTTATATATACTACCAAATGTAAAACAGATAGCTAGTGGGAAGCAGCCGCATAGCACAGGGAGATCAGCTCGGTACTTTGTGACCACCTAGAGGGGTGGGATAGGGAGGGTGGGAGGGAGACGCAAGAGGGAGGAGATATGGGGACATATGTATATGTATAGCTGATTCACTTTGTTATACAGCAGAAACTAACACACCACTGTAAAGCAATTATACTCCAATAAAGATGTTTTAAAAATAAATAAAAATAAAACAGCAAAAAAAGTTCTTTCCTTTAATATATATATTAAATATATCTAAAATATGTTAAATGCTTAGTTTCTCTCTTTAACAACCATGTTGTACAAGTTCATCTTATTTTTGGTGATATGTTTGCAGCAGCCCTACTCCTCTGGGCTTCTTTCTGCTATATAAAGGACTATTGAAAGCTAGAGTTATTTGTCCACACCAACAAGGGCTCCACATTGCTATGCTTTGAAATGCCTTATGCCTACTACGGTTTTCTCTCATTTTCTCTTTCCGTGCCAGTTTTTATTTCTCAGGGACACATGCCTACCTCTAAGAATTCTCCCACTCACCCTCTTAGGTGGCCCTTTTAAATTAGTAATATGAGAAAAAAATATGACTGATCTTGTAAGGACTTGCTCAGAACTAAGAATGGGGAGATGCTAAATGACACAAGGAGAGGTTCCTCTGTAAGAACTGGTACTATTAATGGCAGGGATTAGATAATGTTTGTTTTGGCTATAGAATTCTACCTAGTTTAGGGCTATTGACTGGGTTTGTGATAGTCACAGAGGTAAGAAGGATTTCTGGAAAAATATGCTTGCAGAAAGTTCTGCAATTTTATTAATTTTAGGACATTTGCCTCTGATACATAAATATGTATTTAATTTTTCATTGCACCTGGAGGTTTTCTTCCTAGTTGCAATTCTCTTCTTGTCTACTTTTGCTGGTAGAGTTTATCCAGGGTAAAAAGGGAGGGAAAGAAGAAGCTTTTACTTGTCAGATAACTATTAATTGATGCAAATTCACTTTAAAGTTTGGTGGAAATTTGCATAATACCTGGCTTTCCAACAGTTGGATTCAGGATGCCAATGAAAAGTCAACAAGGCGTATTTTTTGCATTCCTATTTAGTTGAAATCTCATGGTAAATTAATTAAAACTACAATTTCTTAAAATTATAATTTTACTAAATTGAATTTTTCCTCTACTTTGTCAATGCAAGAAGATCTTTTTGGGGACTCTCCAGGTTGCATTATATAGCATCAATTGTACTACGAGCTTCTTGAAAACAGTAATCTTATCTTTTCATGTCTGTAGTCTTAATTTCATGAGTAAATGAATATCAAGAGTTTAAGACCTTATAACACATTTCCTTTCCCTGAATAACGTAACACATAAATTTAAAGGTAAGAACACATGGTTTTGCAGAGATTCAAATACCAAAACAAACAGAGTAATATTAACAAAAAATAAGTCATGAACACTTTAAATTCTCTTACAACTTTCCGAATTCCTGTTGTATTTCTATTTATCTTGTAGGTTGTATTGTCTATTTTGAAGCATTATCCTCATTATTTATACAATATCATCAACATTTACTAAATGTTAAGAAGTCATCAATGAGACAAGGCAAGATGGCGGAAGAGTAAGACGCGGAGATCACCTTCCTCCTCACAGATACATCAGAAACACAGCTACACGTGGAACTTCTCCTATAGAACACCCACCGAACGCTGGCAGAAGACCTCAGACCTCACAAAAGGCAAGAAACCCCCCACGTACCTGGGTAGGCAAAAGAAAAAAGAATAAACAGAGACAAAGAATAGGGACGGGACCTGCACCAGTGGGAGGGAGCCGTGAAGGAGGAAAGGTTCCCACACACTAGAAGCCCCTGCGCGGGCGGAGACTGTGGGTGGCGGAGGGGGAAGCTCCGGAGCCTCGGAGGAGAGCGCAGCAGCGGGGTGCGGAGGGCAAAGCGGAGAGATTCCCGCACAGAGGATCGGTGCCGACCAGCACTCACCAGCCCGAGAGGCTTGTCGGCTCACCCGCCGGGGCGGGCGGGGGCTGGGAGCTGAGCCTCGGGCTTCAGTCGGATCCCAGGGAAAGGTCTGGAGTTGGCAGAGTGAAAACAGCCTGAAGGGGCTAGGGCGCCACGGCTAGCCGGGAGGGAGTCCAGGAGAAGTCTGGAGCTGCCGAAGAGGCAAGAGACCTTTTCTTCCCTCTTTGCTTCCTAGTGCGCTAGGAAGGGGTTTAAGCGCGCCGCTTAAAGGAGCTCCAGAAACGGGCGCGAGCCGCGGCTGTCGGCGCGGACAGCAGAGACAGGTGTGGGATGCTCGGGTTGCTGCTGCCGCCACCAAGAGACCTGTGTGCGAGCACAGGTCACTCTCCACACCGCCCCTCCCAGGAGCTCGTGCAGCCCGCCACTGCCGGGGCCCCGGGATCCAGGGACAGCTCCCCCGGGAGAACGCGTGGCGCGCCTCGGGCCGGTGCAGCGTCACGCCGGCCCCTGCCGCCGCAGGCTCGCCCCGCATCCGTGCCCCTCCC
>NC_041222.1:52355395-52356209 GCF_002837175.3 Physeter macrocephalus
GCGCACCGCGTAAAGGAGGTCCAGAAACGGGCGCGGAGCTGCCGAAGAGACAGGAGGCTTTTTTTTGCCTCTTTGCTTCCTGGGGCACGAGGAGAGGGGATTAAGGGCACCGCGTAAAGGAGCTCCAGAAACGGGCGCGAGCCGCGGCTGTCGGCGCGGACAGCAGAGACGGGAGTGGGACGCTAGGGTTGCTGCTGCCGCCACCAAGAGGCCTGCATGCGATCACAGGTCACTCTCCACACCTCCCCTCCCGGGAGCTCGTGCAGCCCGTCACTGCCGGGGTCCCGGGATCCAGGGACAGCTTCCCTGGGAGAACACGTGGCACGCCTCGGGCCGGTGCAGCGTCATGCCGGCCCCTGCCGCCGCAGGCTCGCCTCGCATCCGTGTCCCTCCCACCTCCCGGCCTGTGCCAGAGTCCCCGAATCAGCTGCTCCTTTAACCCCGTCCTGTTTGAGCAAAGGGAAGACGCCCTCGGACGACCTACACGCAGAGGCGGGGCCAAGTCCAAAGCTGAACCCCAGGAGCTGTGCGAACAAAGAGGAGAGGGGGAGGTTTTTCCCAGCAGCCTCAGAAGCAGCGGATTAAAGCTCCACAATCAACTTGAAGTGCCCTGCATCTGTGGAAAACCTGAATAGACAGCGAAATATCCCAAGTTGAGGAGGTGGACTTTGGGAGCAAGATATACTATTATTTTCCCCTTTTTTCTTTTTCTGAGTGTGTATGTGTGTGCTGCGGTGTGAGATTCTGTCTGTATAGCTTTGTTTCCACCATTTGTCCTAGGGTTAGACCGACCCGTTTTTTGTTTTTTGTTTTT
>NC_041222.1:52360550-52376590 GCF_002837175.3 Physeter macrocephalus
GGGGGAAACTAACACACTATTGTAAAGCAGTTATACTCCAAAAAAGATGTTAAAAAAAAAAAAAAAGTCATCAACTATGACTTTCTCTAACTTTCTCAATAATCTCTATCTCATATTTGCAGTGGCAAGGTATTATACGTGCACTATTTCATTGTGGCAAAGGCATACATCTAACCAGATTTTACAAGGCCTACATTCAGGTAGTAAACTCAGACCTGAATAATAAAAAAAACTGAAAATAGAACTGATAAATTACTATAAAACAAGAAATGAATAATGAGCTATTTTGATTTATAATATTCATTTCCATTTCATATAAGCAATCTATCTTAATACATACTACAAAACCTTGCATCTGATTTATTACGTAGTACATTTCACATTTGGCTGTTCTAAAATAGAAAGACAGTATTTGGGTAATGTAGCAGATCACTTCTATGTAGCAGAGGCAAAATTTAAAAACTTTAAAGTGTCAAAAATAAAAGTTCTACTTGTTCTGTGTTATTGCCCTCAGTACTGCAATCACCATTTGTATAGTAGCATTCATTTCATCACACTTTGGAGATTTAGAGATAGTTTGTGTACACAGGTTGATTTGCCCGCGTTTATGTATGTATGGATATGCTTGCACGGGAAACCTAATTATTAAATCCAACTAACAGAATCTTCTTCTGCATTTTATATGGGTTTATGTAAATATTTATGAAAGTATCTTCTAGTCCAAATATACTGCAGTTTAGTAGAAAGCAATTGTTTTGATCACATCCAACAAGCATAGGCTTTTTGCAAGTAGATCTTGTTACCTATTATGTAAAACATAGAGAATAGGTCTCTAGTGTCACTACTATGAATGCCACTTTACTAAGTAGAAAATATGCCCAAGTGAGATGAATTTATTTGTGTAGCAAATACACTTTAGTGGGTATAGTTTAATGTCTTATTTGATCTTTGTTACAGAGGTGTAAAGTAAGTAGGAGGGCATACTACTCCATTTTTACTTTAAAGAAACTAAAGCTCAAATGAGGTTAAGTAGCTTGGCTTATTTAAATAGCTGATCAGTAGCATAAGGAGGGAAAAACCCCAGAACTCTAAAATTTAAGTCTTTTGCTCTTTCACGTATCAAGAGGTAACTACAGTTGACCCTTGAACAACACAGGTTTGAATTGTGCTGGTTCACTTATACATGGATTATTCTCAATAGTAAATACTGCAGTACTACATGATGCAGGGTTGGCTGAATCTATGGATGAGTAACTGCACATATGGAGGGCCGACAGTAAGTTACACATGAATTTTCAATAGCACGAATGGTCTGTGCCCCGACCTTCACATTGTTCAGGGGCAACTGTAACAATGAAAGAATGATTCAGAAACTTACTAAAGATTTAGGCCTACAATAATGTAATTCAATTCTTAGCAAAGACAGACAGAAACTTGACTGATTTTATTCCAACTACTTAATTCCTGATTATGAATTGGGTAACAATTCAGTGAATTTAAAGGAATGCTTCTTTATTTAAGATCACTCTAACTTCATTAAAAGATTTTGTATTGTCAATTCTAATAAGACTATTTGTACAGTTTTTATTGTTAATTAAAAACACTCATGAGAGAACTGGAAATTTTTATTTACCAAAGGAAATTTTAACTAAATCTTGTTTTATTTTGAAATTCTTTTAGGTTAAACAAGACTATACTATTTTAATTTGAAAACATGCAGAAATTTACCTAAGTTATTATCATGAGTTGATACCAATCAGAGGATAACTGGATGTATATATAGAGGTTAGTTGATATATGTAGATAGTATATCACATACGTCATATATATGCTTATAACAAGTGATTTGTTGCTGTCTACTTTGTAATTTTCAGTGGATTAAAATTTAACTCTAGCAACAACAAAAATTAAAAAGTCAAATAAAAACTTAGATTACTTATTTTCTCATTTTAAGGGTTGATTCTCAGAGATAGAACATATACTGAGAAAAATGATTTCTATTAGTTACAGCCACTTTGTTTTAGTGGTTCTCAACAAAGGGAAATTTTAGCATCCATGTGACTGTGGCAATGTCTAGAGACACTCTTGACTGTTAGTACTGGTAGGTTGCTACTGCATGTAGTACATAGACGCCAGAGATGCTGCTAAACATCCTACGACATACAGGACAGTCTTCAAGGTCAACCGTTTGAAGGTTGAGAAACACTGGTTTATTCAAATAACTCTTACTGTGGGTTACAAGTGAGATGAATTTGCATAGCCTAAATAATTAGACAGGTTTGCTTCAGAGTCAAGGCATGACTTCTAAGCTAAACAGCTACATCCAACTATATGAAGAGTCGTTCCCTGGGAAAATAAACTGGTAATAGTGCCCTCAACACAAATACTGTCTTTTCGATGCATGAACGTATGTACTTTTTCCTTTAGGATTCAATCCAGCGTTAGTGCTTTGAGATCTTGCGCCAGCTTAGCAGCACACAGACTCAAACTAGTTTTTCATTGATTTTAACATGCAGAAGTTAATTTTGAGTTTCTATGACATATGAAACCAAATATAAAATAACTATAATAAAAGAAAATAATACCCATTGAATATTTTCTCTCATTCGCTTCTGATTTGTTTTATTAGTGAACGTGAAAATAGTAGCCATCTGGACTGGAAAGGAAACAATAACATTTCCCATTTCTAAAAGAAAACAGCAATAACCATAAGCCTGAAGAAATAAAATTCATCACATTTTCTCCCTTATTGCTTCAGCCTAGAGACACATAGACAGTCTGACAAGTCTGAGACATGAACGTAAACTTTGATTGCGATTTAAAAAAAAAAGTTTATTTTACTTTTTACTTCAGTTCATTAATATTTTTAATTTCCATGCTACCAAAAGCACGATATTCTCTCTTTTTGTCAAAAACAAATTAAACCCTCAGGGAAGGAGAAACACTACCCCACGAGAAAAGGTTCCTTCCTCAGCTTGTCAAGAAAAACATTCCTAACTACTGGAATTGTTGACAGCAAATCTCTGCCAGGTAACACACCTATTTGTGACACGTTACTATTTTTGAACAGACATGTATCCTTCAGATACTATAATAAAATTTTTAAACCAATTAAACTGACAAAAGCTTTTTTCAGTTTATCCCGTTGGTCTCAGAATAATGCAAATTTATTTGCTCCATTTGAGCACTTGAAACCCAATAACATACCAAGAGGACCTAAAAAACACATTAAAAGTAACCTATTACCTAATCTAGCTTTTTAAAAACTTCCACAAAACATTTTTTATGGTGCTTATTAACTGTTTTCAATAGAAGGTTAGGTGATTGCTATAGTGCCAGAACTGAAAAGATGAAGCCTATGAGGGATGAGGAATATACAATACACTAATAAACAACTCATTTGCTAAATTAGCCACTAATCTTGTCCAATTTGACTTGTTCAAATCCTTGAAAAACAATCCTAATATTCAGCACATTTTAATCCATACACAAACTTTTAAGTAAAATAGCTATAAATGGGCAAGATTATTTCATTTGAAAATGATCCACTGCACTGATGTCCACATTTGCTACTTTATGTATTCATTTATTTATTTTTGGCCACAGCTTCGTGGCATGTGGGATCCTAGTTCCCCAACCAGGGATCAAACCTGGGCACAATAACATTTCCCATTTCTAAAAGAAAACAGCAATAACCATAAGCCTGAAGAAATAAAATTCATCACATTTTCTCCCTTATTGCTTCAGCCTAGAGACACATAGACAGTCTGACAAGTCTGAGACATGAACGTAAACTTTGATTGCGATTTAAAAAAAAAAGTTTATTTTACTTTTTACTTCAGTTCATTAATATTTTTAATTTCCATGCTACCAAAAGCACGATATTCTCTCTTTTTGTCAAAAACAAATTAAACCCTCAGGGAAGGAGAAACACTACCCCACGAGAAAAGGTTCCTTCCTCAGCTTGTCAAGAAAAACATTCCTAACTACTGGAATTGTTGACAGCAAATCTCTGCCAGGTAACACACCTATTTGTGACACGTTACTATTTTTGAACAGACATGTATCCTTCAGATACTATAATAAAATTTTTAAACCAATTAAACTGACAAAAGCTTTTTTCAGTTTATCCCGTTGGTCTCAGAATAATGCAAATTTATTTGCTCCATTTGAGCACTTGAAACCCAATAACATACCAAGAGGACCTAAAAAACACATTAAAAGTAACCTATTACCTAATCTAGCTTTTTAAAAACTTCCACAAAACATTTTTTATGGTGCTTATTAACTGTTTTCAATAGAAGGTTAGGTGATTGCTATAGTGCCAGAACTGAAAAGATGAAGCCTATGAGGGATGAGGAATATACAATACACTAATAAACAACTCATTTGCTAAATTAGCCACTAATCTTGTCCAATTTGACTTGTTCAAATCCTTGAAAAACAATCCTAATATTCAGCACATTTTAATCCATACACAAACTTTTAAGTAAAATAGCTATAAATGGGCAAGATTATTTCATTTGAAAATGATCCACTGCACTGATGTCCACATTTGCTACTTTAAAAATAAAATGCTCATGGCCTTCCATCTTATTTCTGCCAGATAAGCTCAGACATAAAGTTTTTAATACTTTTTATTTAATAACAAAGCTTAAAGGCATAAGTTTTTCTTGTATGTTGTTGAAACAAGACAGAATCAAAGCCTGAGGACATCTGGGGTGGGGAGATTATGGTTCTAACCACAGAAGAATGCTAAGAAGCATCAGGAATGTCACTTGTCCTCCTAGATCTCTAGAGCTCATGCCACACACTATGAAGAACAGCAAAAAATATGTACCATACTTCTGTCCTTGCTTACTTACAGTGAATGGAGTGGAAAGTTATCATAAACAATGAGGGAAAATTTACAATAACAGTGAGCTTATGCCAAGTGCAAAATACAGGGTCCAAACTATAAATTAATGGTAGTTTAAGGCCAAGAGAGATTAATCTCTGACATCTTAAATTATTAGAAGAACTAAAATAGAGCTGGCCCATGAAAGGATGGCTCACTTAAAAAATAAATAAATAAATGCAAAGCATTCCAAATCACCCACTTGTCTGGATCAAGGAAGATACTATATAAACTATTTCATTCATACTCTTTTCTTTTAATTATTTCTTTTTAATGGTAAGCTTCCGAGAAACACAGGAGAAACTGTTACATTCTAGACACTCCTCAGGAATTCTGCTACACAAACCATTGGTTGGACACTTCATCAGATAAGGAGGAGTTTCAGTACTTCCTGTTGCCCTGGGAATTACTGTGAATATTTATGCTGGTCTTAGATACTTTATTGACTGAGCAAGAAACTGCAAATGCTCTAAAACTGAGGATCCACTGTAGGAGAAGAAGTAGAACTGTGAGAGGGACAGCAGCACCCATCAGAAGCAGGGGAGGCCCACAGTGGGCCTGTGAGGGCTGTCACCTGGCCAGCACCCATTCGCGTTCTTTTCAGCACAGGAACATTAAGGAACATAAGAACAGAATATTGGTAGAATAAATCTGCAATATGGTGTTGGCAGATTTCACTAAAATTATGGTCATTTGTTTCAATTTTATAATATGGGGCTTTGGTGAGGCTTAATTTCATACTCTTCCTTATTAATCATGGTTTTCTTTTCCATAGTTGTGTCTCTACAATATAAGTGCTGGGAAACTCTCAAAAAGAACTTCTAAGAAGGTAAATATCCTCCCTACTTCTAGCCACCAGCAAGCTTTTTACTTATCTAAATTTCATATTCAAAATAGAGTGTTGTGTCTGAAGTAGCTGATACAGATATATAATGGTATAATGAGACAAATGTATCTTTAAAGCAGGTGGTCCATTTGAGCAAAAGATTTATTATATACAAATTAGTATACAGAAATAAGGGACACTGATTTGCCTCACTGGATCTTCCTATATTTAAAGCTTAGATTAAGTTGCATTTTTTTTACTCCTATAGGGTTACAGTATATTTTGTCTTATAACCATTTTGCAGAGAAGGTTCACTGGATTAATACATTTTTGCACAGCAACAGTATAAACTGCTCTGATAAATCATTGCAACACTAAATATTAATTCGAAATCAAACTGCAAGTTGCAAGGACTGACTTGGCCTCTGTCCATAATCATACAATTCTGGGCAAATGTGAGACAATTTTGAGAGCTCTTATGATTGGCATGAAACATAGTTTGGCATATAAATATAAAAATGGAAAATATAATGACAATAAGAATACCATTTCACTAATTTAAATCAGTGAGTGAAATACCGATTGCTCAGTAATGGAATTGAGACAATTAGCTAGTTCTTGGCCACAAAAATGAAGCTATATTTCTTTGGCATGCTTCGCAGCAAAATTAAGTTTAATCCAAAGTAGAAATGAAATAAATAAACACTAAAATAGCAAAACAAAAGTGAGTTAGTATAGAATCTTGAAATAGGGAAATTCTTTCTAAACATGGCATGAAAACCAGAAACAATAGAGGAAGCAACTAGTAAATTTAACAACAGAAAAAATTCTGAGTAGCAAAATACATTACAAACTTGAAAAACAAGACAAAAATCTCTTGATGTTCTTAAAATACACATATTTTAATGTTTAAGAGCTTGTACAACTTGGTAAGAATTTTTAAAAATCCTATTGAAAAATGGGCAAGGACTTAAAGCAAATATTGACAGACTTAAAGGGATACATGGACAGCAATGCAATAATAGTAAGGGACTCTAATACCCCACTTTCATCAATGAATAGATCATCTAGACAGAAAATCAGTAAGAAAACATTGGCCTTAAATGACATGTTAGATCAGATGAACTTAACAGGTATATATACAGAATATTTCACACCAAAGCAACAGAATATACATTCTTCTCAAGTGCACATAGAACATTCTCCAGAATATATTATGTGTTAGACCACAAACAAGCCTTAATAAATTTAAGAAGATTGAAACCATATCAAGCATCTTTTTTGACCATAATAGTATCAGACTAGAAATTAATTACAGGAAGAAAACTGGAAAATTCACAAATATGTGGAGATTAAACATGTTACTGAACAACCAATGGGTCTGAGTACAAATCAAAAGAGAAATTAAAAAAATACTTTGAGACAAATGAAAATGGAAATGGCAAGGTACTAGCATTTATGGGATGCAGCAAAACAATTCCAAGAGCAAATTTCATAGTGATAAATGCCTACATAAAGAAACAATGAAAAACTCAAATAAACAACCTAACTTTACACCCCAAGGAACTAGAAAAAGAAGAACAAACGAAGACCAAACTTAGTAGATGGAAGTACATAACAAAGATCAGAGCGGTAATAAAGTAAATAAAGACTAAAAAGACAACAGAAAAGATCAATAAAAGAGTTGGTTCTTTGCAAAGGTAAAAGAAATTGATGAACCTTTAGTTAGGCTCATTTTGAAAAAGGAGAAGGCTACTAACACACCATTGTAAAGCAATTATACTCCAATAAAGATGTTAAAAAAAAAAAAAAAGAAAAAGGAGAAGGCTCAAAATCAGAAATGAAAGAGGACATATCACAACTGATACCACAGAAATACAAAGGATCATAAGAGACTACTATGGCCAATTATATATTAACAAATTGGACAACCTATAAGCAGATAAATGTTTAGAAACATACAACCTACAAAAGACTAAGTTGTAGAGAAATAGAAAATCTGAACAGACTGATTACTAGTAAGGAGATTGAATGACAAACTTACCAACAAAAGTCCAGGACCAGATGGCTTAACTAGTGAACTCTACAGAATATTTAAAGAAAAAATTCATATCCATACTTAGGAAACACTTCCAAAAAAATTGAAGGGGAGGAAACTTTTCCAAATTCATTACATGAGACCAGCATTACCCTTATACCAAAACCAGACAAGGATGCCACAGGAAAATAAAATACAATTACAAGCCAATGTCCCTGATGAACATAAGTGCAAAAATCCTCAAAATATTAGCAAACCAAATTCAACAGTACACTAAAAGGATCATACACCATGATCAAGTGAGATTTATTCCAGGGATGTAAGGATGATTCAACATATGCAAATTATTCATTGTGATATGCCACATTAAAATGAAGGATAAAAATCATATGATCACCTCAATCGATGCAGAAAAAGCACTAGACAAAATTCAACATCCATTCATGATAAAAATCTCAACAAAGTGGATATAGAGGGAACATATCTCAATGTAATAAAGGCCATATATAAAAGGCAGACCATGCATTGATAAGAGGGAGCACAGAACCAAAAATAATAAAGACCATATATAACAAGTCCACAGGTAACATCATACTCAATGATAAAAAGCACAAAGCTGTTCCTCTAAGATCAGCAACAAGATAAGGATGCCTACTCTCACCACTTTTATTCAACATAGTATTGGAAGTCCTAGCCAGATCAATTAGGCAAGAAAAATGAAAAAGCATTCAAATTAGAAAGCAAGAGGGAAAACTGTCACTATTTACAGATGACATGAAACTATATCTAGAAAAACCTAAAGACTCCAACCAAACACACATATACACACACATACACACACACAAACCTGTTAGTAAAACTACAGGATACAAAGTTAATATACAAAAATCTGTTGCATTTTAATATACTAATAATGAACTATAAGAGATTAAGAAAGTAATCCCATTTGTAATTTTATCAAAAAGAGTAGTATGCTTAGGAATAACTTTAACCAAAGAGGTAAAAGACCTGTGTACTGAAAACTATAACACAATGTTGAAAGAAAATGAAGACAATACAAATAAATAGGAAATTATTCTGTACTCATGAATTGGAAGAATTAATATTGTTAAAATGCCCGTACTACCCAAAGCAACATACAGATTCAATGCAATCCCTATCAAAATTCCATGGCATTTTTCACAGAAATAGAACAAACAAACCAAAATTTGTATGGAGCCACTAAAGACCCTGGGTACCCAAAGCAATCTTTAGAAAGAAGAGCAAAGATGGAGACATTGTGTTCCCTTATTTCAAATTATATTACAAAGCTATAGTAATCTGAACACTATGATATTTGGCATAAAAACACACACAGAGATCAATGGTACAGAATAAAGAGCCCAGAATAAACCCATCAATATATGATCAACTAACTTATGACAAAGGAAGCAACAATATACAATGAAGAAAGGGCAGAATCTTGAATAAACAGTGTTGGGAAAACTGGACAGCTACATATAAAAGAATAAAACTTGACCATTATCTTACACCACACACAAAAATTAACTCAAAATAGATTGAAGACGTGAACCCTGAAACCATAAAATTCTTAAAGGAAAACAGGCAGTAAGCCTCTCGACATCAGCCTTGGTAATGAATTTTTTGGATTTGACCCCAAAGGCCAAGGTAACAAAAAAAACAAGTGGCACTACCTCTATCTAAAAAATATGGCCCAGAAATAGAAACCATCAACAAAATGAAAAGGTAACCTATGGAATGGGAGAAAGTCTTTCCAAATCATATATCTGACAAAGGGTTAATGTTCAAAATATATAAAGAACTTTTACAACTCAGCAACAAAAAAGCAATCTGATTAAAAAATGGGCAGAGGATCTGAATAGACTTTCTTCCAAAGAAAATATACAGATACCAACAGATACATGAAAAATTGTTCAACATCACTAATCATCAGGAAAATGCAAATCAAAACCACAAGGTATCACCCAATACCTATCAGAATGGCTATTATCAAAAAGATAAAAGTAAGTATTGGTGAGGATGTGGAGAAAAGGGAACCCTGGTTCACTGTTGGTGGGAATGTAAATTGGTATGCCACTAAGGAAAACAGTATGGAAACTGCAAAAAAGTTAAAGATAAAACTATCATATGATCCAGCATTTCCACTTCTGTGTATGTATCTTAAGAAAATAAAATGCTAATCCAAAAAGACATCAGCACCGCCATGTTCACTGCAACATTATTTCCAATAGCCAAGGCATGGAAACAACCTAAGTGTCCATCAAATGGATGAATGGATAAAGAAATGTGGTGTGTGTGTGTGTGTGTGTGTGTGTGTGCGTGCGTGCGTGTGTGTGCATAAATATATAAAAATAAATAAATATAAATATATAGTGGAATATTATTCAGCCATAAATAAAGAATGAAATCTTGCCATCTGCAACAACATGGATGGATCTCGAGGGCACTATGCTAACTGAAATAAGAGATAGACTGTTTTGGTTCATTTCTAGAGGCAAAGAATGAACACTTGTTTCAGATAAAACTAAAAAAGATGGAATATATATTAAAGCCATGAAAATGCTCAACTTACAGATACTTGATATGTAGATGAAGAATAGAATGCATCACATTACTATAAGAATGTATTTGTTTGTAACAATGAGCACTTTCACCTGAGCATGAAAAAGAACATATTTTCAAAATCCTATTCCAAACAGATATTAAGCAGAGACATGAATAAAATGAAACAATTTCATAATCAAACCAGTGCTAATAAACTTTTTAATGAGTTTATCTTTCAAAAAAGAATGCATTAAGCTCACTCATTTTGTTTACATCATTTTGGTGGCCATTTAAACCACAATCTAGTAACTTCAGTTTTGAAAATAACAGAAACGCAAAGAAAGATTTTAAGCCAAAGTGCCTTGTGATTCCAAGGGAAAGTTTACCACGGATGTGGAGCAGAGGCACTTATTCCATAACTCAGTCCTACAAGCCTTGGACAGTTTAGGGAATGATGGGAAGAATGAGCCAGTTTTCCGTGCAGTAGATGGAAGCAATTATACTTGGTGTGGTAACCAGCCCCCGCTTTCGATTATCAGACACTCCATTTATAAAAAGAACATTGGAACATAAAAACTATTTGATACTTCTGGCTGTAATACTCTCATGGTAAAAAGTATATATTTGTAAGACTCAAAAAATAATGTTAAAAAACTGGTAGTGAAAGACGTGAAACAAAAGATCCAATTTTTCTCTAAGTCAATCTTGAGTAAAAATTCTAATCATTCCTAACTTCTCAGAAAATACCCTCCTTAAAATTTCCTTACATACCTATGGTGAATTGAGCACTGGTGTTAAACCATCAGCAGTTCAAGGAATTCTGCTCTTTTCTATTATGGAAGCTTGAGAGATAATAGCATATGTTTTACAAACATAAAATTCATCTTTAGTATGTCAAAGAATAGATGTAAGCATAAAATAAATACTTGAGCTCTCCACTGTCACTCTGTAAAGAAAGTACACCAAAATATTTTCCTTTATAAAAGAAAATGACATTGCAAGCCTGAAAATGAAACAAAAAGATCAACAGTGAAGATAAAAACACCATCATGCTGTCAGGATGTCCACTCTCAAGTCTGCCTGAGCTTTGGTGAGAATTTAAAATGTCATCTTGTAACTATTTACCGAGATAAAAGACAGGGTGGGGTTGAGCTTTTTTATCCAAAATAGATCATTAGAGTTGAAACTAATTTTGGTAATAATTACATAGACTCATTTCACAGGGGAGAAAACTGAGACATAGAGGCTTTGATTTGTCTGTCAAACGTCATAGGAAAGTTCATAGTACAGCTGACCTACAGCTCGAGCTCAAGGATCATGAAGGCACTCCTAGAGCACAATATCATTTTCATAGTCATATTTTTTCAAAGCAAGAATAAGTGACCTGGTGGTTTAAGGTCTTATTTACTTAAGGATATGAAGGCAAAACGCTTAAATCAAGACAAACGTAGAAAATCTAGGCAGGGTACTAAGCATATATAGAATGACTATGTATTGTTTTGAATTAGGTGATTGGGGTAACTTGGAAAAATTAACAGCATCTCCATACATGACTCTTACTCTCATACAAATAATTCCCTATTGAGAAATCTGTCTTCATTTGCTACATTAAAACAGCAGGGAGAAGTGGATGGGAAGTTGCAACAGAGGATTATAAAATATTCTCCAAGAATATATCTAAGATTCTACTTATTAAATTTAAAAATTATATATGCTACATGGTCAGAATAAACACTGTAAAATAATAATAGCATAAAATAAAACCCCTAAAATGATACTCCTAAATGTGACCAATGGAGAAGGGAGAATTAAGGACTATACTATATTTAACGAGGAAAAAAATAGTCTTACTTCTTAATAGGAATCAATCAGAACAAAACCATGCCACAGTAAAATTTGAATTGTGTCTTTATTCTCCAGGAAACACGTTTAGCCACTAGAAACTTGTTCTGTTTTCCACCATCAGAGCAGAATTTGACCTCGATATTCTAGACTTGGCAAGCAAATAGGAAAAGGCTATGTTTTAATAAAAGGCAAGTGAGACTACTAATAAAAAGGTAAATGTACAACTTTACTAATGTATTTTTAAGTCTGACTTTAGGATTCTGGAATGATGATGCCATGTGTTTCAATTCTCCACAATAGAGTTTTTAAAGAGATGGACATTGGGGTGTCATGAGTTCTTGCTAAAACCTCAGCTGTTTGCCACTCAGGTCATTTCTGTGTTCATTAGAAGGGTGCACTAATCTAATTAGTGTTAAGAATTATGGTACTGAACCATTTTAATGCACTGGAATGTGGAATGAAAAGTCATCGGCAAAGGCACAGAAAAGAAAATATACAACCTTATATAACATTTTGGGTTGTGAATACTAAATAAGACTTCTGGATGTATAATTTAAAAAATGGTTTTGCTTATTTCTGAAGTAAGGTATGCATGAATGTTCCTGAGGGAGACTTGCCAGTATAGTAACACCCTTATGTTTTAACGTAGTCCCTTTACCCAGCTTTCTTGATTTCCTTTTCAGGATAGAAAGTATTTGCAATTATTCAGATACACTTTGATACGACAAAATGTCCACATTTTCTTTTTTTTTCCAAGAAGAGGAAATATTTGAGAAGTTTTTCTGTGGCAAATAATTTTGTGAAAATTAATGACAAATTGCAGCACTTAAATAACTAGAAGTTTTATGCTAAGTCTTTTCTAGCAGGAGACAATTTTAGAGAAGCAGATGACTAGGAGAATCAGACAAGAGCAGAGACAGAACCCAACCTGTCCAGTGTTGAGTCCTGTAGCAACTACATAGCTACCTAAGTATGAAACATGATGTATTGACTTGTCAAATTTTTGGTAAGGAAAATAAATCCTATGCTCTGGTTATGAACTGCTTGCACATCTATTTCACAGAGCACTGATGTGTCATAAATACCAAGAAAATATTACCCCAGAATTAATCTTCTATTATGATCTTTCCCAGAAACCTCCTTGGTTATCTCCATTCCATCTTACATCAAAAAAGTCCTCACTGTCAGAGATCAATATGGTAAAAATGCAATTGCCATGGACACGTAGCAAGCCTTTATGTGTTTTCAATATCTAGGAACCGGTACACATATCCAGGAGAGAAGGGTATCTCAGAAACTAGGATAGAGGCTGGGGTGGGTAGCCATTGGCAGGACAGTATACAAGTCTCCATATTTAGTCCTATTAGCACAGTCCCAGTCCCTTAAAGCCCACCCACTTTGCCGCTTACCATTGTTCAGTACCTACAACAAGATGCTATAATTTTCTTTAAGCTTGCTTTCTAGAAATCATTTTAAGTGTCTACATGGGCTACTGTAAAATTTTACATAATAACTAAGTATATAAAACAAGATCACATAAAAATTCAAAGCAATTTTGATGGTTATGGTAAAAAAGATAAAGACACGTCAAAAATACAAGTGCATATGTATGACATCATAGATGCCCGAACATTGAAAATTAGTGGTCCTTTTGGGGATACTGCCTTCAACATGTTATTAATAGAACTATATTACTAAGTAGAAAGAAGATTTAAATGAATAAAAAAATATAAATATCTGAGAGAACTTAGTATAATTAGCAATAGATATAGACAAAGCAGCATATTCTGTGCCAATGACAAAATAGAATAGGTTAACATATTTGACAGTAAATTAATATTTGAGAATGGTGATAAACAACAGTATATAAGATCACTTACAAAAGTCTATGCTTAATTTTTCAGGAAACTTAAACATACCGTAAGGTATTGCCTTTCTTCTACCTCAATCATTTTATTACCTTTTCACATTTCCTGTTCCTGCCTTATATCTGAAATTGTGAAAGACAACTTCTACCATATACATGTCACTAGCAAAAAATTGTAAACCAATTCACCATGACTAGAAAATAGAAATAATATACAGAAAGACATTTTCATACACCTCACCATGTTTGTGGCAACTTTTTAAGGCATTTATCATTTTTTGATACTAGAGTTTATATTGCAGGAGTGATTTTCAGGCTGGGACAAAGTGGAAATGATTGTCTAAGAGTCCCTCTGAAAAACACAAGGAGAAGGATGAGAAGGGGAGGGGCATCAGCTGCTAATTGTAGAGTTTTCCTGATATCACTTGATACTTCTTGGACAGTAAGTCTGGTATTCTGAATACCCAAGACAGAGGAAGTAACATACAACAACAAATGGAACAATAAACAGGGAGTTTTAAAAATCCATAAAAAACTACTAGGGTAGTGTTCCTATTTTTTATGAACACCTGGAGAAGTACTGCTTGACTTAGGACAGCAGGCAAGAAATCAAGCAGGGGATGCCACGCTTAATTAACCACAAAAGGTTCTTTCCAAATATTGAATATTAGTACTAAGATAGATAATTTCAGTAGATTTACTAGAATCCCTATTTAAATTATTTTCATAAAAGCATTTATTAATATATGTTAGATGAGAGTGACTTAAATTAAAAAGTAGATAATGTGCCTTTCCACTAAAAGGACACTTCTGCATACGGTCTAGTTACTGACACTAATAGAATCCAACTAAGGATTGTTATTAGCAAATGTGCGAGCTCTATGCCATCCTGAGAAGCAAACTACTAATATGACATAAGTTTTGCTCAATGCTAAGGAAGTATGTTTAATAACTAATTCTCCCAAAATGGAATGTGCTGCCTTGAGAAGGTTTTTTTTGAAATCCAATCCTGAAGGTGAAATTAGGTGAGAGGAATGAGGAGATACAAAATTAATGGAAGTTGTTGAAGGGATGTGCCACTCAAGTCAGACTGAATTCCAGATGTAATGACTCTGATTCTTAGAAGTTGAATCAACATTACAGAGGTAGATTTTAACGTCCCGCAACCTTTTTTTGGGAGACTTTTATGATTAACATGAAATATGATGAGGTGTAATTTGTTGTGCTCCCTTCCATGGTAGTGGACTTAAATCCTTTTAGTTCCAGGTAATTGTATACAATTATTTTTGATCTCCACTCCTGTGTGTGAAGAAAGGAGGTTATGTTTAATTAATTAGTTGTTGTAGAAATGATGCTAGTTGTCATGTTAGTGGCATTTAAATTATTAAATCTCTTAAAAAGTTAAACTGAAAAAAAAAAAGTTAAACTGAGCTAGCACATGGAAGCTTCCACTGTATAAGACAAAACAAAACAAAATAGGCATAGGAGGAGGTGTTGCTTCAGGTCAATTCAAAGAGTAAAAAATTGAACAAAGATTACTCTGAATACCCTACCAAAATAAAATCATCTAAGACATGGAGACTCTTTTTAACTTAGGAAAAAGGAAATGATTATTTTATGGTCCTTATTATGGATCTTACCTAAGGACAGTTAAGACTAAAGAACTAAAAGCATTATTACAAGAATAGTGTTCATTTTTCAATTGGAAAGTGTACCATTTTAAATTTAGATATTCGTCTTGTATCTTTTCCCTTCTTCATGTTGTTTGATTCTAAAGATATTTGGTAAGTGAGTAATAGATGTTTTTTATTAAATATTTTAGTACAGATTTTCCCAAGGCTTTTATTTTGGGAGCCTTTTTTACCTGCTATGACACCACGTAAGTAGCACCTCAGATTATTTGGTGACAGGAGAAAACTATTTTAAAGTCAAAAATAATATTGCCAGGGCTTCCTTGGTGGCGCAGTGGTTGAGAGTCCGCCTGCCGATGCAGGGTACGCGG